>NC_056733.1:983148796-983397897 GCF_019279795.1 Protopterus annectens
ATTATTTAAATGAACTGGATGGGGATGCTTCTTTGTTCTGAAGAAGCCTAGTATTTTACTGAGTGAAAGCAAGCTAAACTGATTTTTTTCATGAATTTCTGCTATTACTGTGTTGGTGAACATTAAAGGCTATTTTTTCTTTGGATCTACTGTCCTGATTGTCTTGGGGAGACCTGGTTACTGGTCAAGTGATTGTTCGTTTTTTACTTAAAACTGAAATAGGCCTATATGAAGCTGGTCTTATGGGCCTTTACCAACTTTAGGTGTTACAGTCACCAGATTTTTACCAGGATGTTGGTGCTTCCCCTCCTTTTAAAATACTGTTAAACAAAACTTTCCAGATCTTTATAACTTTCTTCCCTCCTAGCTTCTAAACTTCCATAGAAATATCATGTTCCTGGAGAATTTTCAGCAGATTGATTGTATGTCACAATTTTTTTATCTCATCTCCTCCTGTCTTAACTGTTAAGTGTTGAGCCTCATCTACCTCTAACCTTGGCATACGTAAATCTTCCATAAATATTTCCATTTGTGCTCATTCTTGATTTCCACATTTCTCTGCTTTATACAAATTTTCATAAAATTTCCAAAATATTTCTAATATCGCTACAGGATCTCTGGTTATTTTTCTTGTTATAGGCTCCTTAAGTTTGGCAACAACCCTTTCCACTTTCTATTGGATATCATTCTGCTAAAAGTTTTTTTTGCTCTGGAACTATTATAAAAAACAATTTCTTAACAGCAGTTTTTCTAAACTCATGCATTTTATCCAGTTAGTCCCTTATTTTCTCTTTAGCACTTTGCAATTGCACCTCTCCTTGCTCTCTGAGATTCCCCTTTTTCTGTAATTCCTTAACCTTTGTCAACCTTTCTAAATAATTCCTGTTACTACTTTATCATATCCCTTTTTCCTTTATTTCTACATTATTGTTAAACTCCACTTTCATATTATACTCACTAGCTATAACGTCTGAAGAAATTTCTATCTTTCCTAATAAGTCTTGATTAATTTTCACTACCCATTCTTTAAATTCCTCTCTTTTGTAACAGTTAGGTGGGGAAGGTGTCTCACTGTTACTTCATTACCCTCCATTTTTATCTTAGTTGTTATTGATGCATGATCTGAAAAGATGCGTGTTGAAGTTTTCAATTAAATGCACATGTTCATGTGAAATATAATTTATGTCTAGTCTAGCCCAGTTATTGTACCTTGGGGAATAATATGTAAATTCTCTCCAAGTTCCTGCTACTGAATTCATATCTTCCATATGAAATATAATTTCTTCAGAAATTTAACATGTTTATTTTATATATGTTCCCTTCTAGGTTCCCTAAATATATCCTCACTGTTGCAAATCAAATTCCAGTCTCCATCTATAAGAAATATTCTCTGCTGATTCAGCTGATTATATCTTCCAACATTTTTGTAAGCTCCATAATGGCAGCAGTTTTTGGTGTAATATAAACACATGCCAGTGCAAATCCTTCTCCTTTACCAGTTGCTCCTTACTACCGCAAATCTACCATTATTGTATTTTTGCCCTCTTCTATCATAATTGGAGCTCCTCCAGCAATTAGTATAAGCACCTCTTTTCCTTTGCACCTGATACTCCACTGAATATACTTCCTGGTATCATTTTGTTATCATCTTCACATACTAATTTATTTCCAAGTGTGGCTCCTGTGGCACTGCTATTTGCACTGTGCATTTCTTATTATAATTCAATAGCTTTCTTTTTTTATCTGTTCTTGTGAGGTCAATTACATTCCAAAATAATATCTTTGGTGTAGCCATTATGATAAGAAGTTATTATTCTCACCTATTATATATGTCAACTTTTTTAAATATCTATTTCCAGCATTTGTGTTACACGACCCCACTAATATTTGTCAGATTGATATTTTGCTGTTGTTTCTTGTCATCTCTATTTGAACCTGTCTCATTTTCAGGACTTTTTGTTTTAATGAAAACCCTCAAACACCCACACACACACACACACACACACACACACACACACACACACACACACACACACACACACACACGCACACACACACACACACA
The DNA here is from genome assembly GCF_019279795.1 of Protopterus annectens. Classification (NCBI taxonomy): domain Eukaryota; kingdom Metazoa; phylum Chordata; order Ceratodontiformes; family Protopteridae; genus Protopterus; species Protopterus annectens. Next base: position 983,150,862 of record NC_056733.1, read on the forward strand.
CACACACACACACACACACACACACACACACACACACACACACACACACACAATTGTCCCAGACTGACAGCTGCACACACAGGCAAACTCTAGCCTACAATTAAGGTTATCCATGCTAAGATGTGTGTTACAGCCTGTGCTCCTACTTACACTAATTGGTGTCTGTTCTTGTCTATTCCCCTTTCAAACAAGAACATTGGGAGGCATATACAGTGTATGCATTCCTGTGTGACAGAGTAGCAATAGATCAAGCACTAGGACCCAGGAGAAGGCACCCTAGCATTAACAAAAAAAAAGTCACAATTCACAAACTGCAGAAAATCTCTGTGATATGAGACTGTATAGCAATTTGCAGCTCATTACATGGTTTAATTCAACACTTGTTTTGTCTTGGTGTTGCTGAACGAGTTAAAATGGTGGTAATCACTTAGATAAAATGCAGAGGTGAGAAAGCTGCAGCAAATGAGATAGACTTCCTGGTTCTCCTGTATGTATTCTGATTGGTAGAGAAGTTCAAGCAAGTTTGTCAGCAATATCAATAAGTTGTTCAAGCTAGAGCACTGGGGGGACATGTTCACAGCAGTTCAGAAAAGTACTGAAAGGTAAATTTCAGGCTTTTAACTTTACAAGTTCAGAATATAATGTGCAGATTATATATGCCCAGTAGATATATAGAGACTGCTCTTTTGTGTGCATATACTGTATGGAAGACTAAGGTTTTATTTTTGTGCCTCATGCTTACTTTTTATGAGTCTTGAGTCATGATAAAATGTTAAGTAATGTGTATCTTCATACTGCTGCATTATTGTTATTTGGTGGTTCTATCACTTTTGCTGCTCTCAGTTGTTACTCAGATTTGAAGAGCTGTTTGTAGCTTCTGTATTTCCATAGTTCTGAATCTGTTATCTGCAGCAACAAGAGCAAATCTAGAAATAAACAGGAACATCTTTTAAAATGTTTTTACTATTAATATGAAAAACTAACAGATTAGGAAAGTGTGAAATAGCATGCATTTTTGAAGTTAAATAAGCCTATAACTCTTAAAAGTGTAATCTGCCACCTTTATCTCAAAATCACAATTTTTTGGAGGTATGAGTGGGGAGAACAGAGGAAAAATCAGAGCCCAAAACAGGGACAGTTGAGAGGTAAATCTGGTTGGTTACATGTTCCTGTTGTCTGAATCATGTGGTAACATGGGCTCAGTTTTACATTTATAGGCCCCAGGAGTGCTTCTTTCTTATCCTGCTTAACTAACTTTTTCAGTGCCTGACTTTGCACTATTTTTACTTATTTTATTTACTTATTTATTTATTTCATCACTCAAAGTAAGTAAGAATATTTTATTTAGTTGTGCTGCAACTTGTGTTGACTGGTCAGCTAATGTCTTGATTTAAGGATTTTTATACTGTTTCTAAACATTTAGATAGTGACAGTTTGTAGTGTTTGGTGTTTGCAGTGTTTGATGCTGGCTAGGATAAGAAAAGCCAGAATATATGGGCTAGAGGTTTGGATATATAGCTGGAAGAACGTTTCATAAACATGGACTGAAAATATTAGATTAGTTGACCACTGAATTAAGAGCTTTTGTAACAGCTAAATAAAGAGAGAATGAGGCAAGAGTGGGTCATCGTTTACTGCACCACTGTTTATTGAGATTTAATTTGTTTAACATGAGTAGGAAAGTGCAGAATATTTGGGATCAAAGCAGGGAAGTTGACAGTGAAGGAGAAAAAATGTAGATGCTGTGGTTAAATTAACATCAGAATGCGGTTGTCAGACAAGTAATTAGATATTGTGATTTGTTTGTATATTTCAGTTTCTCTTCAAATGACAGAATTCTGTAAGGATTTCCACTTATTGCAGATATCCTTCCTGTGTTTTTTATTATTTTTTTTTAGTTATGCCAGCTGGATGAATGTTTTTTTTATTATTTTTTTTAGTTATGCCAGCTGGATGAATGTTTTTTTTATTATTTTTTTAGTTATGCCAGCTGGATGAATGTTTTTTTATTATTTTTTTAGTTATGCCAGCTGGATGAATGTTGTCTTGCAGTTCTGAATGTACAGCACAAAACGCATTGACTGAATAACTTGGTGCTACTAGTGGCCAGACTCCAGTCGCTAGAACAGCGCTGAAAGCTTTGGCTAGCACACAGTACACAAATGAGACTAGTTCACCAGCATATGTATGGAAGTTGATAGCACTGGTGAAATTAAAGAGGGCAATAGCTGTGCTGTTGTTTGAATGAAAATGCTGTTGGGTGGGGGAGAAAAGGTTCTTAGCAGATAGGTATCTACAGAGTTGTGAATGGATACAGTTTTCCAGAATTTTTGATAACTGTGATAATAATAATGGGTCTGCGGTTAGTAAAATCATTGAAATTTACCACATTTGTGTAAGGATATGATGTGAGATTGTTTTCCCTAAAAGTTCATACAAGGTTTTCTTTCACAGATTAGCTTATTAGTATGGAGACTGGATAAAGTGGGGTATCTGCTGCCAGTATGCTGTGTTCTGACTGGCAGGTGGTAGGAAATAAGCAAGGCTGTTAGGAAATAACAGACAGCCCAGGGGTATTGCAAGGCCTAGCACCACAAGCAAAGGGCTTCCCCGGCCTTGGAATGATCATTATTTCCCTCCAGTGCCCACCCTGTCAGATACTACTGCATTTAGATAAACGGCTACTTGTTAAATTTTGCATTTTGTTTATTTTTTTATGTTTGATGTAAACATTCCTCTGCCTAATGTTTCAAACTTGGTGAAGAATATGTAATTTTTGTTGGATGAAGTATTTTACATCTAAAATATATATACACCTGAGAGGTCTTATTGTAACAAAATGAATGTAAAAGTACAAAAATAAGAGTCATAAGCAAATACTAGGTAATCAGTCTGCAGACTCTTACATACCTGGCCAAAAATCCGGCAGTGATCAAGTGTGAGAATCAAACCCTGTCCCTTGTATCTCTGAAACAAACACCTTAACTGCTATGCAAAACTCCCTAGAACAGTACTAAATGTATACAGTGCAAAGTATTACAATCCCTAGCCCCATGCCCAGAAACTGGAAATCTATGTTCTGTTAGCAACATGGGTATATGATGGAGCCTACAGATAGGCATGTCTCTACTCAGAAAAAGGAATGGCACATTTTGGAGCAGTCTTAGGCATGCATTTGGCTCACCCAGCTCTAAACATGGTAACTTCCTCAGCAGATGCACAGAAGCATGCACATGCATGAGGAGGCATAATTACCTTATGATGACATGGTTCACACATCTTCCACCCAAGGGGAGTGGCAAGGACTTAACCCCCTAATTGCTGGATGTCGATGTAGTCACAACCAATCCCTATGTCTGCTTGATGACCTCCTTGATTGTCAGCATTCATGGAAGCAGAAGCATACAAACCGTTGTGAGACTATGGTATACTGCATTAAAGGTCCTCACGAATGGGTAACTGGAGATTAAAAGGTCCTCACGAATGGGTAACTGGAGATTAAAAGGTCCTCACGAATGGGTAACTGGAGATTAAAAGGTCCTCACAAATGGGTAACTGGAGATTAAAAGGTCCTCACGAATGGGTAACTGGAGATTAAAAGGTCCTCACGAATGGGTAACTGGAGATTAAAAGGTCCTCACGAATGGGTAACTGGAGACAGGGTAAAGCCTACTGTAATGGAGAGGAACTATGTGCTTTTTACCCAGGGCAGATGTACATTTGAACTGAAATGTCCATTTTTATTTTGCTGTTTCATGAAATGATATGCTTACTTCTGTACATTTATTGGGGGTTGGGTGGGGGAGGGCATTTTATGAGGGGATGTGCTTGTATAGCAGTATGTAGGGATGGCTGTAGAGCAAGATGCTGAGGGTCTTGTGGCTTGGTGGGGGGCATCATTCTGGAAACTGAGTATAAATGTGGAAAGTCTGGCTAAACCCCTGCTCCAAATGTGAAAAACAGCTCATACGTTTTCAGAAAATATTAACTTTTTTCTTTTATCTTAAAAAGTGTTCTGGCTTTTATTGCAGCTTGTCCCCATGGAAATCTCTCTGAAAAAGTGTAGTGCCCCAGAAATCACAGATGCACAGGTGAAAACAGCCCTTTCAAAAGCCAAAAGCACAGCATCAGTGGGGCCAGATGGTGTCCCAAGCTGCGTCTTTCACGAACTACAGAATGAACTAACCCCCCACCTAAACACACTGTTCAACCTCAGCCTCTCCACAGGCTATGTGCCCATAGAATGGCACACAGCAACGGTTATTCTGCTCCACAAAGAAGGGGCCACAACTAACCCTGGTAACTATCGCCCCATAAGCCTGACTAGCCTGGGCTGCAAGGCTATGGATTGCATCATCATGGAACTCATTAACAAAGACATTGGGAACCACCAAACACTTAACCCGACCCAGTTTGGCTTTGTTAAGGGAAGATCATGCCTACTAAACCTGGTTGACTTCTTCGAGACAGTCACCAAGGCCATAGATGAGGGGAGGGTGGTTCACACAGCCCACCTTGACCTCACCAAGGCTTTTGACACTATTACCCACTCAGGAATTATAAAAAAACTCACCAGCTGGAACATAAACCCCTACGTCACGAGACGGGTTGCCAACTGGCTTACAGACAGAACTCACACTGTAAGAATAGTGGGCTCCAGGCCCGAATCTAAACCAGTCACAAGTGGTGTCCCACAAGGATCGGTCATGGGACCCCTACTGTTCAGCATATACTTCTCAGAAGTACTGGCAAACACAGGAGGACTATGGCTAACCAAGTTCGCTGATGATTGCAAACTGGAAGTCATAATTGGCTCTCCGGCTGACATGGACATTTTCCAAAAGGGCCTTACTGAGATGGACACCTGGTGTCAAAGTCATGGTCTCAAGCTAAATGCCAAAAAATGCATAGTCATGCCATTTGGGAAAAACAAAACACCCATGAATTACCACATAGGTGGCAGCCCCCTTAATACAGAAGAGGTAATAAGAGATCTGGGGACCCAGGTAGAGAGTAATCTCTCCTTTGACAATCATAGTGCCAAAGTAGTTAGGAAATCCTTTTATGTAGCCCATCTAATTACTAAAGGGTTCGCATCTAGAAATAAAGAGGTTATAGTGCCCCTCTACTTGTCACTCATCAGAGAATGCAGCCTGCTCCTTCCAGTTTCTCTCGTACAGAAGATCTCAGGTTTTCCCTGTGTCTTTTTCGATACGTCTCTTCTTCAGCGGTTTCGTACTCAGCAGATCTCAGGTTTTCCCTGTGTCTCTTTCGATGCGTCTCTTCTTCAGCGGTTTCATACTCAGCAGATCTCAGGTTTTCCCTGTCTCTTTTTCGATACGTCTCTTCTTCAGCGGTTTCGTACTCAGCAGATCTCAGGTTTTCCCTGTGTCTCTTTCGATGCGTCTCTTCTTCAGCGGTTTCATACTCAGCAGATCTCAGGTTTTCCCTGTCTCTTTTTCGATACGTCTCTTCTTCAGCAGTTTCGTACTCAGCAGATCTCAGGTTTTCCCTGTGTCTCTTTCGATGCGTCTCTTCTTCAGCGGTTTCATACTCAGCAGATCTCAGGTTTTCCCTGTCTCTTTTTCGATACGTCTCTTCTTCAGCGGTTTTGTACTCAGCAGATCTCAGGTTTTCCCTGTGTCTTTTTCGATACGTCTCTTCTTCAGCGGTTTCGTACTCAGCAGATCTCAGGTTTTCCCTGTGTCTTTTTCGATACGTCTCTTCTTCAGCGGTTTCGTACTCAGCAGATCTCAGGTTTTCCCTGTGTCTCTTTCGATACGTCTCTTCTTTAGCGGTTTTGTACTCAGCAGATCTCAGGTTTTCCCTGTGTCTCTTTCGATACGTCTCTTCTTTAGCGGTTTTGTACTCAGCAGATCTCAGGTTTGCCCTGTGTCTCTTTCGATACATCTCTTCTTCAGCAGTCTCATACTCACCCATCTTTTCTTCATTTCGATCTCTGGTCTTTGCAGTTTTATCAGTTCATCTGAATACCTGTTTAAAGCGTCTTCATTTTCTCCAGCCTTTTGTTACTTAAGGTGACATGCTCACTCAGTGTTTAATTTTTTTAATTATCTCTGAGTACATCTCACTTATTTTTTCCTCTGGATTACTGGAAGTCATGTCTTGCACCAAAGCTGGAGCTTGCATTTCTTTTTGGTGAACAGCTGCAGGATTCTTCTCTGGCAGTATTTTTCTTACCATTTCTAGATGATTTTCTTTCAGGCTCTCTTAGTTTCTCCTTTGCTGGTGTCCAGGCAGTGTATTTACTAGCCAGTAACTCAATTTACTAAATCTGGCAGAGCTACTGGCCACCATCTCAGTTTCTTTTTTCACACAGTGAAAGCAGAAATTAACTGTTGATCAGTGTGCAGCCATCTTGGAAGTTACTAGTCCTTTTATATTTTGATTAAAATTTTATCCTGAGCTAGTTATGGATATCATTAAAAATATATAATAAAAAACGTAACTCTAAACAGGATTCAGATCCTCCCCTTTTTTCAATATGGAACTGTGAGGAACTTGGACTTTGAAGTCTCACATGAGGAAAGTTCATTGTGAGTATCTACAAGACATTTCCTGTCAGTGGTTGGGATGATTCCCTCATTATTTTTTGTTGTGTCTTTTGGCTTTTCCCAGTTAGGGGTCGCCACAGCAGAACTCCGGTCTGCTAATGATTGGCAGTAGATTTTTACGTGCTGAGTTGCCAGCCCTGACGCACAACCTTCAACGAAGGTACGCCCATTCACACATGTCTCCACACAAAAGACTCTCTAGCTGAGAATCAAACAAGACAACATCTTACTGTGAGGTGACAATGCTATCGCAGCACCACCACCGCAGTAGATTGGCAATATGGTGGCATATGGAATGGGGTATGACCTTCCTGCCTTAGGGGTATTGCCACTTAGAGTTTTAGATAAGATTATCTCTCACTGGACAGTACACCGTGTTCTTCTTTACTGCTATGTATTTTCAGGCTGTGCTTTCTAATTTATCTTCCTTCAATTCACTTATAGCAGGTAGCAACCCTCTCTTGATTACTGAATCTGTATTATGGAGATGTGCTTAAAAGTTCATTTTGCTGCATATAAGTTTTAATTGCTTTTTCTGAGAGTGAGTTAGAATGTGACTTGGTTTTAGCTCTCCGACTATATACTAAGTTGTTATTTTCTGTTTCAGGTTTCCTGGGTTGTGGTATAGCACCCAAAAATTTAGTTTATTTCACATAACAAGACTTTCCGGTAGGTTCTAATTTTATTATCTTTTCAATATTCTCTTAGGTGGGTGGCATTATAACTTGACTTTTTCCTAACTGTCACACCCTATGCAGCTATATGCAGCTATATTGGTTAGACTGCTGTTGAATACTAGGTAAGAGAGCTATGGTTTATCTTAATAATAAAAATCACAGTCACTGGTAAACTTTAGAATAAATGTTCCGTAGCACAAAACAAGTACTAACAAACGTGAGATAAATCCAAGAACTTGGCAACGGAGCAACCAGGGCTGAAAAAATATACCAAAAAGTCCAAGAGCAATGTCACAATAGAACACGATTTATTAACACTGGCAAGCGCTTTCACTTAGGAGCTTCATCAAACCAACCATTGCACAGAAGACATAAACGTATATATAACGACTAAATTAACGACAATCATTCAATTAAAACTCCTTAAAGGCATATACGTAAAACTTGTCTACATAAATATAGATCAGGGATACCAAGCAAAACTACCATGTGTATCCTCCATAAATATTAAAATGCATATTTGTTAAAATAACAGCTCTATTCCAGACATGGAATGAGACAAGGTAAAAATGAACACTTTGGAGACATGCACATTATTTATACAATCTTCTCCTTTTTAAAACTGGCTTGATGGAAGCCCTCTCATTCAAGCCCTTCCCTCTATCTGCTCTTAAAATAATGATCCAACAGGTCTCCCTATATTCAGTGTATGTTCGAATATCTCCTTCCCTAACACCAGGTGTGATCGCTTCTATTACCTTAAGCTTGAATGTGTGCTGAACCCCAAATTCAGATACATGCTTAGACAGGGCATTAGGTGGGGAACCTCTCTTGATGTTATACATATGTTCCCTCATCCTATCTCGTAATACCCCATTGGCCTTCCCCACATAAAATGCCCTGCAAATTCCACACTCTGCTAGATAAACCACGTGGGGGGTCATGCAATTATAGATCCCCCTAAACGAGAAATCTTTACATAGGTCTGGATGGCGAAACACCTCAGTGGTATTGATATAGCCACAAACATTGCATGACTTGCATGGTTCAGTGTGACCAAACCACATTTTATCCACACCTCTTTGGTTAGTACACAAAAGTCTTTTCAGGTTCTTGTGATTTTTGAACCTGAATCTAGGCTCACTACCCACTATATTGCCAATATCGTCATCAACTAAAAGGATTGGCCAATGTTGCTGGAAGAGTTCGGTAACATACCCCGAATCACTGGTATAACATAGTGGGATCCTAGTATAATTAATCCCATTATTAGGTTCAGGGCTTTCAATAATATCAGATGGTCCAAAGTATGGTCTCGCTTTGGTCTCTCTCAAACCAACCAAGTCATCCCACTGTCTATTTAACTCTTCTCGAGTATATCCCCTATCTAACAATTTCTGCTCCAAACCAGCCAACTCTGATTGGAACCTAGCCAGAGAGGGGTTCATCCTAGAGGCTCTCATACCCTGTCCCCTAACAAGATTTAAAAAAAAAAATCCAGGATGCATGCTGGATCTAAAAAGATAAGCATTCCTATGACATGTTTTATGAAAAGTTCCTGTATTAATCATGCACTGATCCAACTTTTCAATATAAATGTCCAAGTATTCAATAAAGGTGTAAGACAAACGATATGTGAAAGTGAGGCAGTCTGTTAAACTGTTCATAACTTCAAAAAACTTGATAAATTCTAGTGTAGACCCTCGCCACAAGATGAACAAGTCATCCACGAAATGCCTGTAAAACATGACGTTCCTCTTGAATTCCTCCAAAGGGAATAACAAATCATTTTCCCATTGTGCAAGAAACATTGGCGTAGCTATTGGCACAGGAAGTGCCCATAGCTACGCCATGTTTCTGTAGGTAAATACCATCCCCAAATATAAAAACATTGTTATTCAACACTGTTTCTAGAAAGAAACAGATTAGATCAACTTGTTTGGATGGCTACTCACTGTGTATACTCAGATATTTCTGTATGTAATGCACACCCAATTCATTCGGTATCATGGTGAACAATGACTGTACATCTAAGGTGACGAAGGCCAGTCTGCCAACATCTTCCACACCTTTTATACAGTCATATAAGTCTACTAAAAACTGTTTAGAATCTCTCAAAATAGTTGGATTCAGGTTGATCACAGGACGCAGAACTTTCTCAATGTATAATGACAGCGGTTCTGTAACCCAACCACCTCCTGCAACAATGGGCCTCAATGGGCCTCATAGGGGGGTTGGTGGAATGCTTGTGGATCTTGGGCAACCCCTGAATAACAGGGATTAATGGATTATCAACATACATACATAAAGGTAGACAATTCCTCAGTGATGAGGGCTGCTGCCTTAACAGGAAAGATAATAAATGTTGTATTATCTTGCAGAAACTGTAGTGCCTTACTTTCCTTAAAAGTGAGATCATGCTTAGGGGGTCTATTCATAATAGACATCCTATTGTCATAAAATCGAAAGATGGCTTCTTCAGTTAATTTACAATAGGCCTCCACCAAAGGATGATTCAACGGTACAAAACTACTAGGTTTCCTCAATTGTAACATCTGTCTCATCTCACTACTTGGAAGAGAGGTATTATCACCATATATATGGCGTAACACCACATCTCTACAAAAAAATGTAGGTCTACAGTTTCTGCAAGATAATACAACATTTATTATCCGTCCTGCGGATAAAGGTGGACTAATTGCTATTATGGACAGGATCGTTTATGAAGATTCTTTGAAGTCCATGCTGAGTGATCCTGGCTTTTATAGTAGAATTTCGGTGACAGGTGTACACAAGATTATTTCTACTGTTAAGAATGATGTTATGGATGTTAAGGCAGCAGCCCTCATCACTGAGGAAATGTCTACCTTTATGTATGTTGATAATCCATTAATCCCTGTTATTCATGGGTTGCCCAAGATCCACAAGCATCCCACCAACCCCCCCCCCCCCCCATGAGGCCCATTGTTGCAGGAAGTGGTTGGGTTACATAACCCCTGTCATTATACACTGAAAAATTTCTGTGTCCTGTGATCAACCTGAATCCAACTGTTTTGAGAGATTCTAAACAGTTTTTAGTAGACTTATATGACTGTATAAAAGGTGTGGAAGATGTTGGCAGACTGGCCTTCATCACCTTAGATGTACAGTCATTGTTCACCATGATACCGAATGAATTAGGTGTGCATTACATACAGAAATATCTGAGTATACACAGTGAGTATTCATCCAAACAAGTTGATCTAATCTGTTTCTTTCTAGAAACAGTGTTGAATAACAATGTTTTTATATTTGGGGATGGTATTTACCTATAGAAACATGGCATAGCTATGGGCACTTCTTGTGCCAATAGCTACGCCAATATGTTTCTTGCACAATGGGAAAATGATTTGTTATTCCCTTTGGAGGAATTCAAGAGGAACGTCATGTTTTACAGGCATTTTGTGGATGACTTGTCATCTTGTGGCGAGGGTCTACACTAGAATTTCTCAAGTTTTTTGAAGTTATGAACAGTTTAACAGACTACCTCATGTTCACATACCGTTTGTCTTACACCTTTATAGAATACTTGGACATTTATATTGAAAAGTTGGATCAGTGCATGATTAATACAGGAATTTTTCATAAAACATGTCATAGGAACACTTATCTTTTTAGATCCAGCATGCATCCTGGATATATTTTTAAGAATCTTGTTAGGGGACAGGGTATGAGAGCCTCCAGGATGAACCCCTTGCTGGCTGGGTTCCAATCAGAGTTGGCTGGTTTGGAGCTGAAATTGTTAGATAGGGGATATACTCGAGAAGAGTTAAATAGACAGTGGGATGACTTGGTTGGTTTGAGAGAGACCAAAGCGAGACCATACTTTGGACCATCTAATGTTATTGAAAGCCCTGAACCTAGTAGTGGGATTAATTATACTAGGATCCCACTATTTTATACCAGTGATTTGGGGTATGTTACCAAACTCTTCCAGCAACATTGGCCAATCCTTTTAGTTGATGGCGATATTGGCAATGCAGTGGGTAGTGAGCCTAGATTCAGGATCAAAAATCAGAAGAACCTGAAAAGACTTTTGTGTACTAACCAAAGAGGTGTGGATAAGATGCGGTTTGGTCACACTGAACCATGCAAGTCATGCAAGTTTTGTGGTTATATCAATACCACTGAGGTGTTTCACCATCCAGACCTATGTAAAGATTTCTCGTTTAGGGGGATCTATAATTGTATGACCCCCCCCCATGTGGTTTATCTAGCAGAGTGTGGAATTTGCGGGGCATTTTATGTGGGGAAGACCAATAGGGTATTATGAGATAGGATGAGGGAACATATGTATAACATCAAGAGAGGTTCCCCACATAATGCCATGTCTAAGCATGTATCTGAATTTGGGGTTCAGCACACATTCATGTTTAGGGTAATAGAAGCAATCACACCTGGTGTTAGGGAAGGAGATATTTGAACATACACTGAATATAGAGAGAGCTGTTGGATCATTATTTTAAGAGCAGATAGAGGGAAGGGCTTAAATGAGAGGGCTTCCATCAAGCCAGTTTTAAAAAGGAGAAGATTGTATAAATAATGTGCATGTCTCCAAAGTGTTCGTTTTTACTTTGTCTCATTCCATGTCTGGAATAGAGCTGTTATTTTATATGCATTTTAATATTTATGGAGGATACATATGGTAGTTTTGCTTGGTATCCCTGATCTATATTTATGTAGACAAGTTTTATGTATATGCCTTTAAGGAGTTTTAATTGAATGACTGTCATTAATTTAGTCATTATATATACGTTTATGTCTTCTGTTCAATGGTTGTCTGATGAAGCTCCTAAGTGAAAGCGCTTACCAGTGTTAATAAATCGTGTTCTATTGTGACATTGCACTTGGACTTTTTGGTATATTTTTTCAGACCTCGTTGCTCCGTTGCCAAGTTCTTGGATTTATCTCACTATGGTTTATCTTAGTGTCAGAGGAAAATTTTAGCAGTAAGGAGATCTCTGTCATCTTAAGTCATTCATAATGTTTTTTTTTTCCCAGAGCTTTATGGAAGATTTTCAGTTCAGGTGGGAGGCTATTGCATCCCAGGTCAAGGCATTGTTTGAAAATGTGATCAGACCAGCAACACAGAAATACTCTAGTGACTTCAAGGGACAAGCAAGTCCATTTGGAGCCAGCAGTGGATGACTTGTTGGAGGTATTGCCAGAAGAAATGTGTCCCAGGCATAAACAACACAAGATGATGGTAGACCACGTGTTGGAGTGCACTGGGGTAACAGCAACCTAAATCGAGGAGCTGACTGCTACCAAAGGTAAAAGCAGTGAAATGTTGTACACTGGAGAAGATGCAGCTTCAGGGCAGGTAGCAGCTCAGGTGCAATTGTCAGTGGAATGTCCAAATTCTATTAATAAAGCCCAGTGTTTTCTCCAAGTCCTGGTAATCAGTCAGGACAGCCATGTTAGTAGCAACATTGGTTCAGTTTCTAGCACTCTCACCCTGAGTCCAGCCATCATATTGAACTTAGAAGCTGCATTAAAAGACAAGGTTTTAAAAGGGGGTTATGTGAATATTTTTGATTTGGTGTTCAGTAAATGGGTACAACAGCTCCTGGATTCACAGGTTATAGGGATCAAGGATCTTATGACAATGATAGCACTTCTGGGGAAGAAGCAACTTGGCAACGCCCAGGCTTGAAACTGAGATAACTGGGTCCCTGGTTTTATATGTTTCTGGCCATTATAGTAGAGAAGGAACTTAACCAGGTGCTTCTACTTCTGTTTTTTGTCATCAGTTAGTCCCATCAAGAAGGTGCAGAATTTAAGGGGAGGTCTATTTTCACAATGGTATGATCAAAAGTTTAGAAAGTTAAAGGCCATTGACCCTTCTGTCAGATGGGAGGAGAAGCATGCACACACATGGTTGGGAAGCCCAGACACTTGGGTTCAGGGAGTATGGAAGAAAGCTGTAATAGACTTATTTATTTAGTTAGTTACTTAATTATTTATTTTTGTTTACTGGGTAAGTCTGACTGGGCCAAAGCAGACCCATTTTCTGCAGAGGCCTGGGGGCAATAAGCTCCACATATACAATGCTTTAATAGTACATAAGACAATATGAGTGTTACAGAAAGTTAACAAAAATGCAACTACGAATATGAAATGGTAACAGTACTGAATTCATATACAATTGTAGCGATACAATATATAGTTTAGATCTTAAAATTAAACATTTATAAGAACATAAATTTACATTTAAGTGAATACAACAGTTATCAGGAGAGCATAAGTTAAACTTGGCATGGTGATGCCTAGTACATAAATGGGAAAAAGAAAAGATAAGATAGATAGAAGGATCAGACGTGGAGTGGACAAGCCAGTGGATTTTAACTCAAAGTTAGAGGGAGACAACAAGGAGAAATGAGGGACGTGAAAACGGAAGTAGGAAAGGGAGAAGCACAGGAGGTAGGAGAGCGTTGAGAGGGTGTAAACTCCATAGTTATTCAAGTCTAGCATGGAAGAAGAGCTGTATGTGTGTTTGAGCTGTTCCCTTAGGCACAGGTGGTAGGAGAGTGTTGAGAGGGTGTAAACTCCATAGTTAATCAGGTCTAGCATGGAAGCAGAGCTGTATGTGTGTTTGAGCTGTTCCCTTAGTAGCTGTTTAAATTTAGAAGTATTGTCAATATTGAGTATATGTTGAGGTATATCATTCCATATCTGGGCAATTTTATGTGATTATAGGGAGTCCCCATATATATTGTTTGACCTACTGACCTTCAAGAGTAATTTATTAGATTACCTTAAAGTTCTGCTGCTAGAGCAGGGTTGGAAGAGTTTACTAATGTAGGGACAGTTATCAGGGTGTAACAGGATGGAGAGTGTGAGTGCAAGTTGGTTATAGGTTAATAGATTGGGGAGTGCTAACCAACTGAGCTGTGAAGTATTGAGCAGTGATGGGTCCTTGTATGTTAGTTGGTGGTGAATCTGGCTACGTTATAGTAACAGGATTCTAGTTTAGCTAAGTCACATTTTCTTAGACTGGTGAAAATGGGTGAAGCGTATAATAGACTAGATACAAGGTGAGTTCTGCTGATGGCTTGTCGGGTGGATTCATTTAAGAAAGGCTTTATTCTATACAGTGAGCCAAATTTGATGTGCACTTTCTTGATGACTACAAATTTCAAGCCCTTGTCTATGGAGATTCCTAGTATCTTTGTAGAATAAACCAGTTCATTATAGGTATTATTAGATGAATAAATTAATTAATTTATTTGTTTATTAATTTTATTTGACATTTGTTTACTGGAGTGGTCTGACTGGGTCTACACAACCTGTTTTCAGCAGAGGCCCTGGGAGAAAAGCTCCACATACTGAAAAAATACAGTATAATCCAATACAATACAAATTACATTAGAAATACTAAACAAAAATAAGTTGAAAGAAACAATGTTACAAGATTACATATCTGGACAATTCTATAGAATTAAAACATAGATTGTAATAGTCACTTTCACCATATACATAGCCTATGAGTTGACAGTGTCCAAAATAGTATGTAGGTAGTGCAATATATGACACTGACTGTTATATTACATGAAAAAAATAGAATGTTGGTTTCATTTAGGAAAATAATAGCCAGAAAGTTAGTAATGCACAAAGATAGTGAGGGAGCTAAGAATAGAGACATTACAGCTTGAGCAGTAACTTAAGGATATGGTATAGAAACAGAGATGGAGTTAGGAGAACTTTAGGCTCTTGCAGACTGTGAGGGAGTGAAATGTGACACAAGAGGAAAATGAGGCTAGTGTGGAAGACGAGGAAAGAGCTGAAAATTAGGCAGGCTTTATGCAGGAGCAGAGCCATGTATTTTTGAGATGATTTTTTAAAGAGGTTTTGAAATAAGTTTGAACAGGCATAGACCTGTTAGCTAGAGGTACTGAATTCCATAGTATAGAGACAGAGTAAGAATACAGAGTGACCTGGTATTCTTGTGGGTTTTGAGATAGCTACAAGATTTTTGTCTTCTGATCATAGGGATTGATTTGGTGTGTAAGGTGTGACTAGGGTGGCTAGTGCAGGGCAGGCATTAGACTTGAAAATAAGGTTGTACAAGTTGGATAGCTAAATAAAGGCAAGTTGGTTAGGGAGTTCAAGCCAGTTTAGTTCTAGTAGTTGTTTACAATGGTGTGTGTGATACCTAGAGTTTGTGGCAAACTTTGCAACTTTGTTGTGGCACTGTTCCATCATGCTTAGGGTAGATGTTTATAAGTTAGCTAGGGTAGGGGCTTCCATCATGCTTAGGGTAGACGTTTGTAAGTTAGCTAGGATAGGGGCTTCCATCATGCTTAGGGTAGACGTTTGTAAGTTAGCTGGGATAGGGGCTTCCATCATGCTTAGGGTAGACGTTTGTAAGTTAGCTAGGATAGGGGCTTCCATCATGCTTAGGGTAGACGTTTGTAAGTTAGCTAGGATCGGGGCTTCCATCATGCTTAGGGTAGACGTTTGTAAGTTAGCTAGGATAGGGGCTTCCATCATGCTTAGGGTAGACGTTTGTAAGTTAGCTAGGATAGGGGCTTCCATCATGCTTAGGGTAGACGTTTGTAAGTTAGCTAGGATAGGGGCTTCCATCATGCTTAGGGTAGACGTTTGTAAGTTAGCTAGGATAGGGGCTTCCATCATGCTTAGGGTAGACGTTTGTAAGTTAGCTAGGATAGGGGCTTCCATTATGCTTAGGGTAGACGTTTGTAAGTTAGCTAGGATAGGGGCTTCCATCATGCTTAGGGTAGACGTTTGTAAGTTAGCTAGGGTAGGGGCTTCCATCATGCTTAGGGTAGACGTTTGTAAGTTAGCTAGGAACGGGGCTTCCATCATGCTTAGGGTAGACGTTTGTAAGTTAGCTAGGATAGGGGCTTCCACCATGCTTAGGGTAGACGTTTGTAAGTTAGCTAGGATAGGGGCTTCATTCATGCTTAGGGTAGCCGTTTGTAAGTTAGCTAGGGTAGGGGCCTCCATCATGCTTAGGGTAGACGTTTGTAAGTTAGCTAGGATAGGGGCTTCCATCATGCTTAGGGTAGCCGTTTGTAAGTTAGCTAGGATAGGGGCTTCCATCATGGTTAGGGTAGACGTTTGTAAGTTAGCTAGGGTAGGGGCTTCCATCATGCTTAGGGTAGACGTCTGTAAGTTAGCTAGGATAGGGGCTTCCATCATGCTTAGGGTAGACATTTGTAAGTTAGCTAGGGTAGGGGCTTCCATCATGCTTAGGGTAGACATTTGTAAGTTAGCTAGGATCGGGGCTTCCATCATGCTTAGGGTAGATGTTTGTAAGTTAGCTAGGATAGGGGCTTCCATCATGCTTAGGGTAGACGTTTGTAAGTTAGCTAGGATAGGGGCTTCCATCATGCTTAGGGTAGACGTTTGTAAGTTAGCTAGGATAGGGGCTTCCATCATGCTTAGGGTAGACGTTTGTAAGTTAGCTAGGATAGGGGCTTCCATCCTGCTTAGGGTAGACGTTTGTAAGTTAGCTAGGATAGGGGCTTCCATCATGCTTAGGGTAGATGTTTGTAAGTTAGCTAGGATAGGGGCTTCCATCATGCTTAGGGTAGACGTTTGTAAGTTAACTAAGATAGGGGCTTCCATCATGCTTAGGGTAGACGTTTGTAAGTTAGCTAGGATTGGGGCTTCCATCATGCTTAGGGTAGACGTTTGTAAGTTAGCTAGGATAGGGGCTTCCATCATGCTTAGGGTAGACATTTGTAAGTTAGCTAGGATAGGGGCTTCCATCATGCTTAGGGTAGACGTTTGTAAGTTAGCTAGGATAGGGGCTTCCATTATGCTTAGGGTAGACGTTTGTAAGTTAGCTAGGATAGGGGCTTCCATCATGGTTATGGTAGACGTTTGTAAGTTAGCTAGGATCGGGACTCCCATCATGCTTAGGGTAGACGTTTGTAAGTTAGCTAGGATAGGGGCTTCCATCATGCTTAGGGTAGACGTTTGTAAGTTAGCTAGGATCGGGGCTTCCATCATGCTTAGGGTAGATGTTTGTAAGTTAGCTAGGATAGGGGCTTCCATCATGCTTAGGGTAGATGTTTGTAAGTTAGCTAGGATCGGGGCTTCCATCATGCTTAGGGTAGACATTTGTAAGTTAGCTAGGATAGGGGCTTCCATCATGCTTAGGGTAGACGTTTGTAAGTTAGCTAGGATAGGGGCTTCCATCATGCTTAGGGTAGACGTTTGTAAGTTAGCTAGGATAGGGGCTTCAATCATGCTTAGGGAAGATGTTTGTAAGTTAGCTAGGATCGGGGCTTCCATCATGCTTAGGGTAGACGTTTGTAAGTTAGCTAGGATAGGGGCTTCCATCATGCTTAGGGTAGATGTTTGTAAGTTAGCTAGGATAGGGGCTTCCATCATGCTTAGGGTAGACGTTTGTAAGTTAGCTAGGATAGGGGCTTCCATCATGCTTAGGGTAGATGTTTGTAAGTTAGCTAGGATAGGGGCTTCCATCATGCTTAGGGTAGATGTTTGTAAGTTAGCTAGGATAGGGGCTTCCATCATGCTTAGGGTAGACGTTTGTAAGTTAGCTAGGATAGGGGCTTCCATCATGCTTAGGGTAGACGTTTGTAAGTTAGCTAGGATAGGGGCTTCCATCATGCTTAGGGTAGACGTTTGTAAGTTAGCTAGGATAGGGGCTTCCATCATGCTTAGGGTAGACGTTTGTAAGTTAGCTAGGATAGGAGCTTCCATCATGCTTAGGGTAGACGTTTGTAAGTTAGCTAGGATAGGGGCTTCCATCATGCTTAGGGTAGACGTTTGTAAGTTAGCTAGGATAGGGGCTTCCATCATGCTTAGGGTAGACGTTTGTAAGTTAGCTAGGATAGGGGCTTCCATCATGCTTAGGGTAGACGTTTGTAAGTTAGCTAGGATAGGGGCTTCCATCATGCTTAGGGTAGACGTTTGTAAGTTAGCTAGGATAGGGGCTTCCATCATGCTTAGGGTAGACGTTTGTAAGTTAGCTAGGATAGGGGCTTCCATCATGCTTAGGGTAGACGTTTGTAAGTTAGCTAGGATAGGAGCTTCCATCATGCTTAGGGTAGACGTTTGTAAGTTAGCTAGGATCGGGGCTTCCATCATGCTTAGGGTAGATGTTTGTAAGTTAGCTAGGATAGGGGCTTCCATCATGCTTAGGGTAGACATTTGTAAGTTAGCTAGGATAGGGGCTTCCATCATGCTTAGGGTAGACGTTTGTAAGTTAGCTAGGATAGGGTCTTCCATCATGCTTAGGGTAGACGTTTGTAAGTTAGCTAGGATAGGGGATTCCATCATGCTTAGGGTAGACGTTTGTAAGTTAGCTAGGATAGGGGCTTCCATCATGCTTAGGGCTTCCATCATGCTTAGGGTAGACGTTTGTAAGTTAGCTAGGATAGGGGCTTCCATCATGCTTAGGGTAGACGTTTGTAAGTTAGCTAGGATAGGGGCTTCCATCATGCTTAGGGTAGACGTTTGTAAGTTAGCTAGGATAGGGGCTTCCATCATGCTTAGGGTAGACGTTTGTAAGTTAGCTAGGATAGGGGCTTCCATCATGCTTAGGGTAGACGTTTGTAAGTTAGCTAGGATAGGGGCTTCCATCATGCTTAGGGTAGACGTTTGTAAGTTAGCTAGGATAGGGGCTTCCATCATGCTTAGGGTAGACGTTTGTAAGTTAGCTAGGATAGGGGCTTCCATCATGCTTAGGGTAGACGTTTGTAAGTTAGCTAGGATAGGGGCTTCCATCATGCTTAGGGTAGACGCGTTTGTAAGTTAGCTAGGATAGGGGCTTCCATCATGCTTAGGGTAGACGTTTGTAAGTTAGCTAGGATAGGGGCTTCCATCATGCTTAGGGTAGACGTTTGTAAGTTAGCTAGGATAGGGGCTTCCATCATGCTTAGGGTAGACGCTTGTAATTTAGCTAGGGTAGGGGCTTCCATCATGCTTAGGGTAGACGTTTGTAAGTTAGCTAGGATAGGGGCTTCCATCATGCTTAGGGTAGACGTTTGTAAGTTAGCTAGGATAGGGGCTTCCATCATGCTTAGGGTAGACGCGTTTGTAAGTTAGCTAGGATAGGGGCTTCCATCATGCTTAGGGTAGACGTTTGTAAGTTAGCTAGGATAGGGGCTTCCATCATGCTTAGGGTAGACGTTTGTAAGTTAGCTAGGATAGGGGCTTCCATCATGCTTAGGGTAGACGTTTGTAAGTTAGCTAGGATAGGGGCTTCCATCATGCTTAGGGTAGACGTTTGTAAGTTAGCTAGGATAGGGGCTTCCATCATGCTTAGGGTAGACGTTTGTAAGTTAGCTAGGATAGGGGCTTCCATCATGCTTAGGGTAGACGTTTGTAAGTTAGCTAGGATAGGGGCTTCCATCATGCTTAGGGTAGACGTTTGTAAGTTAGCTAGGATAGGGGCTTCCATCATGCTTAGGGTAGACGTTTGTAAGTTAGCTAGGATAGGGCTTCCATCATGCTTAGGGTAGACGTTTGTAAGTTAGCTAGGATAGGGGCTTCCATCATGCTTAGGGTAGACGTTTGTAAGTTAGCTAGGATAGGGGCTTCCATCATGCTTAGGGTAGACGTTTGTAAGTTAGCTAGGATAGGGGCTTCCATCATGCTTAGGGTAGACGTTTGTAAGTTAGCTAGGATAGGGGCTTCCATCATGCTTAGGGTAGACGCTTGTAAGTTAGCTAGGATAGGGGCTTCCATCATGCTTAGGGTAGACGTTTGTAAGTTAGCTAGGATAGGGGCTTCCATCATGCTTAGGGTAGACGTTTGTAAGTTAGCTAGGATAGGGGCTTCCATCATGCTTAGGGTAGACGTTTGTAAGTTAGCTAGGATAGGGGCTTCCATCATGCTTAGGGTAGACGTTTGTAAGTTAGCTAGGATAGGGGCTTCCATCATGCTTAGGGTAGACGTTTGTAAGTTAGCTAGGATAGGGGCTTCCATCATGCTTAGGGTAGACGCTTGTAAGTTAGCTAGGATAGGGCTTCCATCATGCTTAGGGTAGACGTTTGTAAGTTAGCTAGGATAGGGGCTTCCATCATGCTTAGGGTAGACGTTTGTAAGTTAGCTAGGATAGGGGCTTCCATCATGCTTAGGGTAGACGTTTGTAAGTTAGCTAGGATAGGGGCTTCCATCATGCTTATCATGCTTAGGGTAGACGTTTGTAAGTTAGCTAGGATAGGGGCTTCCATCATGCTTAGGGTAGACGTTTGTAAGTTAGCTAGGATAGGGTCTTCCATCATGCTTAGAGTAGACGTTTGTAAGTTAGCTAGGATCGGGGCTTCCATCATGCTTAGGGTAGACGTTTGTAAGTTAGCTAGGATAGGGGCTTCCATCATGCTTAGGGTAGACGTTTGTAAGTTAGCTAGGATAGGGGCTTCCATCATGCTTAGGGTAGACGTTTGTAAGTTAGCTAGGATAGGGGCTTCCATCATTCTTAGGGTAGACGTTTGTAAGTTAGCTAGGACAGGGTCTTCCATCATGCTTAGGGTAGACGTTTGTAAGTTAGCTAGGATAGGGGCTTCCATCATGCTTAGGGTAGACGTTTGTAAGTTAGCTAGGATAGGGGCTTCCATCATGCTCATGCTTAGGGTAGACGTTTGTAAGTTAGCTAGGATAGGGCTTCCATCATGCTTAGGGTAGACGTTTGTAAGTTAGCTAGGATAGGGGCTTCCATCATGCTTAGGGTAGACGTTTGTAAGTTAGCTAGGATAGGGGCTTCCATCATGCTTAGGGTAGACGTTTGTAAGTTAGCTAGGATAGGGGCTTCCATCATGCTTAGGGTAGATGTTTGTAAGTTAGCTAGGATCTGGGCTTCCGTCATGCTTAGGGTAGACGTTTGTAAGTTAGCTAGGGTAGGGGCTTCCATCATGCTTAGGGTAGACGTTTGTAAGTTAGCTAGGATAGGGGCTTCCATCATGCTTAGGGTAGACGTTTGTAAGTTAGCTAGGATAGGGGCTTCCATCATGCTTAGGGTAGACGTTTGTAAGTTAGCTAGGATAGGGGCTTCCATCATGCTTAGGGTAGACGTTTGTAAGTTAGCTAGGATAGGGGCTTCCATCATGCTTAGGGTAGACTTTTGTAAGTTAGCTAGGATAGGGGCTCCATCATGCTTAGTGTAGACATTTGTAAGTTAGCTAGGATAGGGGCTTCCATCATGCTTAGGGTAGACGTTTGTAAGTTAGCTAGGATAGGGGCTTCCATCATGCTTAGGGTAGACGTTTGTAAGTTAGCTAGGATCGGGGCGCCGTAAAGAAAGGAGGGAAGAAAAAATGTTTTTTAAAGAGTTGTTTTTGTTGCTGTCGTAAAGAAATGTTTGTTTCTATATAAAAGTCCCATTTTTGATTAGTTTTCTTTATATTTTGTTGTATATGGCAGTCAAATGAAAGTTTATAGGTTCATAGGTTCATCGGTAGGTACTAGGCTATTGGCCCTAGGGCCTATATAAGCCTAGCCAAATTGTACCCTGGCTTTCACCACCCAAGAAAATTATTTTCCTGTGCCCCTGTTGACCAGAGCCACAGAAGTGACCCCTGGGGTAAATTTCCTATCTCACATCTAATCATCAAGATTTTTCTTGAAGAGTGCTAATGAGGAGCTTTGCTTGACATAGATGGGTAGTTTCTTCCAGAGTATGGGAAGTCTCTGGGACAGGAATCTATCCCTTCAGCATGTTCCATTTATTGTGGTGACAAGGTTTAGGTCCCTTGAGCGTGCAGCTCGGAGGGATTGGGATTTCTTTAAGTAGAGCATGTCCAACAGCTCTGGGTTTTACATAACTTTATATGTTAGGCAGAGATCGCCTCTGAATAGGTGATATGTGACAGAGTAAAGCTGGAGTTTTTTGAGACAGTCTGTGTAGGGCATCTGTTTGAGGCTGGTAATCCTCTTTGTGACGTATTTCTGCAGCCTTTCTCCAGTTGTTGCAGATGTCTTGTGAGGTACATACCAAAAGGGGCATTGTACTCTATAATGGGTCTAATGAGTGATGAGTAATGGGGGTCAATGACCTCTTTTAAACCTTTTGTGATGAGGTGTGCCACGTAGAAGGATTTCCTGACTACTGTGGTGATGTGATTATCAATCCACCTGTGTCTCAATGTCTCTTATCACACTTTCGGTGTTAAGTAGACTGCCACCTATGTAATAGTTCATGGGTACAGAGTTTTTTACCAAAAGGGATGACAATGCACTTTTTGGCATTGAGCTTGAGGTCATGGCTTTTGTAGGATGTCCACATTGTTAGGAGTTTTGATTATGGCTCCTAGTTTGCAGTCATCTGCAAACTCCAATAGCCAAAGACCTTCTATGTTAGCCTGTACTTCAGAGAAGTAGATACCAAACAGGAGAGGACCCAGGAATGAACCCTGTGGTACGCCACTTGTCACTGGTCTGAAGTTGGATTTGGAGTCTGCTACTTTCTCAGTGTGGGTTCTGTCAGTGAGCCATTTGGCAACCCATCTTGTGACTTAGGGATTTATACCTAGTTTAGAGAATTTATCTATAATTCCAGAGTGGGGGGTGGTGTAGAAAGCCTTGGCGAGATCTAGATAGGCTGTATAGAGATGGGTCATTTAGGGGATGAGAGGGGGGTAAAGTTAGCATTGAACCTATCTGCCAGGATGTTGGCAATATCACTTGGTTCTGTATATTTAGTGCCATTGTGCTGTAACTCAGAGCAGATCTGAGTGTTGCCATTGAGATTCTTGACATAGTTATAGAATGCTTTGTGGTTGTCTTTAGAATCAGTTGCAATTTTGTTTTTATAACTAGCTTTGGAGGATTTTATGAGGGATCTCAGCTTGTCCCAGGCAGACATATACTGGATCCCCTTAGAATGACACCAGAAGCTTAGCCAATTGCTGAAGTCAATCATTTTGTCCTTGCACTGTGATATCATTCTGGGTGATGGCAGGATGCTACTCAGGGCTAGTGTCATACCTGCCTGGGGTACATGATCTGAAATCTCCTCCATGTCTCTTTTCATGTAGTCCAGGGAGGTACATCTCATGTCATTCACACTAACATGGACAATGACAGAGTCATATTTGTACCTGTTGTGAAGTGACCTGAGTGTGTGTGCATTATGTGGCGGATCCTGGCACCTGACAGGCAGCTAACAGTAACTTTTTCCTTGTTTAGCCTAGTGAGTGGGACATCGGTGTGCCTGACTATAGAGTTGCCTATGGCTAGTGTGTTGGGGACATTGTTTTGCCTTATGGGCTGAGGTTGAGTGGCACACTAATTTTGGTCACTATGTGTCATTTGGGTAGTGTTGAGGGGTGGTGGTTGCTTGCATTTCAGCTTTGGAAGTCTTTGTTGCTTGGACAGATTTTTTATCGAGAACCTCTGCGAATATAGGTGCGTGTTTTGTGTTTCTCTGTGTGGGTTTTGGTGGTGTAGGTTTTGAAGGACTATGTGTTGAGTGTGGTATGGTGCAGGTGTTTACCTTCTCCTCTTGACTGTCTGGTCCTGTCTTGGCTAGGTAGAGCTTGGCTTCCAGTTTGGCTATATAAGTGCATCTCTCACAGGTTGTATTGTTAGGTGGAAGGAAGAAAGGGATGTCAGTGTCGATGAGGCAATTTCTAAATTGCCCCAAGATGCCCAGGTTCATCAGGTGGACAGGGGAAAACACCGGGAGCTAACCCTTAGACATACATGGATAGGTGCTTATTAATTTAAGTACAAAAAACTGTTTTCCTCTTGACAAGCAGGGAAGGTTGCATGCTGTAGTAATTTGTAGATTATTTAGTGCTTGGAATGAGTTTTGAACAAGTACTGAGCAAAAAAAAAAACAGTTTTGAGTGCTAGAACAAGAAAACTGGCTAGTTCTAATGGAAAATTTGAAGAGCAGACTTTCTGGAACTGGGAAAAGTTTAACCCTAATTAAGCAGCATTGTGAGAAGTGCAAAACCAAGCAAACACGGATTTTTAAAAAGAAATATAAAAGATATAGAAATATCCCAAAATGGCCAATAAAACTAGAGATTCTGAGCTGAAACCACTCCTCCAGTGACAGGCTGCTCAAAACTCACCACTCTCACTGATGGACAGAGAAGCTTCCTTCTATCTTAGTAAGGTCTGGGGAACACAGAAACTACAAAACAGCCCAGAATTCAGCAAAATCTGAAAACCAGACTCTACTGGTTATAGAAAGGTGGGAAATGAGCAGAGAGGATTTTTTTAAATTAAAACAGATTAAGTAATACAAACCATTTCAAGGCAGAAAAAAGGCTATCACACTTCAATGTGTACCCCACAACAGTTAAACAGTTAAAAACATTTCGAAATGATCAGTTAAAGTGCAAACAGTATCAGAATTTAAAAAGAAACAGACCAAATAAGTAGCAAAGTTAATAAAATACTTGGAATAGTCTGGTTAGTAAAAATAAGCAATAAAAAGCAAAATAGAGATACTTAATTCCCTCAAAGTCTTTCTTTTCTCTCTTTGCTGGTGTAGAACTCGGCAGAACACCAAGGCAGCAACTTGCTGAGGTAATACTAGTGTAAAAAACACGCAAACACAGTTTTTTAAACAGAAAGATGGATGAGATAGAAATAGCCCAAAATGGCCAATAAACCTACAGATTCTGAGCTGAAACCAATCCTTCAGTGAAAGATAGGGTGCTCAAAGCTCACCACTCTCACTGATAAATAGAGAAGCTTCCTTCTATCTTAGTAAGGTCTGGGCAACACAGAAACTACAAAACAGGCCAGAATTCAGCAAAATCTGAAAACTGGACTCTACTGGTTATAGAAAGGTGGGAAATGAGTAGAGAGATACAATTTTTTTAAACTTAAAACACATACAGTAATGCAAATACTTTCAAGGCAGACAAATGGCTAGCACACTTGAGTGTGTACCCACGACAGTTGAACTGTTGAAAAACACTTAGAAATGATCAATTAAAGTGCAAACAGTATCAGAATTAAAAAAAAAAAGTTAAAATAAGTAGCAAAGTTAATAAAAAATTTTCAGAAATGTGTGGTTAGTGAAAATAAGCAATAAAAGCAAAACAGAAGTACTTAATAGGTTCACAGGTTGGTAATAGGCTATCTGCCTTAGGGCCTATACAAGCATAGCCATAACAATTCCCTGGCTATTTCTTCCCTAATCCACTCAAAGTCTCTCTTTTCTCTCTCTGCTGCTGTGGAACTCTGCAGGACACCCAGGCAGGATCTTGCTGAGGTAATACAAGCACAAAAAATGTGCAAACACGGATTTTTAAACAGGAATATGAAAGAGATAGATATAGCTAAAATGTCCAATAAAAGTACAGATTCTGAGATGAAACAACTCCTCCAGTGACAGATAGGCTGGTCAAAGCTCTCCACTCTCATTGATGAACAGAGAAGCTTCCTTTTATCTTAGTAAGGTCTAGGCAACACAGAAACTACAAAACAGCCCAAAATTCAGCAAAATCTGAAAACCGTACTTTACTGGTTATAGAAAGTTGAGAAACGAGTAGAGAGAGAAGATTTTTTTTTTTGAAAACTAAAACAGACAGAGTAATACAAACTCTTTCAAGGCAGAAAAATGGCTATCACACTTGACTGTGTAGCCCACAACAGTTAAACAGTTGAAAAAAAATTAGAAATGACCAGTTAAAGTGCAAACAGTATCAGAATTCAAAAAACAGTTCAAATAAGTAGCAAAGTTATTAAAAAATGCTCATAGTAGTGCAGTTCATAGGTTCATAGGTTCATAGGTTCATACTAGGCTATCTGCCCGAGGGCATTTACAAGCCTAGCCCATCATCGTTTTAGCTTGGCCACCTCACCCCTATGGGAACTATACCATTATTTTGCTGTGTTTTCTGTGGCCGCAGTGACACTGAGGTAATCCCTGGGTATCTGGATCTATCTCCATGATCATCTCCCTTTTTCTTCTCGAACAAGGCCAGGCGCAGCAGCTCTGCTTCACATGTACCTTTGTTTGTTCACAGCAGGACGAGGTTTTGATGAATCTATCTCCCTCCAGCAGCCCCCCCTTAATAGCGTGTCGAGGTTTAAGTCTCCCTGCTCTTGTGGCTCTGATCTTTAGATTTTGAGGGTGAGCATATAGGTTCATTTGAAACATGGTCTTGGTGTGAGAATCAAACCATTGTGAAATTGTGCTAAAAACACATAAATTCAGCAAAATCCACAAAAATAGCCCTAAATGAAAAAAAAAAAAAAACAGAAAAGACAAAATTTTTGAAAATTTGAACAACTGGAGTTTTTAAGACTTTAAGAAGTTGAGAAATTTTTTTAGAGAAACAACTTTTTTTTGAAAACCAAAACAACAGTTGAAAACAAAAGTAAGACTTAATAAAAATAAGCAATAAAAAACAAAACAGAGGTACTTATTCCACTCAAAGTCTTTCTTTTCTCTCTCTTCTGATGTAGAACTCTACAGGACACCCAGGCAGGGTCTTGCTGAGGTAATACAAGTGCAAAAAATGTGCAAACATTGGTTTTTAAACAGAAAGATGAAAGGGATAGAAATAACCCAAAATGACCAATAAAACTACAGATTCTGAGCTGAAACCACTCCTCCGGTGACAGATAGGCTGCTCAAAGCTCATGACTCTCACTGATGAACAGAAAAGCTTCCTTCTATCTTAGTGAGGTCTGGGCAGCACAGAAACTACAAAATAGGCCAAAATTCAGCAAAATCTGAAAACCAGACTCTACTGGTTATAGAAATATGGGAAATGAGTAGAGGGATAGGATTTTTGTTTTTAGATGAAACAGATAAAGTAATACAAACACTTTCAAGGCAGAAAAATGACTATTGCTCTTGAGTGTGTAGCCCACAACAGATAGACACTTAGAAATGAACAGTTAAAGTGCAAACAGTATCAGAATTCAGAAAAGCATTTCAAAAAGTAGCAAGGTTAATAAAAAATGCTCATAATAGTGCAGTTAACGAAAATAAGCAATAAAAGCAACACAGAGGTACTTATTCCACTCAAAGTCTCTATTTTCTCTCTCTGCTGCTGCAAAACTCTGTAGGACACCCAGGCAGGATTTTCCTGATGTAATACAAGTGCAAAACCTGTGCAAACATGGCTTTTTAAGCAGAAAGATGAAAGAGATAGAAATAACCCAAAATGGCCAATAAAACTACAAATTCTGAGCTGAAACAACTCCTCCAGCAACAGATATACTGGCCAAAGCTCACCACTCTCACTGATGAACAAAGAAGCTTCCTTTTATCTTAGTAAAGTCTGGGCAACGGTTTCACTGCACAATCTCGAAATGCTGAAATATCGAATTTCAGCATTCCGAGACCATGAAGCTGAACGATTCACAATACCGAATCCCAAAATCACGAATCCCACAATCATGGACATATATATACCATACACCACATAACACACATACCATTCCACCCACAGCACAGAAACCAAACAACCCTACTCTACATATAAGCAGGGGGCAAGCCCTCCTGCACCTCCCATGCGGGAGTTGCACCCCCCACCCCCACTACTTATATATACCAACTCTGGGATCGCCCATAATATAAAAAAAAAAGCTCACTTCACAGAATTCTCCACTCGCTCATGCACAGATACACATCACACATACACAAACATCAACAAATCAAACACTCACACTCATACTTACACCTCCATACCCTTACCTACACATACAGCATACAAAAACATACACAAACACTCACTCACCTGCAATTTCAGGCACCATAACACTACACACAATGTAACGGAAAGGCATAAGCGCGAATTCAAGATATTTGAATTCGCTCGTATGCACTTTCGGCATTGTTAATTTTTGGCTTCATGATTTCAGAATGCTGAAATTCAGTATTTCAGCATTTCGAGATTATGAAGTGAAACCCTGGGCAACACAGAAACTACAAAATAGCCCAAAATTCATCAAAATATGAAAACCAGACTTTACTGGTTATAGACTAGTGGGGAACGAATAGATGGATAGATTTTTTTTTTTGTTTGTTTTTTTTTTTGGACAGATAAAGTAATACAAAGTTTTTCAAGCCACAAAAATTGCTATCAGCCTTGACTGTGTAGCCCAGAAGAGTTAAATAGTTGGAAGAAAATTAGAAATGATCAGTTAAAGTGCAAACACTATCAGAATTCAAAAAAAAACAGTTCAGATAAGTAGCAAAGTTAATAAAAAATGCTCAGAATAGTGTGGTAGCAAAACAGGTGTACTTAGTCCACTCAAAGTCTTTCTTTTCTCTCTCTGCTCCTGTAGAACTCTGCAGGACACCCAGTCATGATCTTGCTGAGGTAAAAAAAGTGCAAAAACCACACAAACACAGGTTTTTAAAACAGAAAGGGATAGAAATAGCCAAAATGGCTAATAAAAGTACAGATTCTCAGCTGAAACCAATCCTACAGCAACAGGCTGCTCAAAGCGCATAATTCTAACTGATGAACACAGAAGCTTCCTTCTATCTTAGTAAGGTCTGGGCAACACATAAACTACAAAAAAGGCCAAAATTCAGCTAAATCTGAAAACTGGACTCTACTGGTTATAGAAAGGTGGGAACTGAGTAGAGAAATACGATTTTTTTTTTAAATTAAAACAGGTATAGTAATACAAACCCTTTCAAGGCAGAAAAATGGCTATCGCACTTCAGTGTGTACCCCACAACAGTTAAACATTTGAAAAACACTTAGAAATGATCAGTTAAAGTGCAAACAGAATGAGAATTAAAAAAAAAACAATTCAAATAAGTAGCAAAGTTAATAAAAATGCTCAGAATAGTGAAGTTAATGAAAATAAGCAATAAAAAGCAAAACAGAGGTACTTAATCCACTCAAAGTCTCTCTTTTCTTTCTCTGCTGCTGTAGAACTCAGTAAGACACCCAAGAAGGACCTTCCTGAGGTAATACAAATGCAAAAACTGTGCAAACACTTGTTTTCAAACAGAAAGATGAAAGGGATAGAAATAGACCAAAATGCCAATACAACTACAGATTCTAAGCTGAAACCGCTCACCACTCTCACTGATTAACAAAGAAGCTTCCTTCTATCTTACTGAGGTCTGGGCAACACAGTAGCTACAAAACAGCCCATCATTCAGCAAAATCTGAAAACTGGACTCCATTGGTTATAGAAACGTGGAAAATGAGTAGAGAGAGTCATTTTTTTTAAATTAAAACAGATACAGTAATACAAACACTTTTGAGGCAGAAAAATTGCTATCACACTTGACTGTGTAGCCCACAACAGTTAAACAGTTGAAAAACACTTAGAAATTATCAGTTAAAGTGCAAACAGTATCAGAATTAAAAAAAAAGAGTTAAAAATGTAACAAAGTTAATAAAAATGCTTGGAATAGTGCAGTTAGCGAAAATAAGCAATAAAAGCAAACTGAGGTACTTATTCCACTCAAAGTCCCTCTTTTCTCTCTATGCTGCTGTAAAACTGTATAGGACACCCAGGCAGGATTTCGCTGAGGTAATACAAGCACAAAAAGTGTGATCATGGGTTTTTAAACAGAAATATGGAAGAGATAGAAATATCCCAAAATGGCCAATAACACTACAGAAATATAGGAATAGAAACCCCTTCAAGACAGAAAAATGGCTAACACACTTCAGTGTGTACCCCACAACAGTTAAACAGTTGAAAAACACTTAGAAATGATAAGTTAGAGTGCAAACAGTATCATAATAAAAAAAAAAAAAAACAGTTCAAATATGTAGCAAAGTTAACAAAAAATGCTCAAAATAGAGCAGTTCGTGAAAATAAGCAATAAAAAGCAAAACAGAGGTACTTATTCCACCCAAAGTCTCTCTTTCTCTCTCTACTATGGTAGAACTTGGAAGGACACCCAGGCAGGATCTTGCTGAGGTAATACAAGTGCAAAATCCATGCAAAAACTGTTTTTTAAACAGAAAGATTAAAGGGTTAGAAATAGCCTAAAATGGCCAATAAAACTAACAATTCTGAGCTGAATACAAAAATGAAATACAAAAATGAAAATACAAAAATGAAATACAAAAATGAAATACAAAAATGAAAATGAAATACAAAAATGAAATACAAAAATGAAACACTAATCATGACTACGAACCAAGTAATTCCCAATGCTGTTAATCCAAAGAAACCTCCGCTCGGGTAATGAGGGTAGCACCAAAGTTTTATTAACAGCTCACAGTAAAACACAAAATTCAAGTCTGATTAATCCGGTTAAGTACTTTCATCTGCAGTACAAGCAGATTTCATCAGAACCAGTAACAATAACTACATGCATTCCTTTTAAGGCGTTTTGGGTGCCAAAAAGTTAGATAATTGAATGATTATTAAAATAAAGCAAAAACATTTAACACAATTTATGTTAAGTTCTGTTTTTTACAAATGTAAAGATCTAGTGTAGCAGATTTAAAATGCTTAACATGTTTAAAATGTTTAGAATATATAAATACTTTCCCTGAAGTTAAACAAAACTCGTGTAATGCATAAGGGCATGCCTAAATGTTTGACCAACTATAATAAGGTGTCTAAGGGTGGTCTGAAAGTGACAATGTGAAATATGAAAAGAAAATACTAATAAAATACTTGTTAAATAGATAATTTATTTATAAATAAATATAACTGTCCATTATTTCATTATAAATATTAAAATTGCTAGGTTATTGAATTAACCTTTCCATGTATAAATACAACTGTGAATGTATAATTTAAAAATTAAAAATAATATGTAATATATTTTATGAATGCGCAAATGTTTAAATATATATATAAATATATATCAATTAAATAAATAATTAATTGTTATGTATATATAATTAAATGTTGATATGTGTTGTTAAAATATTGTTAAAAATTGTAAAAATGTAAAAGTTGTTTATGAATTTGAACTAAACGTCTAGTAAAAGAAAAGGTTTAATACTGATGAAATCATTCAGCCCGGGACAAGTTGTGGCATCACATATTATTTGCCACTTACTTTCCAACAAGGCAAGATGTGTTTTCCAGTTACCCCCAAGTGCTGTGATACTTATGTGATCAATAATACTGAAAAGGAAACTGTGCTCAGGACCTCTATCTAAAACGTGCTTACTTAAAGCATTTTTAGGGTCTTGTTTTTTGATTTTGTATAAATGTTCATATATTCTTGTTTTAAGTTTCCTTTCAGTCTTACCAATGTAGTATGCATCACATAAAATACATTTCGCAACATAAACCACTCTCGGGGTATTACAATTCCCTGCCATACTATGCAAACATGTGTGAACTATATTATTTAGCCTAATAACCTTGGCATTATTGATTTCTCTACATTGTTTGCAAGCACCACACTTTGTTGTTGATGTAAATCTTTTCCCCCCATTTTCCTTGTCCTTGGTACTTTCTAACATATTTTTAATGTTAGCAGAAATCTTAAAGACAAACTTAGGTAGTGGTCCTACTATTTCACTAACTTCATCAGATGTAGTAATGAGGTTCCAATGTTTCATAAGTATATCTTTAATAAAATCCGTGTAGGGACTAAACATGAGTACACAAATATTCCTATTGTGTTCATCTTTTTTGTTTTGCAAAAGTGGTTTCCCTAATAAGGGCGAGAATTTGTGACCCCATTTTTTTTTAACATAAGTAATAATAGGGGTAAGCATAGCCTCTGGGTATCCTCTATTTATAAACATGTTGTATATGACGTTCAATTCGTGTTCCATAATTTCTTTTTTGGATAACATACGTGCCGCTCGGATACATTGACCCTTGAATACACTTTTGAAAATATGTGGGGGATGACAACTACCATAGAATAAATAGTCATTAGAAAAAGTCTCTTTTCTGTAAATTCTAGACTCAAATTCCTTGTCATTAGTGCTAATAAAAGTGTCTAAATAAGAAATACCTTTTGTTTCAAACTTGTAAGTGAATTTCAAAAAACTTGTAGTGTTGTTCAAGTAGTCTATAAAAACCCTAATCAGTTCGACAGGTCCATTCCAAAGTATAAATAAATCATCAAGGTATCTTGTATAGTATACAATGTGTTTGTAGTACTCACTGGAAAAAACAAACTGGGATTCCCATTCTAGCATGACGAGATTGGCAAACACTGGGGCGCAAGAGGCCCCCATGGCAACCCCACTGCTCTGTCTGAACAGTTCCCCTTGGAACTCTAGGAAGTTGTAATCCAAAACCAGTCCCATCATGTCTATTATGAGATTTATTTTGTCCCAACTCCAATCCGAGTACTTCCTTAAACTATTGCAGAAATATTCTAGACCAGTCTCTTTAGGGATACTCGAAAAGAGGTCGACCACATCTACTGTTAAAAAAATCAAGTCCTTTTGCCATAATAAAGGGGTCAAATTCCCCAAGAAGTTCCAAGAGTCCTTGGTCAGATGGTTCACATTATTGTAAATGTGCTTTGTCCAGGTGTCAATTGTGACCCCTGTATTAAAGGTTTTAGACTTTGAACCGGAGATGATCGGCCTGAAAGGGGGTTTCTCAAGGTTCTTATGTAACTTGGGGATCCCAAACATAGTGGCCATCCTGGAAAATTCTTCCCTAATAAATTCATATGTATCGTTGGTGATCCTATTGTCCAGTAAATATTCTTCAATTACTAAGTCTATACGTTTGTAACTTATATTTACATCATTAAGGGATACTTCCTCATAATTACCAGTGTTGTGAAGGATGTTATGGATCTCTTGATTGTAATCAATGGTGCTGAAAATTGCAATCCCACCTCCTTTATCTGGCTTCATAATCCTAATGTCATGGTTATTTATTATATTGTTCAAACATTCCCTCTCTTTAAAAGAGAGGTTGTCTTGGTGTGAATATACATAGTCTTTTTTCACCTTAATGTGATGGTTTAACCAATATAAATCTTGAGTTACAATTTTTTCAAATTGAGCAACTGTGGGGTGGTAACTAGAAATAAATGCACTTTTTTTCTTTAGTTTGTAATTTCCAATGTGCTTATCTTGGTCCCTATTCTTGTCTTTAAACTGAAGAGCCAAGTTTAATCTACGACAAAAAAATTTGATTTCCTTTATGGTGTCTACAATATTGAATCGGGCCATTGGAATAAATTTCATCCCCTTGCTAAATAACAAACAAAAATCTTCATTGATGTTCAACTCAGTATAATTATAAACATTTAAACCTTGAAAGGTGTGTATCTTCGGAAGTGTTTGCTCTCCTGTAGCCAATTCAAAAAGTTCTTTTGGGTTGTCATTAGTGACTTTGTTACCTCCTGGACATAAAATATCACACTTAGGGTCACCTAAATCTACTGCCACATTTTTGTCTAATGTTAAATTCTCCTTTTGTAAGATTTGGGGGCGGGGTGAAAACGTCCCCCTTGAAAATTCTCATCATCTTCTATTCCCCAGGAGCCTGTACGGCCTCTGTCTATTCTATCAAATTCCATATGTGGGTGGGTACGATTCTTCCTATTGTGTGGCCATACATAAGCTCTCTGCGTTTTATAAGAACCCAAATCTCTGTCAATTTTCCTATTCTTTCTACTGAATGTAGCAGTTGCCTTATGTTCAGCCATTTGAAATTGTTTGTGGTATAATTCATACCATTTGTCAAAATTAATATCTTGAACTGTCTCCTCATTTAAAATCTCTATTTCGTTAGTAATAAACCCCATTTTTTCTTCATTGTACTTCATTAATCTTTTCATAAATAAAAAACCAAATTCATCAAACATACTTTTAAAATCATTAATAACATTGTCACTGTATTCTAACCCTAAGGGTAACTTGAAAAACCGTAACCCTTTAGGTACAATTTCTAAGTTGATACATTGTTGTAAATAGGCATTATCAATCTTGATACATTTTGCATGTAATATTTTCTTTCCCAATGCGTATATTTTTTGTTTAATTGAAACCTCACCTGAAGTATAATTAGTCTTTTTATAAACATAATGAGTGTTATTTTGTTTAAAAACAACATCACAGTTGATGAAATTATCAATGTCACCAGATTTATAGCGCTTTTCTGTAACAAGCCCTGCTTGGCTTTTGTTACACTTCCAATTGAATTTATTAAATGGGCTAGAGATAACTTTCTTATTGACAGTACCTTTGTGGTTATTATAGTTGGTCAAACATTTAGGCATGCCCTTATGCATTACACAAGTTTTGTTTAACTTCAGGGAAAGTATTTATATATTCTAAACATTTTAAACATGTTAAGCATGTTAAATCTGCTACACTAGATCTTTATATTTGTAAAAAACAGAACTTAACATCAATTGTGTTAAATGTTTTTGCTTAATTTTAATAATCATTCAATTATCTAACTTTTTGGCACCCAAAACGCCTTAAAAGGAATGCATGTAGTTATTGTTACTGGTTCTGATGAAATCTGCTTGTACTGCGGATGAAAACGCTTAACCGGATTAACCAGACTTGAATTTTGTGTTTTACTGTGAGCTGTTAATAAAACTTTGGTGCTACCCTCATTACCCGAGCGGAGGTTTCTTTGGATTAACAGCATTGGGAATTACTTGGTTCGTAGTCATGATTAGTGTTTCATTTTTGTATTTGGTTTTTCTCCTTCCCGATGGCTGATATTTCCGGACTACCACCCGCTTCATTGGAGAATGAGGAGCTTGTCTCTTTAAGGGCTGATGTCAACTCCCTTCAAGCTGACGTCAGCAAGCTTTTGGATTTAGTGAGTAAACTTTCTTTGAACATCATACAGCGGACAGAGCCATGTCCTTTGGATTCTACAAAACCGGTTAACTCAATGGGCACAAACGTTAACCCAACGGTCACGAATGTTAACCCAGCTGCTACTGATAATGCCGGTTCTCTTAACAACAGTTTAGACGAGATTCCAAACGCACAACCTCCTAATGTTCAAATATTAGTTTCAGGAGGGGTTTTGCAGTGTCAAGACAAATGGAACATAAATAAAGAAACAACTTCAGACCACAATTTAAACATTTCTCTGGATGCGGACTGTACCTTTGACTTCAGTCTATTTCACTTGGACGACGAGATACACCGACAGGGTGCCAGACCAAAACACCGTGAGGTGGTGAAAACATATTCCACCATGACTAAACGTCAGGACTCCCACAAAGGTACTGTCAATAAGAAAGTTATCTCTAGCCCATTTAATGAATTCAATTGGCAGTGTAACAAAAGCCAAGCAGGGCTTGTTACAGAAAAGCGCTATAAATCTGGTGACATTGATAATTTCAACAACTGTGATGTTGTTTTTAAACAAAATGACACTCATTATGTTTATAAAAAGACTAATTATACTTCAGGTGAGGTTTCAATTAAACAAAAAATATACGCATTGGGAAAGAAAATATTACATGCAAAATGTATCAAGATTGATAATGCCTATTTACAACAATATATCAACTTAGAAATTGTACCTAAAGGGTTACGGTTTTTCAAGTTACCCTTAGGGTTAGAATACAGTGACAATGTTATTAATGATTTTAACAGTATGTTTGATGAATTTGGTTTTTTATTTATGAAAAGATTAATGAAGTACAATGAAGAAAAAATGGGGTTTATTACTAATGAAATAGAGATTTTAAATGAGGAGATAGTTCAAGATATTAATTTTGACAAATGGTATGAATTATACCACAAACAATTTCAAATGGCTGAACATAAGGCAACTGCTACATTCAGTAGAAAGAATAGGAAAATTGACAGAGATTTGGGTTCTTATAAAACACAGAGAGCTTATGTATGGCCACACAATAGGAAGACTCGTACCCACCCACATATGGAATTTGATAGAATAGACAGAGGCCGTACAGGCTCCTGGGGAATAGAAGATGATGAGAATTTTCAAGGGGGACGTTTTCACCCCGCCCCCAAATCTTACAAAAGGAGAATTTAACATTAGACAAAAATGTGGCAGTAAATTTAGGTGACCCTAAGTGTGATTTTTTATGTTCAGGAGGTAACAAAGTCACTAATGACAACCCAAAAGAACTTTTTGAATTGGCTACAGGAGAGCAAACACTTCCGAAGATACACACCTTTCAAGGTTTAAATGTTTATAATTATACTGAGTTGAACATCAATGAAGATTTTTGTTTGTTATTTAGCAAGGGGATGAAATTTATTCCAACGGCCCGATTCAATATTGTAGACACTATAAAGGAAATCAAATTTTTTTGTCGTAGATTAAACTTGGCTCTTCAGTTTAAAGACAAGAATAGGGACCAAGATAAGCACATTGGAAATTACAAACTAAAGAAAAAAAGTGCATTAATTCCTAGTTACCACCCCACGGTTGCTCAATTTGAAAAAATTGTAACTCAAGATTTATATTGGTTAAACCATCACATTAAGGTGAAAAAAGACTATGTATATTCACACCAAGACAACCTCTCTTTTAAAGAGAGGGAATGTTTGAACAATATAATAAATAACCGTGACATTAGGATTATGAAGCCAGATAAAGGAGGTGGGATTGTAATTTTCAACACCATTGATTACAATCAAGAAATCCATAACATCCTTCACAACACTGGTAATTATGAGGAAGTATCCCTTAATGAAGTAAATATAGGTTACAAACGTATAGACTTAGTAATTGAAGAATATTTACTGGACAATAGGATCACCAACGATACATATGAATTTATTAGGGAAGAATTTCCCAGGATGGCCACTATGTTTGGGATCCCCAAGTTACATAAGAACCTTGAGAAACCCCCTTTCAGGCCGATCATCTCTGGTTCAAAGTCTAAAACCTTTAATATAGGGGTCACCATTGACACCTGGACAAAGCACATTTACAATAATGTGAACCATCTGACCAAGGACTCTTGGAACTTCTTGGGGAATTTGACCCCTTTATTATGGTAAAAGGACTTGATTTTTTTAACAGTAGATGTGGTCGACCTCTTTTCTAGTATCCCTAAAGAGACTGGTCTAGAATATTTCTGCAATAGTTTAAGGAAGTACTCGGATTGGAGTTGGGACAATATAAATCTCATAATGTACATGATGGGACTGGTTTTGGATTACAACTTCCTAGAGTTCCAAGGGGAACTGTTCAGACAGAGCAGTGGGGTTGCCATGGGAGCCTCTTGCGCCCCAGTGTTTGCCAATCTCGTCATGCTAGAATGGGAATCCCAGTTTGTTTTTTCCAGTGAGTACTACAAACACATTGTATACTATACAAGATACCTTGACGATTTATTTATACTTTGGAATGGACCTGTCGAACTGATTAGGGTTTTTATAGACTACTTGAACAACACTACAAGTTTTTTGAAATTCACTTACAAGTTTGAAACAAAAGGTATTTCTTATTTAGACACTTTTATTAGTACTAATGACAAGGAATTTGAGTCTAGAATTTACAGAAAAGAGACTTTTTCTAATGACTATTTATTCTATGGTAGTTGTCATCCCCCACATATTTTCAAAAGTGTATTCAAGGGTCAATGTATCCGAGCGGCACGTATGTCATCCAAAAAAGAAATTATGGAACACGAATTGAACGTCATATACAACATGTTTATAAATAGAGGATACCCAGAGGCTATGCTTACCCCTATTATTACTTATGTTAAAAAAGAATGGGGTCACAAATTCTCGCCCTTATTAGGGAAACCACTTTTGCAAAACAAAAAAGATGAACACAATAGGAATATTTGTGTACTCATGTTTAGTCCCTACACGGATTTTATTAAAGATATACTTATGAAACATTGGAACCTCATTACTACATCTGATGAAGTTAGTGAAATAGCAGGACCACTACCTAAGTTTGTCTTTAAGACTTCTGCTAACATTAAAAATATGTTAGAAAGTACCAAGGACAAGGAAAATGGGGGGAAAAGATTTACATCAACAACAAAGTGTGGTGCTTGCAAACAATGTAGAGAAATCAATAATGCCAAGGTTATTAGGCTAAATAATATAGTTCACACATGTTTGCATAGTATGGCAGGGAATTGTAATACCCCGAGAGTGGTTTATGTTGCGAAATGTATTTTATGTGATGCATACTACATTGGTAAGACTGAAAGGAAACTTAAAACAAGAATATATGAACATTTATACAAAATCAAAAAACAAGACCCTAAAAATGCTTTAAGTAAGCACGTTTTAGATAGAGGTCCTGAGCACAGTTTCCTTTTCAGTATTATTGATCACATAAGTAACACAGCACTAGGGGGTAACTGGAAAACACATCTTGCCTTGCTGGAAAGTAAGTGGCAAATAATATGTGATGCCACAACTTGTCCCGGGCTGAATGATTTCATCAGTATTAAACCTTTTCTTTTACTAGACGTTTAGTTCAAATTCATAAACAACTTTTACATTTTTACAATTTTTAACAATATTTTAACAACACATATCAACATTTAATTATATATACATAACAATTAATTATTTATTTAATTGATATATATTTATATATATATTTAAACATTTGCGCATTCATAAAATATATTACATATTATTTTTAATTTTTAAATTATACATTCACAGTTGTATTTATACATGGAAAGGTTAATTCAATAACCTAGCAATTTTAATATTTATAATGAAATAATGGACAGTTATATTTATTTATAAATAAATTATCTATTTAACAAGTATTTTATTAGTATTTTCTTTTCATATTTCACATTGTCACTTTCAGACCACCCTTAGACACCTTATTATAGTTGGTCAAACATTTAGGCATGCCCTTATGCATTACATGAGTTTTGTTTAACTTCAGGGAAAGTATTTATATATTCTAAACATTTTAAACATGTTAAGCATGTTAAATCTGCTACACTAGATCTTTACATTTGTAAAAAACAGAACTTAACATCAATTGTGTTAAATGTTTTTGCTTTATTTTAATAATCATTCAATTATCTAACTTTTTGGCGCCCAAAACGCCTTAAAAGGAATGCATGTAGTTATTGTTACTGGTTCTGATGAAATCTGCTTGTACTGCGGATGAAAGCGCTTAACCGGATTAACCAGACTTGAATTTTGTGTTTTACTGTGAGCTGTTAATGAAACTTTGGTGCTACCCTCATTACCCG
Source organism: Protopterus annectens (assembly GCF_019279795.1). NCBI lineage: Eukaryota > Metazoa > Chordata > Ceratodontiformes > Protopteridae > Protopterus > Protopterus annectens. Next base: position 983,190,134 of record NC_056733.1, read on the forward strand.
AGCGGAGGTTTCTTTGGATTAACAGCATTGGGAATTACTTAATTCTGAGCTGAAACCACTCCTCCAGCAACAGATATGCTGCTCAAAGCTTACCACTCTCACTGATGAACAGAGAAGATTCATTCTCTCTTAGTAAGGTGTGGGCAACACAGAAACTTCAAAACAGCCCAGAATTCAGCAAAATCTGAAAATTGGACTATACTGGTTATAGAAAACCGGGAAATGAGTAGAGAGATACAATTTCTTTTTTTAAATAAAACATATACAGTAATACTAACACTTTCAAGGCATGAAAATGGCTATCGCACTTGAGTGTGTAGCCAACAGCAGTTAAGCAGTTGAAAAACACTTAGAAATGATCAGCTAAAGTGCAAACAGTATCAGAGTTCAGAAAACAGTTCAAAAAGTAGCAATGTTAATAATAAATGCTCGGAATAGTGTGGTTTGCAAAAATAAGCAATAAAAGCAAAATAGAGGAACTTATTTCTCACAAAGTCTCTCATTTCTCTCTCTGTGGCTGAAAAACACTGTAGGACACCCAGGCAGGATCTTGCTGAAGTAATACAAGTGCAAAAACTGCGCAAACATGGGTTTTTAAACAGAAAGATGAAAGAGATAGAAATAGCCCAAAATGACAAATAAAACTACAGATTCCTAGCTGAAACAACTCCTCCAGTGACAGATAGGCTGGTTAAAGCTAACCACTGTAACAGATGAATAGCGAAGCTTTCTTTTATCTTAGTAAGGTGTGGGCAACAAAGAAAGCACATAATAGAGCAAAATCTGAAAACCAGACTTTACTGGTTCTAGAAAGGTGGGAAACGAGTAGAGAGAGAGAGGATTTTTTTTTTTTTTTGCTTTTTTTTAAACTAAAACAGATACAGTAATACAAACACTTTCAAGGCAGAAAAAGGCTATCACACTTGAGTGTGTAGCCCACAACAGTTAAACAGTTGAAAAACACTTAGAAATGATCAGTTAAAGTGCAAACAGTATCAGAATTCAAACAAACAGTTCAAAAATTATCAATGTTAATAATAAATGCTCAGAATAGTACGGTTAGCAAAAATAAGCAATAAAAGCAAAACAGAGGTACTTATTCCACTCAATGTCTCCCATTTCTCTCTCTGCGTCTGAAAAAATAATGTAGGACACCCAGGCAGGATCTTGCTGAAGTAATACAAGTGCAAAAACTGCACAAACATGGGTTTTTAAACAGAAAGATGAAAGAGATAGAAATAGCCCAAAATGGCCAATAAAACTACAGATTCTAAGATGAAAAAACTCATCCAGTGACAGATAGGCTGGTCAAAGCTCACCACTCTCACTGATGAACAGAGAAGCTTCCTTTTATTGTAGTAAGGTGTGAGCACCACAGAAACTACAAACCGGCCCAAAATTCAGCAAAATCTGAAAAATGGACCTTACTGTTTATAGAAAGGTGGGAAACGAGTAGAGGGAGATAGGATTTTGTTTTAAATCTAAATAAAAAACAAAACACTGTGTCAGCAAGGAGAATTTCAAGTTCAAATTGAATCCAAGCCAGTAGTAAGCTCTTTCGTCTCTTGTCCTCGTGACTTCTTCAGACTAATGGCTTTACCATAAAAAACACAGACTTTAAACACTTCATTAATCATCACTTTAGAACATCAATTAGCATTTAAGAACACACAGACATAAAATATAAAACTATGCTTATAAGAACTTTTCTAGTGTTTCAACCCGTTCCTTTTCAAATACATTTTGAATTCTTCCCTATTATTCAGTCCTGGAGGGGAACAGGCATTTAATCTGACCTGCCAACAATATTCCAACCAACCTAATTCTTCTTCAACATTTACTATCTTAACATTAGGGTGCACTGTATCCAGAACTATACATTTGAAATTGATTTTACATTTCTTATCAGCATGTTTGCTCATTGCATTTTTTGTCTCTCCATTACTAATAGCATAAATTATTTTGTATAGTTCTCTTTTTCTCTCCCCACATAAAATGATCTGCATTCTAAACACATTAATAAAAAAATTACAGTTTTTGATTTACATGTAAACCTCCCTGGGACCTGGACTACTATTTTCCCAACCAATATTTCACCACTATCAGTAAATAAATATTGGCAGTAATTGCAATTATAACACTTAACCATACCTCTTCTTACCTCAACTTGTTTACCCTTATTAAGTTTACTTTGAAAAAAGTCTTTAAAATTTTTGGCCCTTTTTTGTACAAACCTTGGTTCATTTCCTATTTTCTCTGCAATTTCTCTATTTCCCTTAAGAATTCCCCAGTTCCTTCTGACTATATTTCTTATAGTATTGGAATCAGTACTATTTTGTATAGCTAAAGATGTTGTATAGTTATTGTGCGTCTTGTCACTTGCATGGTCCTGTTCTATATTATTTCTTTTTCTCAATTCATCAGAGAACACCCTTTCTACTTCTTCTTGTGGCTATCCTCTAATTTTCATTCCTTTACAAAAATTAGAAGCTTCAAGCTCAAACACTTCATCTTCTTTAGTTAGGTTACTAATCCTTTTTAGTTGTCCCTTAACTATATTTGTCTTAGTTCTTTTAGGATGTAAACTAGAACAATGCAGATACATATTATTCTGAACATCTTTCTTAAAAATCTTATAAATAAGTTTATTTTCTTTTTCATATATTGTCAAATCTAAAAAATTAATTGTATCTGCATTATAGTTATGCGTAAATTTTATATAAGAACAAACATTATTAATATACTTCAAAAAATAATTTAATTCATTAACAGTGCCATCCCATATTAAAAGGACATAGTCAATAAATCTACATCTTGACTATACGTTTGCTATGTTCACTTTCTAATATATTGGCTGTTTCCCAACCTTGCATAAACACATTAGCATAGCTAGGGGCTAGGGCAGCACCCATTGCAACACAGTTCATTTGTACAAATACTTGATCATAAAACTCTAAATAGTTATGACTCCAAACTATGTCTGTCATCTCCATTAATAGTCCCACTGTATTCGGGGAGAATTCTTTAGATTTTAGTAATTCTATCCTAACTGTTTCCATCCCTTCTATATTGGGAATCATAGTATACAAGGAATTTATATCTAATGTAACTAATATGTGTGAATCTGAGACACAAATTTCTTCCAGTTTATTTATGCAATTATAACTGTCTTTTATGTAAGTGGTACACTTTGGTACAACCTTTTGTAGATGCTTGTCAACAAACACTGACATTCCCTCTGTTTTAACATTTCTACTAACTACTAGAGGTCTTAACTGTGGAAAGTTGACATTTTTATGGATCTTTGGGATACCAAAGATCCTACTTAATTTTGGATTGTTGTTAGATAAATTTCTTTTCATTTTATCATCAATTCTCCTTGTATAGAACCATTCCTCTATACAGGAATCAATTAAAGAAAATCCCTTTTTTACCTCAGACATACTCATGGGTCTGTAAAAGTTTGAATCAGATAACATTTCTCTCATTTTACTTTCATATTCACTTCTATCTAATAATACCATAGAACCACCTTTGTCAGCTTTAAAAATCAATACATCTTCATTTTTGACTGAAGCATCAAAGCATTCCTTTTCTTTTTTTGTTAGATTATAATATCTGAAGTTTGTGTCATTATCATGCATTTCAAGCATCTGCAGTTCACATACATTCAGAAACATCTCTAATTATTTGATTAATGCTGGGTAATAGCAGCTAGGTTTATACATTTCACAATAGCTTTGCATTTGTGAGCCAAATATTATACTTAAATTTAACTTCCTTACATAGTCTCTAATTTCATTTATCATAACCAACTTGTCCGCTCTTTGTGCTGGGGCAAAGTTCCACCCCTTGCTTAATACACAACAATCTTCATATGACAGTTCATTACTGGATAAATTAATGATTTTGAAATTTACAGTACCTAAGTCTTCCAATATTGTTGTTTCCTGTTCCAATTATTCCCTGGACCTTTCCTGCCATACCAGTTTTTTTTTGTGGTTGTTGTTGGTTTTTATTATAATAATTAGATTTCCCTTTTCCACCATCTGCTGTAACCTGAATTTATATCTAATGTAACTAATATGTGTGAATCTGAGACACAAATTTCTTCCAGTTTTTTTATGCAATTATAACTGTCTTTTATATAAGTGGTACACTTTGGTACTATCTTTTGTAGATGCTTGTCAACAAACACTGACATTCCCTCTGTTTTAACATTTCTACTAACTACTATAAGTCTTAACGGTGCAAAGTCAATATTTTTATGGATCTTTGGGATACCAAAGATCCTACTTAATTTTGAATTGTTGTTAGATAAATTTCTATAAGAAATATAGTCAGAAGGAACTGAGAAATTCTTAAGGGAAATAGAGAAATTGCAGAGAAAATAGGAAATGAACCAAGGTTTGTACAAAAAAGGGCCAGAAATTTTAAAGACTTTTTTCAAAGTAAACTTAATAAGGGTAAACAAGTTGAGGTAAGAAGAGGTATGGTTAAGTGTTATAATTGCAATTACTGCCAATATTTATTTACTGATAGTGGTGAAATATTGGTTGGGAAAATAGTAGTCCAGGTTCAAGGGAGGTTTACATGTAAATCAAAAAATGTCATTTATTTATTAATGTGTTTAGAATGCAGATCATTTTATGCGGGGAGATCAAAAAGAGAACTATACAAAATAATTTATGAGCATAATTATGGTATTAGTAATGGAGACACAAAAAATGTGATGAGCAAACATTATGCTGATAAGAAATGTAAAATCAATTTCAAATGTATAGTTCTGGATACAGTGCACCCTAATGTTAAGATAGTAAATGTTGAAGAAAAATTAGGTTGGTTGGAATATTGTTGGCAGGTCAGATTAAATGCCTGTTTCCCTCCAGGATTGAATAATAGGGAAGAATTCAAAATGTATTTGAAAAGGAAGGGGTTGAAACACTAGAAAAGTTCTTATAAGCATAGTTTTATATTTTATGTCCATGTATTTTTAAATGCTAATTGATGTTCTAAAGTGATGATTAGTGAAGTATTTAAAGTCTGTGTTTTTTATGGTAAAGCCATTAGTCTGAAGAAGTCACTAGCACAAGAGACGAAAGCGCCTACTACTGGCTGGGATTGTATTACTGGCTTGGATTAAATTTGAACTTGAAATTCTCCTTGCTGACACAGCGTTTTGTTTTTTATTCTGTTTTTGAATTATTTGCTTGCTGCTGCCTTTGGATTGGATTTTTTTAAACTAAAACAGATACAGTAATACAAACTCTTTCAAGGCAGAAAAATGGCTACCACACTTGACTGTGTAGCCCAAAACAGTTAAACAGCTGAAAAAAATAGAAATGATCAGTTAATGTGCAAACAGTATCAGAATTCAAAAAAGCAGTTAAGAAAAGTAGCAAAGTTAATAAAAAATGCTCAGAATAGTACTGTTAGCGAAAATAAGCATTAAAAAGCAAAACACGAGTACTTAATCCACTCAAAGTCTCTCCTTTCTCTCTCTGCTCCTGCAGATCTCTGCAGGACACCCAGGCAGGATCTTGCTAAGGTAATACAAGTGCAAAAAACACACAAATATGGGTTTTTAAACAGAAAGATGAAAGAGATAGGAATACTCCAAAATGACCAATAAAACTACAGATTCTGAGCTGAAACCACTCCTACAGTGACAGATAGCCTGCTCAAAGCTCACGACTCTCACTGATGAGCAGAGAAGCTTCCTTCTATCTTAGTATGGTCTAGGCAACACAGAAACTACAAAACAAGCCAAAATTCAGCAAAATCTGAAAACCAGACTCTACTGGTTATAGAAAGGTGGAAAACGAGTAGCAAGATATAATTGTTTTTTTTATTTTTTTCAAAAATATGACAGACACAGTAATACAAATACTTTCAGGGCAGAAAAAAAACTATCGCACTTCACTGTATAGCCCACAACAGTTAAACAGTTGATCAGGTAATGTGCAAGCAGAATCAGAATAAAGAAAAAACAGTTCAAATAAGTAGCAAAGTTAATAGAAAAATGCTCAGAATACTGGAGTTAACAAAAATAAGTAATAAAAAGCAACACAGCGGTGCATAAGCCATTCAAAGTCTCTCGTTTCTCTCTCTGCTGCAAAAGAACTCTGCAGGTCACCCAGGCAAGATCTTACTGAGTTAATGCAACCGCAAAAATACACAAACATGAGTTTTTAAACAAAAAGATGATAGGGATAGAAGTAGCCCAAAATAGCCAAAAAAAAACTACAGATTCTGAGATGAAACCACTCCTCCAGTGACAGATAGGCTGCTCAAAGCTCACAACTCTCACTGATGAACAGAGAAGCTTCCTTCTGCTTTAGTAAGGTCTGGGAAACACAGAAACTACAAAACAGCCCAGAATTCATCAAAATATGCAAACCGGACTCTACTGCTTATAGAAAGGTGGGTAATGAGTAGAGAGATAGGAATTTATTTTTTGAAAATTAAAATAGATATTGTAATACAAACACTTTCAAGGCAGAAAAATGGCTATCACACCAGTGTGTACCACACAAGAGTTAAACAGTTAAAAAAACTCTTAGAAATGATCAGTTAAAGTGCAAACAATATCAGAATAAAAAAAAAAAACAGTTAAAATAAGTAGCATGGTAAATACAAATTGCTCAGAATAGTGCGGTTAGCAGAAATAAGCAATAAAAAGCAACACAGTGGTGCATAAGCCATTCAAAGTTTCTCTTTTCTCTCTCTGCTGCAATAGAACTCTGCAGGTCACCCAGGCAGGATCTTACTGAGTTAATGCAACCTCAAAAACATGCAAACATGGGTTTTTAAACAAAAAGATGATAAGGACAGAAATAGCCCAAAATAGCCAAAAAAAAAATACAGATTCTGAGATGAAACCACTCCTCCAGTGACAGATAGCCTGCTCAAAGCTCACAACTCTCACTGATGAATAGAGAAGCTTCCTTCTATCTTAGTAAGGTCTGGGAAACACTGAAACTACAAAACAGCCCAGAATTCAGCAAAATATGAAAACCGGACTCTACTGTTTATAGAAAGGTGGGTAATGAGTAGAGAGATAGGAATTTATTTTTTTGAAAATTAAAATAGATATTGTAATACAAACACTTTCAAGGCAGAAAAATGGCTATCACACTTCAGTGTGTACCACACAAGAGTTAAACAGTTAAAAAAACTCTTAGAAATGATCAGTTAAGTTACAAACAATATCAGAATAAAAAAAACAGTTCAAATAAGTAGCATGGTAAATACAAATTGCTCAGAATAGTGCTGTTAGCAGAAATAAGCAATAAAAAGCAAAACAGAGTTACTTAATTTCACTCAAAGTCTCTTGTTTCTCTCTCTGCTGCTGTAGAACTCGGCAGGACACCCAGGCAGGATCTTGCTGAGGTAATACAAGTGGAAAAACCACGCAGACATCAGTTTTAAAACAGAAAGATGAAAGGGATAGAAATAGCCCAAAATTGCCAATAAAATTACTGATTCTGAGCTGGAAGCACTCCTCCAGCAACAGATAACCTGCTCAAAGCTCACAACTCTCACTGATGAACAAAGAAGCTTCCTTCTATCTTAGTAAGGTCTGGGAAACACAGAAACTACAAAACAGCACAGAATTCAGCAAAATATGAAAACCGGACTCTACTGGTTATAGAAAGGTGAGTAATGAGTAGAGAGATAGGAATTTATTTTTTGAAAATTAAAATAGATATTGTAATACAAACACTTTCAAGGCAGAAAAATGGCTATTGCACTTCAGTGTGTACCACACAAGAGTTAAACAGTTAAAAAACTCTTATAAATGATCAGTTAAAATACAAACAATATCAGAATAAAAAAAAACAGTTCAAATAAGTAGCATGGTAAATACAAATTGCTCAGAATAGTGCGGTTAGCAGAAATAAGCAATAAAAAGCAAAACAGAGGTACTTAATTTCACTCAAAGTCTCTCGTTTCTCTCTCTGCTGCTGTAGAACTCGGCAGGACACCCAGACAGGATCTTGCTGAGGTAATACAAGTGCAAAAACCACACAGACATTGGTTTTAAAACAGAAAGATGAAAGGGATAGAAATAGCCCAAAATGGCCAATAAAACTACTGATTCTGAGCTGGAAGCACTCCTCCAGCAACAGATAGCCTGCTCAAAGTTCACAACTCTCACTGATGAACAGAGAAGCTTCCTTCTATCTTAGTAAGGTCTGGGAAACACAGAAACTACAAAACAGCCCAGAATCTAGCAAAATCTGAAAACTGGACTCTACTGGTTATAAAAATGCAGGAAATGAGTAGTGTGATACATTTTTTTTTAATTAAAACAGGTAAAGTAATACAAACTCATTCAAGGCAGAAAAAATGCTATCACACTTGACTGTGTAACCCACAACAGTTAAACAGTTGAAAAACACTTAGAAATGATCAGTTAAAGTGCAAACAGTATTAGAATTCAAAAACAGTTCAAAAAGTAGCAAAGTTAATAAAAAAATGCTCGGAATAGTGAGGTTAGCGAAAATAAGGAACAAAAGCAAAGCAGAGGCTCTTATTCCACTCAAAGTCTCTCTTTTCTCTGTCTGCTGATGTAAATCTTTATAGGACACCCAGGCGGGATCTTGCTGAGGTAATACAAGTGAAAAAAAACATGCACTGTTTTTTTTTTTAAACAGAAAGATGAAATGGATAAAAATAGCCAAAATGGTGAATAAAACTACAGATTCTGAGCTGAAACACCTCCAGTGACAGATAGTGTGGTCAAAGGTCACCACTTTCACTGATGAACAGAGAAGCTTCCTTTTATCTTAGTAAGGTCTGAGCAAAACAGAAACTATAAAACAGTCCAAATGTCAGCAAAATCTGAAAACCAGACTTTACTAGTTATAGAAAGGTGGGAAACAAATAGAGAGAAAGGATTTATTTTTGAAAACTAAAACAGATACAGTAAAACAAACACTTTCATGACAGAAAAATGGCTATCACACTTGACTGCGTAGCCCACAATAGTTAAACATTTGAAAAAACACTTAGAAATGATCAAAGTGCAAACAGTATCAGAATAAAAAACAAAGTTCAAATAATTACCAAAGTTAATAAAAAATGCTCAGAATACTGCGGTTAGCAAAAATAAGCAATAAAAAGAAAAACAGAGGTACATAATCTACTCAAAGTCTCTCTTTTCTCTCTCTGCTGCTATAAAACTCTGCAGGAAACCCAGACAGGATCTTGCTGAGGTAATACAAGTGCAAAAACCACGCAAACATGGGTTTTTAAACAGAATGATGAAAGGGATAGAAATAGCCAAAAATGGACAATAAAACTACAGATTCTGAGCTGAAACCAGTCCTACAGTGACAGATAGGCTGCTCAAACCTCACGACTCTCACTGATGAACAAAGAAGCTTCCTTCTATCTTAGTAAGGTCTGGGCAACACAGAAACTACAAAACAGGCCAAAATTCAGCAAAATATGAAAATGAGATGCTACTGATTATAGAAAGGCGGGAAACAAGTACAGAGATATGATTATTTTGTCTATTTTTTGTTTTTTTTTTCCAAAAATTAAAACAGATACAGTAATACAAACACTTTCAAGGCAGGAAAATGCCTGTCACACTTAAGTGTGTTGCCCACAACAGTTAAACAGTTGAAAAAACCTTAAAAATCATTAGTTAAAGTAAAACAGTTCAAATGTTGCAAAGTTAATAAAAAATGAGCGAATACTTCCTTTAGAAAAAATAAGCAATAAAACGCAAAACAGGGGTACATAATCCAGTCAAAGTCTTTCTTTTCTCTCTGCTGCTGCCGTAGATCTCTGCAAGACACCCAGACAGGATCTTGCTGAGGTAATAAAAGCGCAAAAGAAGTGCAAACATGGGTTTTTAAACAAAAAGATGAAAGGGATAGAAAATGGCTATTAAAACTACAGATTTTGAGATGAAGCCACTCCTCCAGTGACAGATAGCCTGATTAAAGCTCACCAGTCTCACTAATGAACACAGAAGCTTCCTTCTATCTTACTAAGGTCTGGGCAACATAGAAACTACAAAACAGCCCAGAATTCAGCAAAATCTGAAAACCGGATGCTAGTGGTTAAAGAAAGGTGGGAAATGTGTAGAGAGATAGGATTTTTTTTTAAATTACAAGAGATCCAGTAATACAAACACTTTCAAGGCAGAAAAATGGCTATCGCACTTGACTCTGTAGCCCACAAGAGTTAAACAGTTGAAAAACACTTAGAAATGATCAGTTAATGTGCAAACAATGTCAGAACTCAAAAAACAGTTCAAATAAGTAGAAAAGATAATAAAACATGCTCAGAAAAAAAAATGTGGTTAGTGAAAATAAGCAATACAAAGTAAAACAGAGGTACTTATTCCACAACTCTCTCTTTTCTCTCTCTGTTGCTGTAAAAGTCTGCAGGACACACAGACAGGATCTTGCTGAGGTAATACAAGCTCAAAAACTGCACAAACAGGAGTTTTTAAACAGAAAGATGAAAAAGAAATAGCCCAAAATAGCCAATCCAACTACAAATTCTGAGCTGAAACAAATTCTCCAGAGACAGATAGTCTGCTCAAAGCTCACCACTCTCACTGATGAACAGCGAAGCTTCCTTTTTTTCTTACTAAGGTCTGGCAAACACAGAAACTACAAAACAGACCAGAATTCAGCAAAATCTAAAAACCAGACTTTACTGGTTATAGAAAGGTGGGAAATAAGTAGAGAGATAGTATTTTTTAAACTAAAACAGATACAGTAATACAAACTCTTTCTAGGCAGAAAAATGGCACTTTACTGTGTAGCCCACCACAGTTAAACAGTTGAAAAAAATTATAAATGATCCATTAAAGTGCAAACAGTATCAGAATTAAAAAAAACAGTTCAAATAAATAGCAAAGTTAATAAAAAACACTCAGAATAGTGTGGTTAGCAAAAATAAGCAATAAAAAACAAAACAGAGGTACTTAATCCACTCAAAGTCTCTCTTTTCTCTCTCTGCTGCTGTGGAACTCTACAGGACACCCATGCAGGATCTTGCTGAGGTAATACAAGTACAAAAAATGCATAAACATGGGCTTTTAAACAGAAAGATGAAAGGGATAGAAATAGCCCAAAATGGCCAATAAAACTACAGATTCTGAGCTGAAACCAGTCCTGCATCCACAGATAGTCTGCTCAAAGCTCACAACTCTCACTGATGAACAGAGAAGGTTCCTTCTATATTAGTATGGTCTGGGCAACAGAGAAACTACAAAACAAACCAAAATTCAGCAAAATCTGAAAACCAGACTCTACTGGTTATAGAAAGGCAGGAGACAAGTAGAGATGTATGATTTTTTTGTATTTGTTTTTTTTTTTTTTTTTTTTTTTTGGAAATTAAAACAGATACAGTAATACAAGCACTTTCAGACTTCAATAAAACAGTTAAAAAAGTAGCAACGTTAATAAAAAACACTTAGAATAGTGCGGTTAGTGAAAATAAGCAATAAAATGCAAAACAGAGGTACTTAATCCACTCAAAGTCTTTCTTTTCTCTCTCTCTGCTGTGGAACTCTACAGGACACCCAGGCAGGATCTTGCTGAGGTAATACAAGTGGAAAAACAATGCAAACATGGGTTTTAAACAGAAAGATGAAAGGGATAGAAATAGCCCAAAATGGCCAATAAAACTACAGATTCTGCACTGAAAGCACTCCTCCAGCAACAGATAGGCTGCTCAAAGCTCATGACTCTCACTGATGAACAGAGAAGATTCCTTCTATTTTAATAAGGTCTGGGCAACACAGAAACTACAAAACAGCACAGAATTTAGCAAAATCTGAAAACTGGACTCTACTGGTTATGAATATGCAAGAAATGAGTAGACAGATATGATTTTTTTAATTAAAACAGATAAAGTAATACAAACACTATCAGGGCAGAAAAATGGCTATCACACTTGAGTTTGTAGCATACAACAGTTAAACAGTTAAAAAAAACACTTAGAAATGCTCAGTTAAAGTGCAATCAGTATCAGAATTCAAAAAAGCAGTTCAAAAAGTAGCAAAGTTAATAAAAAATGTTTGGAATAGTGCAGTTAGCAGAAATAAGTTGCAAAAACAAAACAGAGGGTCTTATTCCACTCAAAGTCACTATTTTCTCACTCTGCTGCTCTAAATCTTTGTAGGACACCCAGGCAGGATCTTGCTGAGGTAATACAAGGGCCAAATCCACTCAAACACAATTTTTTAAACAAAAATATGAAAGGGATAGAAATAGCCAAAATGGACAATAAAAGTACAGATTCTGATCTGAAACAAATCCTCCGGTGAAAGATAGGCTGGTCAAAGCTCTCCATTCTCACTGATGAACTGAGAAGCTTCCTTTTATCTTAGTAATGTCTGGGCAACACAGAAACTATAAAACAGCCCGAAATTCACTAAAATCTAAAAAATGGACTTTAGTGGTTATAGAAAGGGGAGAAACGAGTAGAGAGATAGGATTTTTTTTTTTGAAAACTAAAACAGATACAGTAATACAAACTCTTTCAGGACAGAAAAATGGCTATCACACTTAACTGTGTAGTCCACAACAGTTAAATAGTTGAAAAAATTAGAAATGATCAGTTAAAGTGCAAACAGTATCATAATTTTAAAAAACAGTTCAAATAAGTAGTAAAGTTAATAGAAAACTCTCAGAATAGTACAGTTAATGAAAATACACAATAAAAAGCAAAACAGAGGTTCTTAATCCACTCAAAGTCTCTCTTTTCTCTTTCTGCTGCTGTAGAACTCTGCAGGACACCCAGGCAGGATCTTGCTGAGGTAATACAACTGCTAAAACTGCGTGAACACTGTTTTTTAAACAGAAAGATGAAAGGTATAGAAATAGCCCAAAATGGCCAATAAAACAACATATTCTGAGCTGAAACCAATCCTACAGTGACAGATAGGCTGCTCAAAGCTCAGGACTCTCACTGATGAACAAAGAAGCTTCCTTGTATCTTATAATAAGGTCTGGGCAACACAGAAATTACAGGAAAGGCTCAAATTAAGCTGCACTTGACTGTGTAGCCCACAACAGTTAAAAAGTTGAAAAACACTTACAACTGATCAGTTAAAGTGCAAGCAGTATCAGATATAAAAGAACAGTTCAAATAAGTAGCAAAGTTAATAAAAACACTCAGAATAGTGAGGTTAGCAAAAATAAGCAATAAAAAGCAAAACAGAGGTACTTCATCCACTCAAAGTCTCTCTTTTCTCTCTGCTGCTGTAGAACTCTGCAGGACTCCCAGGCGGGATTTTGCTGAGGTAATACAACTGCTAAAACTGTGCAAACATGGCTTTTTAAACAGAAATATGAAAAGGATAGAAATAGCCCAAAATAGCAAATAAAACTACAGATTCTGTGCTGAAACCATTCCTACAGTGACAGATAGCCTACTCAAAGCTCACGACTCTCACTGATGAACAGAGAAGCTTCCCCTCCATCTTAGTAAGGTCTGGGCAACACAGAAACTACAAAACAGGCCGCAATTCAGCAAAATATGAAAATGGGACTCTACTGTGTATAGAAAGGTGGGAAACAAGTAGAGAGATATGATTTTTTGTTTTTTTCGAAAATTAAACAGATACAGTAATACAAACACGTTTATGGCAGAAAAATGGCTATCACACTTGATTGTGTAGCCCACAGCAGCTAAACAGTTGAAAAACACTTAGAAAGTCTCTCTTTCTTCTCTCTGCTGCTGTAGAAGTCTGCAGAGTATCCAGGCAGGATCTTGCTGAGGTAATACAAGCTCAAAAAATGCGGAAACATTATTTTTTAAACACAAAGATGAAAGGGATAGATATAGCCCAAAATGGCCAATAAAACTCCAGATTCTGAGCTGAAACCATTCTTCCAGTGACTGATAGGCTGCTCAAAGCTCACCACTCTCACAGATGAACACAGAAGCTTCCTTCTATCTTAGCAAAATATGGGTATTACAAAAACTACAAAACAGCCCTGAATTACGCAAATAAGAAAACCGGACTCTACTTGTTATAGAAAGGCAGAAAATGAGTAGAGAGATAGGATTCGGGGTTTTTTTTTTTTTTTACAAAAATTAAAACAGCTACAATAATACAAACACTTTCAAGGCAAAAAAATGGCTATCGCTCTTGAGTGTGTAGCCCACAACAGTTAAACGGTTGAAAAACACTTAGAAATGATCAGTTAAAGTGCAAACAGTATCAAAATTCAAAAATCTTTTCAAATAAGTAGCAAAGTTAATAAAAAAATGTTTTGAATAGCACGGTAAGTGCGAAAAAGCAAGAAGCAAAACAGAGGTACTTAATTCACTCAAAGTCTGGCTTTTCTCTCTCTGCTGATGTTGAACTTGGCAGCACACCCAGGCAGGATCTTGGTGATACAATACAAGTGCAAAAAATGTGCAAACACAGGCTTTTAAACAGAAAGATGAAAGGGATAGAAATAGTCCAAAATGGCCAATAAAACAAAAGATTCTGAGCTGAAACCATCCCTCCAGTGACAGATAGGCTGCTCAAAGCTCACCACTCTCAATAATGAACAGAGAAGCTTCCTTATATTTTAGTAAGGTCTGGGCAACAGAGAATCTACAAAACAGCCCAGAATTCAGCAAAATCTGTAAACCAGACTCTACTGGTTATAGAAATGTGGGTAATGAGTAGAGAGATAGTTTTTTTTAAATTAAAACAAAGAAATACAAACACTTTCAAGGCAGAAAAATAGATATCACACTTTAGTGTGTAGCCCACAACAGTTCAACAGTTGAAATGATGTGCTGCCTACCTTACTACCTCTTTTTCTCCTTATCTATAGTACTAAAACTGTGTTCCAGTCTGTCTCTGCACCAAATACCTGCTATCTCCCAGCTGGACACCACTGAACAATAGGGCAAAGTAAAGAAAACCTCTAACAGCTTCCAAAGACACACTTTGCTTTTGAAAGACAGTGAAAGTATGTATTGACACTGGTACACATAAACTGTTATCTAATTGCTTGAAGAGACCCTTGCTTAGAAAACCAAGCCTCTCAGACAGGTTTGCCAGCAGCCATACCCTCTCAAAAGCCTTTCTTCTCTGTCTTGCATTGTTTCAAGTGCTACTTCTAACCCCCTTTTCTTTCTCTCTTCTGCTTTTCCTCACTTCCACTCATACTATCGGTCTCTAACTGGGCATCTCCCTTTTGCTCCATAGTATCAGACCTCCTGGTGTTGTCTCAAACTTAGTTTTCTCGTATCATAATTCTGACCTTATTTCTAAATTCCTTACCTTATTTACACTGTTCTCAGTTTGCCTTACTCTGCTCCTAGCTTTCTCAGTCTCGCCTATACTCCTTCCTTCCTTGCACTAGCCATTCCTACTACATTCCCCTCCATTCTCACCCTGACCATCTTCCTATCAGTGTCCAAACCTGTGGCTACACTTTCTCACTCCCAGACTTACCTGCTGAATTTTCCATACTTTGCTGATTGTCTTCATCCACACTCTGCTCTCTTGTCTCTACCCGCTCCGTTCGCCCTTCGGGCTCACTCCGCTCCCCTACCCTGCCCCCATATCCCACCCGCCCCAGTAGTCCTACACTTATACCGCCGGTAAACACACCCCCAACCAATCAGACATAATCTCTTCATCTGCATACCCAACCCCTCCCACCTCATACCACACCCACCTTTCTCAAACCTATCCTCCCCTCTACCACTTAAAGTCATATTACTATTTCTCTTCTCTACTTCTATCTTCTTCCCTTCCTCTCTCTCACCTCCCTAACCTACAAAATGTGTACATTATTCCTCCCTCTATACCTTCGAACAGTTATTTGCTTATCACTTTTACCTCCTCTTGTAACTACTTACCTCCTAACCTCCTACGAACACCCACTCCTCTCTACTCTTGTGTTTCCCTCTAAACACACCTCTACACCTACCTCACCTTTCACTCCAATCACCTTAAATCTGACTACCAAACCTAACTACCTATTTGCCAGATACCACAAACTTGCTCACCTTAAGCTAAGCAAACAAAAAACTAAAAAAATAATCTATAACTTACATAAACAGTTCCAGCTCCAATATTTCAAACTCCTCCAATCATTGTTGCATGGGGATATTCACCCTAACCCTGGCCCACATTACACAAATACTAATAGCTTCAAAAAACATGACAAAACTTCTTCTATATCATCTATCACCTATACCAATTCTTTCACAATAGCTCATCTTAATGTACGAAGCATCTGTAACAAAATTTCTCAACTCCATGCCCTTTTAGATGTTCACCAATTTGATATCCTATGTTTATCAGAAACATGGCTAAAACCTAATACTAAGGATAATGAAATTACCCCTCCCAGGTATAATATCTTTAGACTTGACCGCAAAACCAAAAAGGGAGGAGGCGTAGCAATTCTCTACAAAGCACAACTTCAAATTAGTATAATAAATCTGAATCGTCCTCTAAACAATAATGCAGAAGTAATCAGCTCCAAATTTCAAATCAACTCTAGTAAAGCTATTAATATCATTTGTATATATCTCCCCCCAGGAAATAACACTAACACTCTAGAATGTATCCTTAGCTTGCTGTCGAACAACCTCCCCCAAGAAACACTAGTCCTAGGAGACTTTAATATTGATTGGAATTCCTGCAATAGTATAAACCCCACCTCCCACATAAACCTATATGGCTTCACACAACTCATTAACTGTCCTACCAGAACTAATAAACCCAACAACCACGAATCCATCTTAGACTGGATTCTGATTAATACCCCCCAACAAACCTACCAGTCTGGAACCCTTCCAGATGATCTAAGTGACCATTCATTAACTTATGTCATTAGACACAAAACCAATCTAACTTTACCTGCCACTTATAGAACACTATGAACAAAAAAGCATTTTAACTCTGAACATTATCAAGCTGAACTAAAACAATGTAATTGGACCCCACTAAAATATCTCCCCCTCAATGAAGCAGTAGATTACTTCAGCTCCACATTCTTATCTATTCTGGACCAACATGCCCCAAGTTGAACCATCAGAACCAAAACAAAAGTAGCACCCTGGTTAACTAATAATACTAGGCATAGAATCATTCTTAGAAACAAATCTTGGGCAAAATGGCGTAACACTAAAAATCTAACTGATCGCCAAAACTTTAGAGAGCTAAGAAACAGCACAAAAAGAGCTATCCTGACAGACAAAAAGAACTATTACCTTCAGTTGCAACAAACCACCAATAAGGAACCTAAAAAATTCTGGGCCAGTATTAATAATCTACTATCTCCTGGTCATTCTATTACACCTAACCCCCAGGACTCTAACCCTGAGAACCCTACACAAATAGTGAACGACTTCAACTCATTCTTCACAAATACTATCCAAACTCTTGCTAGTCATCTATCTCCTGATACCTCTAACCTACTTCCACCTACATCAAATCCACCTCCCACCCTCCACTTACAACCTGTTTCTACTTCCTTTATTTCATCACTGCTCCAAAAGTTAAAACCTACCACTCCCTCTGCAGACAAACTGCCTGCAGAATTCCTGCAGGTAGGAGCTAAAGTCTTAGCCTACCCTATTTCCATCCTGATTAATAGATCTATAAAGGAAGGAATTTTCCCCTCTATCTGGAAGATATCTCATATCATACCACTACATAAAGGGGGAAAGTCCAATGATCTTTCTAATTTTTGACCAATAGCACTCCTTTCACCAATCGCTAAAATCATGGAAAAATGTATTCACAAACAAATACTTAATCACCTTCTCAATAACAACCTACTCTCCAACTGTCAGCATGGTTTCAGACCTTCACACAGTACCACTACTGCTTTACTCTCCTTTACTAACTCCATCAACACTAACCGTAACAACAACTATCTATCATCCTCAGTCTTCATCGACCTATCCAAAGCTTTTGATATGGTGAATCATAAACTTCTACTACACATACTAAAATCTCTTGCTCTCGACCATTATGCCTTATCCTGGTTTGCATCTTACCTTGAAAATCGTCAGCAGGCAGTACTCTGGAAAAATTCACTCTCAAATCTTCTCCCTATCTCTTTAGGTGTACCTCAAGGCTCTATCCTAGGCCCTCTTCTATTTTCAATCTTTATTAACGACCTACAATCTGCTATCCCATATACTACCTGCATACAATACGCAGACGACTCTACTATAATCTGTACTGCTACCTCTCAAACAGAACTCCAGTCTCTTACTCAAAAAGCTTTTAACACTGTAGAACACTGGTTCTCTTACCGCTGTCTACTCCTTAACCCCAAAAAAACCAAACTGTTACTTTTTTCACCTACTCGTAAATCTACTCCACCATATTTTACTCTTACCTCCTCTGACGGTACTCTCATTTCTCCTGACTTGACCACAAAACTATTAGGAATAACTATTGATAATAACCTCAACTTTGACTCTCACATCAACAACACAATAAAATTAGTTAATAAAAAAATAGGATCCCTTTATAGAATCAAACCTTTCCTAACACCTACAGCAAGGTCCACCATAGCTAGATCTCACCTAATCTCTACTCTTCTCTATGCATCCCCCATTTACACTAATCTTTCCAAACACAACATTAAAAAACTAGCAACATCCTATTATAATATAGCTCGATTCACAGTAGGATCTCCTTTTCAAACTCATCACTGCTTGAACTTAAAAGAACTAGGCTGGATTGAACTTCCCAACCAACTTGTACTTCAACAGCTCTTAATAGCTTATAAGATTCTATATCAGCCAGCCAACACACCAATACTTTTTAGCATTATTTCACCATACAATAACCTGAAACAACTACGTTCTTCAAATAAACTTCAGATTAATATTACCAAATCCAACAATTATTCAGGCGACTGTCTATTCTCCAACTCTGCTGGAAAAATATGGAATAAACTACCCTCTGATATCACATCTTTGACCTCTTTCCTACTTTTTAAAAGACAACTGAAAATGTATCTCAATAAACATTGGCTTTGCTCCTGCACTAATCCAGATTAACCTCATTTTTTTCCTTCACCCTTTCCCTTGTTAACTTTCACTGCACAAAAAAAAAAAAAAAAAAAAAAAAAAAATTGGTAATTTTTATATTATCTGTCTAACTTGGTATAATTACTTATGTTTCTAATGTAACATTTTAATGCCTTTTTATGATGATACTTGTTACAACTAGTGGAGCTTTTCTCCCCGGGCCTCTACTGAAAATGGACATATATCCAGCTAGACTAGCCCGGTCAACAAATGTAAAATAAATAAATAAATAAATAAATGTGGATACTCTACCAAAGGGCCTTACAAAAACAGATGCTTGTTACCAGTGCCATGGGCTCAAGCTCAATGCAAAGAAATGTATACTTATCCCCTTTGGGAAAAAACATTTACCCATGAATTACCATATAGTTGGCAGTACACTAAACACTGAAAGCGTGATAAGAGACATAGGGACACAGGTGGACAGTGGTCTCACCTTCGATAACCACATCACCACAACAGTCAGGAAATCCTTCTATGTGGCACATCTTATCACTAAGGGCTTTTCATCCAGAAAAAAGGAGGTCATTGTCCCACTGTACTCATACCTCATTAGACCCATTATAGAATACAATGCCCCATTTGGTATGTACCTCTCAAGACATCTGCAACAACTGAAAAGGCCACAGAAATACCTCACTAAAAGAATCACATTTATTTCATTTATTTATTTTATTTTACATTTGTTAACCGGGCTAGTCTAGCTGGATATATGTCCATTTTCAGTAGAGGCCCGGGGAGAAAAGCTCCACAGATACTAAATTACAAGGAGACAAATTATAAAATAAATTCAGTACAAAAAGAATATACGTTTAGTAACACAAAAAACAAAATTCCTAAGGAACACACTCAAAATATAATTATTCAGTAAAAACATTACAAAACATCAAGATTAGCAACATATATTTGATAATCCGTTGGAGAGAAAAAAGTAGAATGGGAGAATCAGAAGGGAATTACAGAAGAAATACAAAGGAAGAAGAGAGAAAGAGGCAATAGTGTAGAGTGGAAAAAAGTATTGTGATGGAAAAGAGGAGGGGGAGAGAAAAAGGAGGAGAGGGTAGGAGCATAGGAGGAGAGTAGCAGGGCAATAGGAAGAAGGAATAAGTAAAGTAAATAAGTATAGTGTAAAAATACTAGTAGTGTAGGGGGAAAGAAGAAGATCAGTCAGGAGTCCTGCAGGAGCAGAGCCAGTGATTTTGGAAGTACAGTTTGATTTTTTGTTTGAAGAGTGGTAAGGAGGGGATTAGAGTGATATCAGTGGGTAGCTGATTCCATATCCTTCCTACAGTATTGGTGAACAGAGAGTCACCAGCTAAGTTATGGGACTTTACAGATTTGGTCATGAGTTTAGATGAAGATCGAAGGGAGGTAAGATTATTGTAAGGGATTAAAAGTTGAGAAAGTATTGGGGTATTATAAGGTTGGTACAGTATCTTGTGAGCAATGGTAAGTTGGGAGATCAAAAGACAGTTTTGTAGCTCCAGCCAGCCTAGGAGTTTTAGGTTTTGACAGTGATGTGTTCTGAAGGGGTTACTGGTGGCAAAGCGGGCAATGCTATTGTAACAAGTTGCTAGTTTATTTAGGTTGGCCTTCTTAAGGTTAGTGAAGATAGGTGAGGCATAAAAGAGGGTAGAAATAAGATGGGAGTGGGCAATAGTAGCTCTGGTAGAAGGTGTGAGAAAAGGTTTGATACGGTATAATGATCCAATTTTTTTATTAACAGTTTTGATGATGTTATTGATGTGTTGATCGAAAGTGAGATTGTTATCGATGGTTATTCCTAGCAGTTTAGTTGATGTGTCAGGAGAGATAACAGTGGTGTCATTGGATAAAATGTTGAAGTTTAATGGGGAGCCTCGAGTGGTAGGAGTGAAAAGGAGAAGTTTTGTTTTTTTAGCATTGAGGAGGAGGTGCCGTCTAGTGAACCAAGTTTCTACAGTGTTGAAGGTGGTTTGAGTTAGAGTGAGTAGCTCTGAGGAGGTAGATGCTGAGCAAATAATCGTGGAGTCGTCAGCATATTGGATGCAGGTAGCTTGTGGGATGATAGTGTTGAGATCGTTTATGTAAAGGGAGAAGAGAAGTGGACCGAGAATAGAGCCTGTGGGACTCCAATAGAAACAGGCAGTAGTGAAGAGATATGATTGTCCCAAAGAACGGCTTGATGCCTGTTGCTTAGATAAGATGTAAACCATTTAATAGCCAGGTTATCAAATGAGAGGGATTTAAGGATGTTAATAAGGGAAGAGTGGTTCACCATGTCAAAAGCTTTAGAGAGATCAATGAATAGAGCAGAGGAGAGAAGATTTGAGTTGCGATAGTTGTTGATAGTATCAACGAAGGAAAGGAGGGCAGTGGAGGTGCTATGGTGGGGTCTAAAGCCATGTTGACAGTTGGCTATTATGTTGTGTGCAGAGAGATATTGTATGAGTTGCTGGTGGATGCATTTCTCCATGATCTTAGCTAGTGGAGAGAGAAGGGCAATAGGTCTAAAGTTAGTATACTCAATAGAGTTACCACCTTTATGTAGTGGGATGATATGAGATATTTTCCATATATCTGGTATGGTTCCCTCTTGGATAGTCCTATTAATGAGTATCGATATAGGGTATGCAATCTGCTTAGCAGCCTTTTGAAGAAAGAGAGAGGGGAGTTTGTCAGCAGAGGGGTACAGGGTTTCAGTTTAAGAATAAGCTTGTAGATGAAGGAGGTAGAGATAGGATGAAGAGTGAAGTTATGGGGGGAATCAACATGATTATCTGGAGGGTAAAAGTTAATGGTGTTCATTTGTTTAGCAAGTGATTGGATGGTATCAATAAAAAAGGTGTTAAAGGTGTTTGCAGTATGGCTAGGAGTTCCTGGGTCTGCGTTTATTGGGGAGGGAGTTTTAGCTGTACCAGGTGAAAGGAGTTTGTTGATTGAAGACCAGAATTGTTTGGGTTTATATAAATGGGTTTCCTGAAGTTCACAGTAGTAGTTCTTTTTGTCTGAGATTATAGCTTTCTTTGTAAGATTTCTAAGTCGGCAAAAGTGAAGAAAATCAGAGGTGGTTCTATGGTGTCTCCATTTGGCCCAAATTTTATTTTTGCTATGAATTAATTTCTTTGTTTCCTTTGTGAGCCAAGAGGCTATATTAGAATTCATTCTAATAGAGCGTGCAGGGGCATGTTTATCTAAAATTGAAAGGAAGGTTGAGTTAAAGAATGATACTGCTTCATTTAGAGGAAGTGATTTCATGTGGTTCCAGTTGCATGTTTTGAGATCATTTTGAAATAAGTCACTATTAAATTTTTTGGTTGAGCGTATTATTCTAATGTTAGGGAGGTTTTGATAGTCAATCTTTTCTCTAGAGATATAGGTTAGGCAGTGGTCACTGAGGTCATCAGGCATAGTTCCTACTTTGTATGAGACATTAACTTTGTTTATAAGTATCCAGTCTAAGATACTCTGTTTCTTATTTGGTTTATTTAGCCTTGTTGTAGTGGTAATGGATTGAGTAAAACCATGTAGGTTTATATGACTGGAGGGATTTTCACTATTAATAGTATTCCAATCTATATTAAAGTCACCCAGAATAATAGTTTCTTGGGGGTAGTTAGTGGAAACCCAGCTAAGGAAGTCTTCTAAGATTGGTATGTTTGTGCCAGGTGGTATGTACATACAGATGATGTAGAGAGCTTTTTGAGTATTTAACTGAAGTTTAACTATGATGGCTTCAGCACTGGAATCCAGGGTTGGGCAGGTTGGGAGGGTGGAGATGCTAAGATGGTTCTTAAATAAAATTGCCACGCCACCACCTTTATGTTTAGTATGACCAAGCCTATATAAATTATAGCCTTGGGGTATAATCTCAGTGCCTTTGGTGGTTGGCTTTAGCCAGGTCTCTGAAAGGCACAGAATATCAAAGCGGTGAATGTCTAACAGGGCATGTAAGTAGGGTACTTTGTTATTTACACTTCGTATATTTAGATTACCTATGAGTAGGGTGTTATTGAAGTTGGGGTTAGATACTTGAGGGGAGGGATTTGATGGGCCTGGGTTGGGGTGAATATCACCGTCTTGTAAGGTAGGAGTATTATGTCTGTGTGTCAGGCTGCTTTTAAGAAGGGTTATTTGTTTCATTTTTTATCAGGGGGTAAGGCATAAGTTAGATGGTAGTGCCTATGGAGTTTGGGAAGGTGATAACTAGGGGTGGAGGTTGAATTTAAGAAAGAGGAAAGAGAAGTATGGAAGATAGATGTATGTTTATTTATAAAGTCAGGTTGGTTTTTGAGTAGGTTTTCAAAGAAGGTAAGAAGGTAAGAGGAATAAAGGGAGGTAGAGAATAGTACTAAGAATATAACCATGGTTGGTAAGTATGGAGCCATATGTAGAAGAGGTGAGGTAAGGGAAGTTTTAAAGTAAATAGAGGAAGAGAGGATAAGAGAGGTAGAGTTAAAGGTATAAGGCAGGACAGGAGAGAAGGAAAGTAATAATAGCTGGATATGTAGGGGTGTGAAAGGAGAATACAAAGTACAGCTGTAGGTGTTGAGAGTAGAAGCTTATGAGAAGAAGGTTAATTGAGGTAGAGGAGAGAAGCTAGTAATAGGGGAGTAGGTTGGTCTAGCAGTGGATGAAGGTGAGGGGGGGTAGAGTGTGTGTAGAAGGGAGGGTTTGAGTTTTTGGGGGGAAAGAGCAGGATTGGTTGTAAAAGTTAGGGGTGGTTAAGGAAGTATAAGGTTAGGACCCCTGGGGGTGGGTGGGAATTGGGGGTAGGGAGGGGAGCGGAGTGAGCCCGCAGGGCGAATGGAGCGGGATACACAGAATCCAGAGAGGAAGGAAAAAGTAACAGAGGAAGTAAGCAAGTAGAAGGCTTGAGATAGTAAATGTAAGGGGGAGTGGGTCACAGAGCACTACAGAGATGGAAAGGAATGGAGTGAGAAGGTGAAGGAAGGGAGAATATGGAAAGGAATAATCAGTACTGTAGGTCTAGATGAGTACAGAGTGACACTTAGTGGACAGACAGGCATGGTGCAGAGGAGAGTCACAAGGTTCTGGGGCAGGAAAGAAAAAACAACATATACTACTGGGAGGGGGAGTACAGGCTAAGTAAAACAGTAGGATAAGGTAGCAGAAGAATTAAACAGAGTAAGGGGTGAGGGGGCTGCTGCTGGCAAGCTTAGCTGGGAGCAATACAGAAACCACACAGATATAAATGGGCAAAGACCACAACCAGATTAAGTAGACATACTCTCTTAAAACCTGAGGTAGCAAGTTTGTAGAAGAGTGCAGGGGTCCAGAGCTTTCAAAGGTAGTGGGCAGAAAGTACCCTCGTAGAGTAGGGAAGAGTTTTGCCCAGGCAAACAGTCACTGGGTAAGGCAGGAGAATTAGCTGGAACAGGAGAGAAAAGAGGGAGATAATAAAATAAAAGTAAGTAAAACTGCAGTACATTCAAAATGAAGCTGTAACCAAATGCACAGATACAGTGATCAAATCCACTGTTCCATCAAATAACACATTATAACAGTGTAAGTCAGGCAAGAAAATAAGCATTTAGGCAATGCACATTATATAGCATACTCAGTTGAGGATTGTATCAGTTAAAAACATATGCGTATCCACAAGAAGAGAGTAGCAGCAGTTTGGTTAAAACACCAGGTAAAGTTTACAGTCTTTAAATATTGTATACAGTGTAATTGAAGCACACGGTATTCCATCTAAAGGTAAAAAGAAAACAAGGGCAAGCACATTGCTCCGTAGTGTAGTGTAGAGAAGAGTGTCGAGTGTAGGGAGGCCCAGATGCAAGTATGA
Organism: Protopterus annectens; assembly: GCF_019279795.1. Taxonomy (NCBI): domain Eukaryota; kingdom Metazoa; phylum Chordata; order Ceratodontiformes; family Protopteridae; genus Protopterus; species Protopterus annectens. Next base: position 983,214,975 of record NC_056733.1, read on the forward strand.
CCCAAGGCAAGTCTGCACGTGTAAGGCCACTTCCTATACAATTGTCGAGTGTAGGGAGGCCCAGGTGCAAGTATGATGCACAGCCAGTCTACACGTGTGCGGCCACTTCCTATACAACACGCAGGTCCCAAATAAAGAGAGGCAGGGCAGAGTACTGAAGAGTTACACAGAAGTAAGTCAATCCATGAAGTTATACCACAAAAAGAGAAAAATAGTGTTGTAAGCCACCCAATTGATCTTCAGAGGAATCTGAGTGGGGTCCAGGAGGCACTGATTGGCCTAGCAAAGATCGCTAAAGACCACTCACAATTAACAGTAAAAGGAATAGGCCTTGGACTAGGTGTCGTCCCCAGGAATATCTGTATGTGGTCACTGATTAGCCTAGCAGTAGTCGCTAAAAGACTACTCAAAAATATAAGTAAAAAGGACAAGGCCTTGGTCTGCATGTAGTCCCCAGAGGTATGTGTATGGGGTCATGGAGGTGCTAATTAGCCTAGCAATAGACGCTGAACAGAGCGCTATGCATTTCCTGCCAACAACAGTGCAATAGCCTCACCAAATCACCAACAGTACCTACAGGATAACTGGAATGGTTAGACAGAGTGCTTCTGAGCATATAACTCAGCCAGGGATAGAGCAAAAATGCTGCGTGTACTATTACACATATAGTAAAAGGCTGATACGCTAACACTGCTTAGCTATTACAGAGTAAAGGTTACAAGCACCTAGGTCGCGCTATAGTTGAGCAAACAGTGCACGATCCCAGCAACAGAACAGCTGAAATATCAGCGTTGGTAATCCACAATCCAAAAACAATTTACAGCTCAATAATGTTCAGGTGATCATCCGTGTTCAGCAGTTTGTTATAAACCTCATATTAAAGATATAAACAACACCGCGTAACAGGCGACATCAGAAGAAAAAGCAATATACAGCCCAATGTACTCCAAAGAAACAAGTATGTTCAGCATATGTTATACACTTTTCACCAAAGTAGTATACACTAGCCGCTTAAAAAAAGGTGGCAAGCAAACTCGTAAACAGATAAACGCTAACTCAGACAACATAAACGCTAACACATTATCGGCTAAAGGGAAGCCGGCTAGTACAAAAAAACGCTAAATAGGTCATCCATACTAAGACAATGTATTTTAAGGGATAATGCAAAGAAAGGGCAAATACATGTATTACAATACCTTTTTCAGCTAGGAGCGCTCAGCCACAGTCGCCCAGCAGCAGCGAGGAAGACTAAAGGTAAAGATGGCGTCCTGGGGATAAGGAGGGACTATAAGACCTCGGATAGGAAGTACCTTTGGGGGGGGAGTATAGAATAGGTGGATGCAAGGTAAGAAACGGAAGGGGAGTATTCTATCGAAAGGAGGAAAGGAGAAGGTAGTCCTAATAGAATAGGGGTGTGGTGAGAAGTCAGATCTAGAGGAGAACTACAGAAGGAAGGAGGGACCTAGGTAGGAAGCTATACTAGAGCAGGAGATAGTGAGGAGTTTAAGGAATGTATTAGAGTAGAAATAGATAGAGTCAGATATAGGGGATAGGTGCCAAAAGTAAAGAGTATGGCAGCAAACCAAGATGTAGCTAAGACAAGGAGAGAAACTGGGAAGAAAAGGGATAAATTAGGGAGGCAGAGCACTGCCTAGAGCACAGAATCCAGAGAGGAAGGAAAAAGTAACAGAGGAAGTAAGCAAGTAGAAGGCTTGAGATAGTAAATGTAAGGGGGAGTGGGTCACAGAGCACTACAGAGATGGAAAGGAATGGAGTGAGAAGGTGAAGGAAGGGAGAATATGGAAAGGAATAATCAGTACTGTAGGTCTAGATGAGTACAGAGTGACACTTAGTGGACAGACAGGCAAGGTGCAGAGGAGAGTCACAAGGTTCTGGGGCAGGAAAGAAAAAACAACATATACTACTGGGAGGGGGAGTACAGGCTAAGTAAAACAGTAGGATAAGGTAGCGGAAGAATTAAACAGAGTAAGGGGTGAGGGGGCTGCTGCTGGCAAGCTTAGCTGGGAGCAATACAGAAACCACACAGATATAAATGGGCAAAGACCACAACCAGATTAAGTAGACATACTCTCTTAAAACCTGAGGTAGCAAGTTTGTAGAAGAGTGCAGGGGTCCAGAGCTTTCAAAGGTAGTGGGCAGAAAGTACCCTCGTAGAGTAGGGAAGAGTTTCGCCCAGGCAAACAGTCACTGGGTAAGGCAGGAGAATTAGTCTCTTAAAACCTGAGGTAGCAAGTTTGTAGAAGAGTGCAGGGGTCCAGAGCTTTCAAAGGTAGTGGGCAGAAAGTACCCTCGTAGAGTAGGGAAGAGTTTCGCCCAGGCAAACAGTCACTGGGTAAGGCAGGAGAATTAGTCTCTTAAAACCTGAGGTAGCAAGTTTGTAGAAGAGTGCAGGGGTCCAGAGCTTTCAAAGGTAGTGGGCAGAAAGTACCCTCGTAGAGTAGGGAAGAGTTTCGCCCAGGCAAACAGTCACTGGGTAAGGCAGGAGAATTAGTCTCTTAAAACCTGAGGTAGCAAGTTTGTAGAAGAGTGCAGGGGTCCAGAGCTTTCAAAGGTAGTGGGCAGAAAGTACCCTCGTAGAGTAGGGAAGAGTTTCGCCCAGGCAAACAGTCACTGGGTAAGGCAGGAGAATTAGTCTCTTAAAACCTGAGGTAGCAAGTTTGTAGAAGAGTGCAGGGGTCCAGAGCTTTCAAAGGTAGTGGGCAGAAAGTACCCTTGTAGAGTAGGGAAGAGTTTCACCCAGGCAAACAGTCACTGGGTAAGGCAGTAGAATTAGTCTCTTAAAACCTGAGGTAGCAAGTTTGTAGAAGAATGCAGGGGTCCAGAGCTTTCAAAGGTAGTGGGCAGAAAGTACCCTCGTAGAGTAGGGAAGAGTTTCACCCAGGCAAATAGTCACTGGGTAAGGCAGGAGAATTAGTCTCTTAAAACCTGAGGTAGCAAGTTTGTAGAAGAGTGCAGGGGTCCAGAGCTTTCAAAGGTACTGGGCAGAAAGTACCCTCGTAGTGTAGGGAAGAGTTTTGCCCAGGCAAACAGTCACTGGGTAAGGCAGGAGAATTAGTCTCTTAAAACCTGAGGTAGCAAGTTTGTAGAAGAGTGCAGGGGTCCAGAGCTTTCAAAGGTAGTGGGCAGAAAGTACCCTCGTAGAGTAGGGAAGAGTTTTGCCCAGGCAAACAGTCACTGGGTAAGGCAGGAGAATTAGTCTCTTAAAACCTGAGGTAGCAAGTTTGTAGAAGAGTGCAGGGGTCCAGAGCTTTCAAAGGTAGTGGGCAGAAAGTACCCTCGTAGAGTAGGGAAGAGTTTCACCCAGGCAAACAGTCACTGGGTAAGGCAGGAGAATTAGTCTCTTAAAACCTGAGGTAGCAAGTTTGTAGAAGAGTGCAGGGGTCCAGAGCTTTCAAAGGTAGTGGGCAGAAAGTACCCCCGGAGAGTAGGGAAGAGTTTCGCCCAGGCAAACAGTCACTGGGTAAGGCAGGAGAATTAGTCTCTTAAAACCTGAGGTAGCAAGTTTGTAGAAGAGTGCAGGGGTCTAGAGCTTTCAAAGGTAGTGGGCAGAAAGTACCCTCGTAGAGTAGGGAAGAGTTTCGCCCAGGCATACAGTCACTGGGTAAGGCAGGAGAATTAGTCTCTTAAAACCTGAGGTAGCAAGTTTGTAGAAGAGTGCAGGGGTCCAGAGCTTTCAAAGGTAGTGGGCAGAAAGTACCCTCGTAGAGTAGGGAAGAGTTTCGCCCAGGCAAACAGTCACTGGGTAAGGCAGGAGAATTAGTCTCTTAAAACCTGAGGTAGCAAGTTTGTAGAAGAGTGCAGGGGTCCAGAGCTTTCAAAGGTAGTGGGCAGAAAGTACCCTCGTAGAGTAGGGAAGAGTTTCACCCAGGCAAACAGTCACTGGGTAAGGCAGAAGAATTAGCTTTTTCAGCTAGGAGCGCTCAGCCACAGTCGCCCAGCAGCAGCAAGGAAGACTGCTTCCTAAAGACTGCCTAAAGCAGATGCCCTACACTGACTGCCTTAAAAAACTCCAGCTATACTCTATGACATATCATCTACTTAAAGGCGATCTCTGCTTAACATACAAGGCCATGTCAAACCCAGAGCTGTTGGACATGCTACACTTAAAGAAATCCCAATCCCTCAGAGCCACATGCTCCAGAGATCTAAACCTTGTCATCACAATAAACAAAACATGCTGCAGGGATAGGTTCTTGACCCAGAGGCTCCCCAGACTCTGGAATAGTTTGTACATACATGTCAAGCAGAGTGCCTCTTTGGCCCTCTTCAAAAGGAACCTTGACGATTGGATGGGAGAAAGGAAATTCACCCCGGGATCACATCAGTCACACTGCGAGACAGGGGTCCAGGGAAGTAAATAGTTTGGGAAGAAATAGCCAGGGAATTGTTATGGCTAGCCTTGTATAGGCCCTAGGGCTGAGAGTCTAGTACCAACCTATGAACCTATGAAAACACTTAGAAGTGATCAGTTAAAGTGCAAACAGTATCAGAATTAAAAATAAATAAATAAAAAAACGGTTATTAAAAAGGCTCCAGAGTAGTGTGGTTAGCGAAAATAAGCAATAAATATCAAAAGAGAGGTAATTATCCTACTCAAAGTTTCTTTTTTCTCTCTCTGCTGCTGTATAATGTGGCAGGACACCCAAGCAGGATCATGCTGGGGTAATACAAGTGCAAATAATGCACAAACATGGCTTTTTAAACTTAAAGAAGAAAGTGATAAAAAATAGCTCAAAAATGGCCAATAAATCTATAGATTTTGGGCTGAAGCCACTCCCCCAGTGACATATCGGCTGCTCAAAGTTCACCACTCTCACTGATGAACAGAGAAGCCTCCTTCAATCTTAATAAGGTCTGGGCAATACAGAAACTACAAAACAGCTCAGAATTCAGCAAAATCTGAAAACCGGACTCTACTGGTTATAGAAACGTAGAAAATGAGTAGAGAGATAGCATTTTTTTAATTAAAACAGATGCAGTAATACAAACACTTTCAAGGCAGAAAAATGGCTATCACACTTGAGTGTGTAGCCCACAACATGTAAACAGTTGAAAAACTCATAGAAATGATCAGTTAAAGTGAAACCATATCAGAATTAAAAAAAAAAAACAGTTCAAATAATCAGCAAAGTTAATAAAAAATGCTTGCAATAGTTTGGTTAGCAGAAATAGGCAATAAAAAGCAAGAGAGAGGTGCTTAATCTACTCAAAGTCTCTCTTTTCTCTCTCCGCTACTGTAGAACTCCACGGTACAACCATGCAGGATCTTGCTGAGGTAATACAAACAATGTGGAAAAATGTTTTTTTAAACACAAAGATTAAATGGATAGAAATAGCTCAAATGGCCAATAAAACTCCAGATTCTGAGCAAAAACATTCTTCCAATGACAGATGGGCTGCTCAAAGCTCAACACTCTCACTGATGAACACAGAAGCTTCCTTCTAGCTTAGTAAAATATGGGCACTACATAAACTACAAAACAGCCCAGAATTCAGCAAAATATGAAAAACAGATGCTACTGGCTATATAAAGCAGAAACCAGAAAACAAGTAAAGAGAAGGGATTTTTTTAAATTAAAACAGATACAATAATACAAACATTTTCAAGGCAAAAAAAAGGGCTATTGCACTTGAATGTGTAGGGCACAACACTTAAATGGTCGAAAAACACTTAGAAATGATCAGTTAAAGTGCAAACAGTATCAGAATTCAAATAATTTTCAAATAACTATCAAAGTTAATAAAAATATTTCAAATAGTGCAGTTAGTGTAAATAAGCAATAAAAAGCAAAACAGAGGTATTTAATCCACTCAAAGTCTCTCTTTTCTCTCTCAGCTGATGTAGAACTTAGCAGGGCACCCAGGCAGGATGTTGGTGATGTAATACAAGTGCATAAACTGTGCAAACATGGGCTTTTAAACATAAAGATGAAAGGGATAGAAATAGTCAAAAAATGCCAATAAAACAACAGATTCTGAACTGAAACCACCCCCCCACCCCAGTGACAGATAGGCTGCTCAAAGTTCAACACTGTCAATGATGAACAGAGAAGCTTCCTTCTATTTTAGCAAGGTCTGAGAAACAGAGAAAATATGAAACAGCCAATAATTCAGCAAAATCTGAAAACCAGACTCTACTGGTTATAGAAAGGTGGGAAATGAGTAGAGAGATAGGATTTTTTTAAATTAAAGCAGATTAAGTAATACAAACACTTTCAATCACATTTGAATGTGTTGCCCACAACAGTTAAACAGTTGAAAAACATTTAAATATGATCAGTTAAAGTACAAACCGTATCAGAATTAAAAAAAAAAAAAGTTCAAATAATCAGCAAAGTTAATAAAAATGCTTGAAATAGTGTTGTTAGCAAAAATAGACAACAAAAAGCAAGAGAGAGGGGCTTAATGCACTCAAAGTCTCTCTTTTCTCTCACTGCTGCTGTAGAACTCTGCAGGACACCCAGGCAGGATCTTGCTGAGGTAATACAAGTGCAAAAAAATGCGGAAATATGGGTTTTTAAAAACAAAGATGAAAGGGATAGAAATAGCTCAAAATGGCCAATAAAACTCCAAATTCTGAGCTGAAACCATTCTTCCAGTGACAGATGGGCTGCAAAAAGCTCACCACTCTCACTGATGAATGCAGAAGCTTCCTTCTATCTTAGTAAAATACGGGCAATACAGAAACTACAAAACAGCCCAGAATTCAGCAAAATATGAAGATTGGACTCTACTGATTATAGAAAGGTAGGAAATGAGTAGAAAGATAGGGGGCCAGATTCATGATGGCTTGCATGGAGTCTAAGAGTAGAGTAAGACTCCATGCAGCCATCATGTCCGACGAACGATCCACGAACAGCCTGTAGGGGCGTGTAAGAGAGCTCCTAACACGTCTCCTACATGGAGAGGGCTGTGATATGCAAATTACCTCACTTGCAGCCGAAAGGCATGCAAATGAGGTAAATTTGCGATCCAGGAAGCACAAACCTGTCTGTGTAGGAGCCGTGTTAGCTGCAGAAATGTACTCAGTTGACAACTGAGTACCGTTCTACAAATACCACAATGGAGCCTTGTCAGCTCCAAATAAAGGTTGCATATGTTCCAGGAAGCATGCCAATGGCCAAATATGTGGCCACTGACAACGTACCCACATGCAAAATTAAAATAAAAATGTTTATTTTTTTAAACGTAGCGCAGTGCCACGCAAACGGGCTGTGCTGCAAAAAAACAGAAAAATAAAAATTTGTGGGTTTTATGAAAACCATCAATTTACAATGTAAGGGAATAGTAGGCTGAAAACAACATGGCCACCAAGTAGGGGTTGCTAAGGGGGGAAGCTCAGTGTAAGACATGTAACTAAGCATTAGTAGGCAATCCTATGTAAATGAGTGTTAGGATACTGAATCACACTTTTACATAGCAAATGAGTACATTCCCTGGAGTGTACGAGTAGGATAAGGGGAGTAACAGAGTAGGAGATAGGTGACATCACAGGGGGGTATGTATGAAAGAAGTGAAGCTCATTGGAGCAGAGTGGCATGTGAAAGCTGTCAGTTAGACATCATGGAAAGAGGTGTATCAACAGGTAGACAAGGGAAAACCAAGAAATGGAAGGTGTACACTGTGGAAAACAAAAAGAACCAAGGAATAGCGTTTCACAAAGCCCGTACACTAGTCGTGTGTTGTATACCATAAACGATATCCAAATCCAGATGGAGCAACAGTTGTTTAAAATTATAATGTTAGAACTTTTATTAAACAAAAGCAAGCACTTTCGGAGAGATTAGTATCTCTCCTTCTTCAGACAAAAATAAAACATCCACTTGTAATAACTGCCCCATTAAATAGGGTGTCAATTATCCAATTAACAAACTGCCATTTCAATTAAAATGCATACCTTAACAGTTTGCTTAAATGTTAAAAGCATTAAAAACTATTATTTAAAACCAGGTCCACAATGTTACCCCATTTTTATTGCCTAAAAATACTGCTCTAAGTAGCCCCATCGGATAAACTAAATACATGACCATTTTAATTACGGACATTAATGAATGTAATTGTGCTATACAATATACAAATGAACAAACATAAAAAATATATTAATGAATACTAAAAAGCAAATAAGCCATAAAAAGCTCTTTAAAATAAAAACCCTTGTCGGTTAATATTGTTGTGTTAAAAATAATACATAATGGGTTTCCTTTCAAAAACCGGAATCATATCACAAACATCATAAACTTTGTCAGTCAACCTACATTCCAATCCTTAGTTAGTTTATGTTCAGTTTCATTGAATTTAAATTAAAATTAAAACTAAATTTGAAACTGTTGTATTCAACTAATGGTGCTAAGAAACTTCTTTATTGAGAACCATTAGTGACCACCTTGGACCAAAAATGAAGCAAGCTGACATGAAAATTCCCAATGTAATGTTAACAATAGTCAACTTACTTAAAAATTATTTTATAAAAAGAGATATTACTGTATGTTTCTATAACCATATTTTCATTACAGTGTTATACTATTTACAAAACAACACCTTATCTCTTAAGTGTCAGAAGCTTCAAAATACAAGTGAGTGATATAGCTTCATTCAGGCCCGGATAAGTATGTGCGGCCGTCCTTAGTTGCCATAGCAATTCTTCTTTTTCTAGCATTAGTTGCCATGGTCCTAAACTAGCTTGTGCCTTAATTTGCTTTAAAACAGAAAAATTAAAAAGGAAAATTGTGTATAGCACAATTACATTCATTAATGTCCGTAATTAAAATGGTCATGTATTTAGTTTATCCGATGGGGCTACTTAGAGCAGTATTTTTAGGCAATAAAAATGGGGTAACATTGTGGACCTGGTTTTAAATAATAGTTTTTAATGCTTTTAACATTTAAGCATACTGTTAAGGTATGCATTTTAATTGAAATGGCAGTTTGTTAATTGGATAATTGACACCCTATTTAATGGGGCAGTTATTACAAGTGGATGTTTTATTTTTGTCTGAAGAAGGAGAGATACTAATCTCTCCGAAAGTGCTTGCTTTTGTTTAATAAAAGTTCTAACATTATAATTTTAAACAACTGTTGCTCCATCTGGATTTGGATATCGTTTATGGTATACACCACACGACTAGTGTACGGGCTTTGTGAAACGCTATTCCTTGGTTCTTTTTGTTTTCGACAGTTTGTTTGCCTTTTTGGAATCGAAGGTGTACACTGTGGACAACACCAAAGTTTCTTGCTGAGCGTGCATGTGCGTGTGTGCACGCTGGGAAACCAGAGTAAGATGGAGTGCGAGCGTATAAATGTGAGTGCGTGCGTTTAAGCCAGAGTAAGCATGTAGAAGCCTGTTTAAAGACTTGTAAGCGCATTTGCGCTGGTGTGCGTGTGTTTTAACCTGAATAAGCAAGTTGTAGTCCATCTAAGCATGTGTGCGTGCATGTTAGCTGCTGTGCGCGTGTTTGCCCCTGTATGCGCGTCGCTCCCCCCTGAGGAAACAGACAGGAAAAAGGAAGCACAACAAATTGTAGGAAGCTACCAGGGAATACTAGCAGAGCTAGCAGGTGAAAACAATCAGAATCAGGCAATTACACAGGCAGAACAGTAGCCCAGCACTGAAAACTCTGCAAACAACAATGCAGTATGTGCTCTCAAGAAACACTGCAACACTGGAGTAAGGTACTAGAAGTGAAAACTGAAAAAGCTTCACTCAGAAAAAAAATGCTAGGGGCTGCCATAGCTGTTATAAGGCGACATATGCAACATGCTGAGGGTGGTGACAATGCAAATACTGCTGGACAACCCACAGTGAGGAGACGGAGAAGAGTGTACAGGCCCAGGGTCATCTACCAGGGGTTACATGAGCTGGAGATAGTGGAGCACTATAGAGTGGACAGAGACCTCCTGCAGCAAATTGTTGAGCTGTGCAGACCACGCCTCACACACAGAAGCAACAGAGAGGAACCCATCCCAGTGGAAACCAAGGTATGTGTTGGTCTAAGAATACTAGCAACAGGTACCTTCCAGAGACCAACTGGTGATATGATGAGGATATCACAGGCATCAGCATCCAGGGTACTGCACCAGTTCCTGGATGACATGTCAGCACATGTCAGTGATCATGTATATTTCCCCAATTCCTGTGAGGTATTGGCCAGCAATATGCATCTCTTCCAGCAAATAGCGGAATACCCTGAGGTAGTGGGTGCAATAGACTGCACGCATATATGCATCAAAGCACCAGCCGGTGAGCGGGGTAGGGCCTACATTAACCACAAGGGCTTCCCCTCCATCAACTGCCAGGTTGTGTGTGATGCCCAGAGCATAATAATGAATGTGTGTGCTGGCTGCCCTGGAAGCTACCATGATTCCCATATCTGGCATCTGATGCAGCTGTACCAGACATTTGCCAATGGGGACATCCCACGTGGTCACCTATTGGGGGATGCTGGCTATGCACTGGAGCCATGGCTGATGACATCCATCAGAAACGCACACACACCTGAACAGGAACGCCATAATGAGGCACACGCACAAACATGTAATGTAATAGAGCATTGTTTGGGCTGCTCAAGTCATGGTTCCAGTGCCTGGACACATCTGGTGGAGCCTTGCAGTACTCACCAACTACATGTACCCAAATTGTCATGGTATGTGCTATGCTACGTAATATGATTCTGTGAAAACAGCTGCAGCAGGACCAGCCTAGGCCCAGCCCAAACAGCCCCCCACCATTGCCAAAGCCATCACAGGCAGAGCATGACTTGGAGGAGGAACAACCTGAGCCTGCCCCAGTAGGCAGAAGGAGGCGTGCCCAGTATGCCTTGGCCTTGGCAAAGAGGCAATGCATAGCACATAAACTGGCTCAGTAGGAACCCTGGAAATGATACCTATCTCTGACTCACACATATAGTAAAAGGGATGCCTAAGTTGACACAACCTGCTTTCAAACATGTACAGGGAGTGTAGTATGTGCATCCAACATAGGCAGCCCTGCAGCACCATCTGAGGCATGATTGCCATGTGTTAAGCAATGTAACACCATGTAGTATATGCAAACTCGATGACCCATGAGTAACAACCTACCCTCACCAAGCATGATGCCACAAGACAAGATGATCAATTACAACAATTGGCTTACGTATTGTTGTTAGTCAAAGAGGATCCAATGCCTGTCAGCCTGGGATGACATGCTGAGCAAGACACGATGCGCAACTAGGGATGGCTTGCACCTATCACCCCTGGCCTTTTGGATACTGGCAAAGGCTGTTGTCACCCCCATAGTGCCTTGAATAGGTAAGGCTCAAAACACAAACCCACCTTCATAGGTATCACAAGGGATACGAAACTAGAAGTAATGCTACCCAATGACAGAAGTCTAAACTGCAAGATGCATATAGTCCAAACTCTCCTCAGCATGGAGAATGTTGATATCTGTGCAGTAACAGAAACCTGGTTCAAGGCAACCAAGAGCACCCTAGCACTACCAGGTTACACCTCATACCATGCTTTACAGCCCCAAAACATGGAACAAATTACAAAAGGAGGGTAAGTATCAATAATTGTCAAGGATACCCACACCCCCAGGTTGGTGTCACAGCATGAAGCAGCACAGACTATCCACGTGCAAGTAACAGTGGCTAAAACTGCCTCCCAGTTCGTAGCCTGCTACAGACCACCCTCCTAAATCCAGGAACCCCACTTGGCCTAGTTGAAAAGACATGAAAATATAAAGGTCTCCAAATAACATTATATTTGGTGACTGCAACTACCCAAACATAGACTGGAAGCATTATTCTAGCTCCAACACCCTAGGCCAAAAGTTCCTAGACTTCATAAACTGAAATGCTATGAAACAACTTGTCACCACTCCCACAAGAGGGGTAAACATACTGGACCTGATAATCATCAACATGGGGACTCTATGGCCAAGACAAGAAGTGTATCCCTCACTGGTAAGATCAGACCATACAGTAATCTCACTGGATATTCACATCCTGACCCCAGTCCCTGGCCAGAAAACCACAGTGAAAAACATGTGTAAAGCAAATTATGCACTCCTCCAAACTGAGGTGGAATCCATTAAAGCCCTTGTGTCTGTGGAAAATATGGCCCAGACCTCAGAAACCTTTATGAATGCATTCTATGAACACCTTCAGGAATGCATGGATTATGCAATCCCAAATAAAACCAAGACCCAATCCTCCAAAGACAGGCATCCTGTCTGGTGGACCCCAGCCATTAACAAACCATGCAAGAGAAGGAGGAAGCTACTACATGATAGAGCAAAACCCAAAAAGGGAAGGCATCACTGATCAGTATTATGACAAAAAACTATGGCCACACATAAAATCCTCTAAGGCCAGCTATGAGATACAAATTGTACAGGACACTAAGGATAATCACAAGGCTTTCTTTACTGATGGTAGGAACCTGGGTGGGAATTCCCAGATATGCTCAGAATTAGTCCAAAATGACAAACAATACACCAAACCCACAGACATTGCCAACATCAGACCTGACAGGTTCAGTGCAAACTCCCCCCCCCCCACCAAAAGGCCAAATATCTATCCCAGCAGAGTGCAGGCCCCCTGACATCACAGATGCTCAGGTAACAGCCAGCATCCCTAAAGCAAAACACACAGCATCAATGGGACCAGATGGTGTCCTGGGCTGCATCCAACATGACGTCCAAGTAGAATTGAACACCAAATAAAACTACTGTTCAATCTCAGCCTTACCACAGGATATGTACCCAAACAGCAGTGTACAGCAACAGTGGTCCCTCTCCACAAAGGTGGTGCCTGAATGGATCATGCAAACTATCACCCCAGAATCCTGACTAGCATGGTCTGCAAAGTTATGGAAAGGATCATCATGGACCTCAGAAATAAAGATATTGGGGACCTACAGACACTGGACCCTACCCAGTGTGGCTTTCTTAAGGGCAGATCCTGCCCCTTAAACCTGGTTGAGTCATTTGAAACAGTCACCAAGGCCATTGATGAGGGGAGGCTTGTCCACACATCCTTACCTGGACCTTGCAAAAGCCTTCCATACAATACCCCACTTGGTCATTATAGATAAGCTCACCAGCTTAAATATAAACCCCTATGTCACTAGATGGGTTGCAAACTGGCTCAAGGACAGAACTGACATGGTCAGAAATGCTGGAGCCATGTCAGAGTCCAAACCAGCTACAACTGGCATCCCACAAGGCTCGGTCCTGGGACCCCCCCTTGTTTGGTATATATTTCTCGGAGGTACAGGCCAACATGGAAGGACTGTGTCTGAACAAGTTTGCAGATGACTACAAACTGGGCGCCATATCTGACCCTCCAGCTGACACAAGCATCCTACAAAAGGGCCTCATAGAAACAGACAACTGGTGCCACAGCCATGTCATCAAGCTAAACACAAAAAAGTGTATAGTCACCCCCTTTGCAAAAACAGTAAGTGCCCACCAATTACCACATAGGTGGTAACCCATTAAGTACAGAAGAAGTAATAAGAGACCTGGGGACACAAGTTGATAGAAACTCGCATTTGGCAACTGTGTGGCTATAGTGGTTATAAAAACATGTCATATACCCACCTAATCATGAAGGTATTCACATCTAGATCAGGGGAGGTCATCGTGCCCCTTCAGTCATCCTTCATCAGGCTCAGAATTGAGTACAATGCCCCTTGTGGGATGTACCTTAGCAGACACCTCCAGCAACTGGAAAGACCCCAAATCTGCCTGATTATACAAACTGCAGCTCCACACAGTGGCATACTGGCTGCCCAGAGGTGATCTGTGCCTGATGTATAAAGCCATGTCCAACCTGGAATCAATGCACGTGCTGCACCTTGTAAAATCTGAATCCCATTGAGCTATGCACATGAGAGACCTGAACCTCAGCACTGAAATAATTAGGACATGCTGTAGTGATTGATCCATAACCCATAAGCTCCCTCCACTCTTGAGTAAATTCACAGTCCAGGTTAGCCAGAGTCCCTCATTGACTCTCTTCAAGAGGAATCTTGATGAGTGGATGGCAGATTGTAGTTTTACCCTGGGTACCACTTTTATGTCACAGTTAGACAGAGGCACAGTATACTAACCTTGAAACATGTCATGGCAAACTACAGTTAAAATGTGTGCTGAAGGACAAACACACTCTGACTAGGATTAGAAATGCCCTAGGGCACATAGCCTAGTGTTTGTCAATGTCCACCCAAGTTGTGGAATACACTAGTAATGTTGGACAAGCCTGGTTTAAGTAGGCCATAGCTGAACAAAATGCAACATGGTCATACCTTAGTCTGGTGTGCTCAGTATGAATATTTAAAGCAGTGATGGGACTCAAACCCAGGATACTATGCACCAGAGTGAAAGGACTGAACCACTACACTACAACAATATTACAGTGTTTGGTCAGTATGAAAGAATGTTGACAAGTGTATGCAAACTGTCCCATGGAAACCCTGCAGGCACAGCATAATCCCTGTTGGGTTCAGACACAAAGCAGTTGAGCAGTAAGAACACAACATGACTTCCAACACACACACTATAAATGTCAAATATTGTTCAAGTTCACACACAACCACAAATGTAGTGGACCTCAGATCTCAACATATGGAAAGGTCACACTGGGCATGCTCACACACTTTGATAAATGAGACATATGTCAGGCAACAAACCACGGAAAGCCTGAACTGGGCATGCTCACACACTTAAGCCATGTCTCAGTATAGCAGTCGGACACACATATCTGGCATTTGTATGTGTTAAGCCAGGAACCTCCCACAATACAGCAATCTGCCCAGTGCACACAGTTAAATGACAACAGAGACATAAGTAATATACTGGAACCCTGCAATGATCAAACGTCTTCCACAGATACACAAGTTGTTCATAGAAACAGGGAAAGCTATGGCAATAAAGACCTGCAAACAGTTTATCAGCAACAAATATTGTGCATCCAAAACATAAACATATGGGTGTAGAGGTCAATACTAGGCTGTTTGCCCTAGGGAATACATAAGCCTAGCCAGAGTGTATTTGGCGTCTGCCTCCTCAGTACAGTAGCCTACTGTGCCTCTGTAAAGTAGGTCACAGAAGGCACCGTTTAAGGCTAGTTTGCTGTGCCTCCATCAAGCAGGGACACAGTAGAGATCCCAGGGGTTGAATTTGCAATGTCACATCCATGTGGCTGGAGTTTGCTGGAAGAGGGTTGGTGAGGGGCTATGTCTAACATTAATTGGGATTCAATTCCAGACTGAGGGGAGCCTTATCTGTAGTGTCTGGGCAATTTCACTGTCAAAACTTGCAAGTGATGATTTTGAGGGATTGAAGTGTCCTGCCAATACTGTTCAGAGATGTCCTCCCTCTGTGGGATATTGCTCTGTTATGTATTAGCTCCCTCCTTCTGTTGTACAGCTTATATATGGCTGGTGTCAACCAGACAGGTCTCCTGTTGTGAAGGAGTCTTGGTTTTATTTGGGATAGCATGATCAATGAAAACCTGCAGGTGCTCATAGAATGCATTTGTAAAGGATTCTGCAGATTGGGCTGTAAAATCCTCCAGCAAAGGGCCTTTGAAGTATTCCACCCCAGTCTTTACAAGTGCAAAGTCTGCTTTTGAGAAATACTTTGTTAGCAGTGATTTCCTTGCCTGGGGGTGGGGATGGGATATGGACGTCCAGGGAAAGTTGGTTATGGTCATATCTTAACAATGGTGGTCTACCTCTGGTGTGGAACATAGAGTCCCCATGTTGGTGATGATCAGGTCCAATATGTATTCCCCCTTGTGGCTGTGGTGACTGGTTCTGCCATAGCACATGGATTCACAAATTGTAGTGGCTGTAGGGTGATGTTCTTGAGGCCTGAGTAGTTCCCCCAGTCAATATTCCTGTACCTGAAGTTAACCACTGTAATGGCGTATGTGAACACCTTCATATCCTACACTGTTCCCAGGGAAGCCAAGTGTGGTTCCTGGATATGGGGGGGGTCTGAACTACACACCAAACCAAAAGGCAGTTTTGCACAATGGTAGTTGTATATGTATGGCCTGTCATGCTTAGTGCAGTGGTAACAACCAAGAGGTGTGTGTATCTATGATGTATATGGATACACTCCCTGGATGTGTTGTGTGTTACAAGTCCTGTGTTAACGAAGCATGGTATAAATAATAACCAGGCAGTGCTGATGTGCATATGTGACCCTGAACTAGGCATCTGTTAATGCATATATATCGTTATCCCCCATACTGAGGGATAGTAATAGATGTACATACCTCTTTGTAAAAACTGATGTCAGCACCTATAGATACTGCAGGAGAAGAAAAGCCACCAAGTAATGTGAATAGCGTGCTGTGCCAATGCGTCTCTCTCAAGTGTCATATAACATAGTTAGGTATGGGTTTGAATCCTACAAAAGCCATGTGGGGGGCAGGGGGTGTGCAATTCTCTTTGAAAGAAATGTCCCTTTTGACAACTGGAATAACACACTACATGATGTACATTCCACTTTGTAAAGACTGATGATATCAGCACCCTATAAGTACAGCAGGAGAAGAAAAACTACCCAGTAATGCGAATAGCGTGCTGTGCTAATGCATCTCTCTCAAGTGTCATAACATAGTTAGGTAGGGGTTTGAATCCTATAAAAGCCATGTGTGTGTTTGTCACACAGCTTGTCAATGTGGGGTGGGTTTTGCTTTTATTATTGTATGACATATAATTATAACAGTAATTGCAATGCACACATCAGGTATGTGTGTGCCACATACAGATATGTACCTGTGACCTGCAATAGTTCCTATGTGTGAAGCCTGCCTCATATGAATACAGTTGTTACCTTTGCCAGCATGTGCTGCAGATTCCCAGACCGTACGCCATACATGTATGTTGATGACAATGCAGGCTACTGCAGTGATCTGTGTCCTAGGCCAACTGGGTGACACACAGTCATGAAAGCTGTGATATTTTAATGTGGGTGAGGGTTCATGTCTGGAGTATATATCACACATGTTATAACACAGCAAAGTCTGTGAGTAATGGGCATCCAGTGTAGGTGTATGGCAACTATTGCTGATATGCATAAAGACACCTGCTTGCTTAGGCGATACACCAAGGGACTGCACAATACCTTTGAAAATGTGAATATCACAGGTTAGACAAGAAAACACTTGTCCATATGTACACACCATTACCCGTTCTACATGATGGGTGCTGCCACCTACATGGTACTATTGGAATACTATGTTAAGTACATGCTGATGACAAAGTTACAGTTGTGTTACAGTAATAGAGCATGGCTTGGACAACAGGCATCTGTCTGTATGATACCCTTGTGGTGGTCATGTGTGTCATGTGCAGAATGCATTGTAGGCCACTGTATGCATTTCTACTCATGGATGAACATATCCCCAGTGTGTTGGTATGTACGTGAGACAGCTATATGGCAAACAGTATTCTTCCCAGGGATGTGTGGGGCTCTGTAAGAATAGCTACATGGTATAGTGTAGTACTGCAGGGATATCACTGACACTGGGTTTCCTACATCTGTGTATCAGTGGAGTATACATCATGTAATAGGTTAATAGGTTCATACTAGGCTATCTGCCCTATGGCAGTTATAAGCCTAGCCAGACTGTGTTTGGCTTTCGCCACCCATTTTAAATGTATTTTGCTATGACCTTTTTCCAGGTTAGTATACTCTGCCTCTGTGTAACAGTGACACAGAAGTGAGATGTTTGTGCTGAACCTGTCAGCAATGATGTTGGCAATGTATGTGGCTTACGTGTATTCTTTGTCATTTAGGACTACTTCTGAGCATATCTTGGAATTCCCACCCAGATTCCTAACATAACTAAAGAAAGCCTTGTGAGTATCCTTAGTGTCTTGTGCAATTATCCTCTTGAAGCTGGCCTTAGACAATTTTATGAGTGCCCGTATTTTGTTCCAAATACTGATCAGAGATGCCTTCCCTTTGTGGGATATTGCTTGATCATGTAGTAGCTACCTCCTTCTATTGTTGTCTGTTATGTGGCTGGGTCCACCAGAAAGGATGCCTGTCTTTGGAGGATTGGGTCTTGGTTATATTTTGAATTGCATGATCTGTGCATTCCTGAAGGTGTTCATAGAATGCGTTTATAAAGGATTCAGCAGTGTGGGCTGTATTTTCCACAGGCCCGGGGACTTTGAAGGATTCCACCTCTGTCTTGGTTTTGAGGTGTATGGAATATGCTTTAGACAACCTTTTCACTGTGATTTTCTGGGCAGGGGCTGGGGTTGGTATGTGAATATACAGTGAGATTACTCTATGGTCTGATCTTACCAGTGAGGGATACACTTCTGGTCTGGAGCATAGAGTCCCCATGTTGGTGATGATCAGGTGCAGTATGTTTTCCCCTCTTGTGGGAGTGGTAACAAGTTGTTCCATAGCATTTGAGTTTATGAATTCTAGGAAACTTTGGCCTAGGGTGTTGGAGCGACAGTAATGCTCCCAGTCTATGTGTGGGTAGATGAAGTTGCCCAATATAATGTTGTTTGGAGAGACCTTCATATATTCATGTGTTCTTAAGTAGGCCAGGTGGGGTTCCTGGGTTTAGGAGGGTGGTCTGTAGCAGGCTATGAACTGGAAGGCAGTTTTGCCCACTGTTAGTTGCACGTGGATAGTCTGTGATGCTTCATGCTGTGGCACCAACCTGGGGGTGTGGGTATCCCTGACAATTATTGATACTCACCCCCTTTCATAGTTAGTTCCATGTTTTGGGGCTGTAAAGCATGGTATGAGGTGTAACCTGGTAGTGCTAGGGTGCTCTTTGGAGCCTTGAACCAGGTTTCTGTTACTGCACAGATATCAACATTCTCCATGCTGAGTAGAGTTTGGACTGCATGCATCTTGCGGTTTAGATGTCTGGCAGTGAGTATCATTACTTCTAGTTTCTTATCCCTTCTGATACCTATGCAGGTGGGTTTGTGTTTTGAGCCTTACCACCAGAATGCAAACCATTGACATTGGTAAACTGTATGACCCACATCATACTGTCAAACCATGTCATACATACATGTGACCCCAGGAGAGACATATGTGTCATACAACACAAAGTGGCTACCAATATGAACTACAATGTATGACTACTGTGTCACATGGTGCATGTCACCCTTGCCATGTGTGCACTACACATCTACATGCAGAGAATGCAACTCCACCTTGTTCACAAATGTACACCTGCAACTGTGTGCTGCAAACATCACACATGTACTGTCCAGTCCACAACACATGCAGGCACAGGTACACACAACTGCCATGTGGCACATGTGCAGACATTACACTTTTGGAATTAACACTGGTGTATAAAAAACTACAATGATAATCATAATGTTAATGCATCAGGCATGCTGGGATATACCCACAATGATATCATTACACTGTACTGTTAACAACATGATAATATTACTACAGTGCTATGTAATCACCCTGTGCATCAGCACCATGCTATCCTGTTCCTGCATCAATGTTACAGATTGCAGGAGGTGGCACAGTTTCATCACATGCACAGGGTGTGTACCTGATTTGCCAGAGTCTGCCATTGATACATCCAATTGACATGTATGTGTGTGTGTGTGTGTGTGTGTTAGTGAGGGACAACAGTACAATATGGGGCAATGTTGATGCGGTGTGTGTGTGTGTGTGTATGTGTTAGCCCTAGATGTTAGCATTATGCATGTGTGTATGCATGCACACAGTTCCACCACATGGCTGCCATATACGGGTGTTTGTGGACAGCCACAGACTGTACCTGCCAGGTCATACAGATCACTGTCTCTGGCCACGGACACGGTACCTGTGCCTGGCAGGGGTGCTACAGACAGTATCAGGTACTAAGCCAGACTGGGTACTGTCATCAGAAGCAGTGGGTTGCTGACTGGACACATGTCCCTGCTGGGACTGTCCAGAGCCACGTGCACGTGGTTTTCTACGACGGTCTGATGACAGCACAGACCCAGCATTGCTAGGGCTGGTACTGGCACTGTGGGAGTGACTGTGGGTTTGTTGTCATCCGCGACAATTGCCAGCTGCTGATGTTGCTGGCATACGTCCATGTCGATGCCTCAACCATCCTGCATTGCCCTGGCTCATGGACATGAAGTTGTGGAACAGATCTAATGTGTCCCCCCAATGTCTATCAATGACCTCGCCGATAGTACGGATGGCAGCCACAACGTCACGCATAGTGTCATTCATAGCAGTGTGATGTGCTCTAAGCTCCCTCAGACCCTGTCTGGTGTACCGTTCCATACGTGCCTGTGCCTGCATTACAGCCCGGAACATAGCTGAGGTTGAAAGACCTCTGTGGGCACGTCTGACAGGGGCAGTACGACCACGGATGCTTCCACGAGAACCCCTGGACATCTACCTGTGTGGTACCATGTCAAGACTCTGGCCATGGCTGCTGTGAGGGGATGCATGTGCCACTGATACCACATTACCCTGGTCAATGCCCACTGTATGCTGTCCCACAGCTAAGGACATTGGTGACAATGGGCACATTGATGGGGTTGACTGCTGTGTACTGTCGATTGGCTAACCAACAACAGACCCTGTCACTCCTGCCTGTGCCATTACGCATGTATCATCATTATCACTATCACCGGCAGTGGCTTCAGGTTCCCTGCTGCACGCCAACAGAGCAACACCAGAACCTGTGAGAGGAAGACAGGAAACACAGTTTACAATGTGTACACAATGTTACCACACATGCACACGGGCACATGGGCACATGGGCACACATGCACACGGGCACATGGGCACACAGGCACACATGCACAAAGGCACACATGCACATATGCACACATGCATACGGGCACACATGCACACATGCACATGGGCACACAGGCACACATGCACACATGCACACCCCTCAGTACAGCAGATACAAACACACACACACCTGCAATCCAACACATACACAATACTGTTTGAGGGTATTATTAGTATTAATGTTATTATTACTATTAATAGTATTGTTATTACACACTCACCAGCATGGATTGGCTGCATTGCTGTTACTCCAGAGGGACCTGCACAAATAAGAGAGTTATTGTCAGTAGCTACAACTGTGCCGTTGATACTGTGAGTATGCTACAGTACAGTAGTACAACAGTTGGCTTTCACAGGTGTAGTGATGATATTCAGAATATCAATCTTGCACAATAATAGGCAGGATAACAGCTACACACACAGTACACCTCTCACACATGCATAAACTACCAGTGCAGAGAACAGTCAACTAAAAAAATGGCATGTTACCTGCACACTCCATGTCCACATGCTGGGTGGCTCCGGCCTCCATCATGACACATGTCTGTGGATGTTGTTGTTGTTGGCCTGAAGCCACAACACTTAGTAGTATTTCCTCCACTCTGGTGAGGGGGGGTTGGATAGGTACCCCACCACCTGTGGCAAGCTGTTGTCTGTGGATATCAGATGCACGCTGACAGACATTTCTAATTAAATCACTGCAGTGATGGCGTACCTGATCATATGTCTGGTTATGCATGCCTATTTACCCGACGGACAAGGTCTTGCCACAGTGCAGCCCACTGCTGCTGGTTCTGGCTGGTCCTGGAAAACAGTGTAATGAAATCCCGCACCAGGCTCTGGTGTATCTCCTTATCCTCTGCAGCTGAATAACATGGGTTGCGGTGATGCACCATCACCCTGGAAGGAAAAGATAAATATATGAGCAAGTCATATGACACACGTAATACTCTACTGTACTGATATCATTGAACTGCCATATATAGCATCTGTCTGTCTATCAGGGGATACACATGTACATTACCACATATCAGTGCTCAGCCTACAACTGTGTAACAGTGCCTGCCACACTCCATACAACAAACTAGTATACACCAGCACTTGGCACACTGTTTGAGGTACACTGCACAACCTCACACTGGGGGTATGTATCAAGCTACTGGATGGCGAATATTGTCATCCCATGCAATGCATGCAATGCACATCTACAGTTTCACTGGTAATCCACCCTAGTCTTTGCTGCCATACCCCTATCTACACCGCAGTCATACACAGGGAACTACTGCACAACATATGGCAATCTAGTATGTTAGTATCCCAATAACTGACACATCTTTCTCTGGCCTCACACCAAGGACACGGACTACCATGACAGACACAAAGTCACGCTGAGCAATTACACCATTACAGACCTTGCACACAGTCAGTGTCACACTCATTCCACCTCACATAGTTGGTATTGCACTGAGTACATGTGTGTGTGCATTGTGTCCTAGGTAGGTACTATGCTATTGGCCCTGAGCCTACAGCAGCATAGCCTTATGCTACCCTGCCCCTTGGGACACATGTAATGTGATTGTACTTGCTCCTGTCAAACAGTTACACAGAGGTGACTCATATGGCATATTACCTATCTCCATAACATTCATATGTCTGATATCTACTAATGAGGAGCCTTGTTTGTTAATGCTGGGTGTTTTAGTCCAGGGTATGGCATATTTGTGGATATCAAAGGGGAGGCTGTTGTACACTTGTTTCCCATGTTCGCTTCTGACACCTCCAGTAGTAGGCAGGAAACCACCTATGTGGTAGTTAGTGGTTAAAGTGTTTTGGAATGGGGTATGGTACTCCTGTATCCACACTGGTGTTCAGTCCATGCCTTGGTCACCAGGCAGCTGTTGCAATTCATCTGCCCCCATGTCCCTCTCTCACTCTCTCTCTCTCTATATATATATATATATATATATATATATATATATAGATATAGATATAGATATAGATATATTCATATACATACATATCTATAGACATTCATATCTATCTGTATATGTGTATGTATCTATATATATATATCTATATATGTATGTGTCTGTTACATCTATATGTATATACATATTCTGTCTATCTATCTATATATGTCTATCTATCTATCTATACATACCTCTCTATGTATATATACATATATAGATATATATATATATATATATATATATATATATATATATATATATATATATATATATATATATATATATATATATATATATATATATACATACACACACACACATACTTATAAACATCCATTGCTGTACAACTACATGCACCTCTTGGCACATAGAATGTCTACCTTTCATGGTGGGGATGTCACTTCTGTAACAGTTGTGAGACATACCATTCTGTAATTATATTGCACAGTGTTGTGCAGAATGCATTATGCTGTCCTCAGGCCATATAGCTGTAGCAGGCCTCACTGGCTCAGTCCCACAGAAGTTTACCACCACATGACATATACCTGCACTGCATGCTGTTTTCAATGCCACACACTACAACCTACATTGATATGTGCACATAGCAACCTTCAACTACATATGTATGTCCAGCCTTCGCTAACAGTTGCAGTATGTCCCTTGCCCTATGCACATCTTCATATACATATAGAGGGTTCACAGTATGTAGATTATTAGATTATGTAGTTTACATTACCTTTGTCTCTTACAGCTTTTTAAGTTTGGCTGGCTGGCTGGATGCCTGGCTGCCTGGTTGGCTGGCTGGTGGGCTGCCTGGATGGCTGGCTGACTTGCTTGCTGGCTTGCTTGCTTGCTGGCTTGCTTGCTTGCTGCCTTGCTTTTTATTTTTATTTTTTTTGGGTCTCTGTCTGTCTGTCTGTCTCTCTCTCTCTCTCTCTCCCTCCAGTCACTGCAATGAAAGTATTGCATGTGTGGACTGGCAGTACAGGCTGCTTTTGTAGGTATCTACACATGTGCATGTGATGGCCTCTGCACCAATTGGTGGCCAGCATTTACTAATTGCATGCAGCCTGCTGTGTGGTAATTGCAGTTCTCGCTGTGATTTCAGGACACTGCTATAAAATGTTAGGTTAGGTAGGCGTAGGCCTTTCAGTTGTGCAAGGTGGGGTCCATGCTGGTTTGCTGTGGACACTGTTGTGTCAGTATGAAGGTTGGTATGTCTCTCATATCTAAGGTTGTGTTGTAGCCACTGAATTGCATGTTGTACTGAAACCTGACTGTTGCTTCTTCCAGTTCATTCTTCTCAGTGTGTATGTTAACTCACACCTGCTAATGCTAACACTGTTTACATGGGAGTATGTATTCCTGTGGGCTTGTGGATTAACTGGTATACAACTGTAGCCCTTGCAATGTGTTGCTATGGCTTCCCTATTTTCCATTTACATTCACTCCTTGAAGGCCTGATATTTCTCTTTACTGGAATGTGTTGCTATGGCTTTCCTATTTTCCATTTACCTTCACTCCTTGTAATGCATGTTATATTTCTTTCAGCAGTAAATTCAAATATGTTTGCTGTGGTTTGGTGGCACTGCATGCAGTCTGGTGAGGCCAATGTCTGGGGTTTGACACTTACAATGGTATCTTATTTTGCTGCTGAGCAGTAGTAGGGCCTTGTATTTTGTACTAATAGTTATGAATATAAGGCACATGCAGTGCTTGTAAACTGCTATACTGTCCTTAGTTTGTTAGATGGCTACATCCTTTGATATTTCTGCGTTGTACTCCTACATGAGGGTGTGCTTGTGGAAGTAATTCTACAGCTATTTGCAGAGTGTGTAACAGCAGATAAGCTGATATGCCGGTGTGTTTCTGACACTTGCAGGCCTCAGATACTCTCAGGTATATATTTGAGCAGCCTCAGAGAAAGGTACATATCAGTGGGATACACCCGTGATATATTTCAGATATTCTGCAGTTGTGACTGTGGGGACTGTGTGTGTTTTGAGCATATGTATTACTACACCATTTCTGACATGCAAGTAGTGTCTACTTTAACTTATTGATGGTGAACATTATGTGGGATTCCCCAACTTTCTGCCTACTGTTAGTACATTTCACAGGGAGTCAGTGGGGCACAGGTAACATTTTTTGACAAATCAAAGACATCCCTGTAAATCAGTCACAGTTGGGATGTCTGGCCTCATACCTATTCAATATGGTGGTGTTTATCCTGCTCTGATACCATATGTGGTTTGTATGGTGCTACTGTAACATTATTACCTACTAGCATGGCTGTTTCTCTTATCACACTCATGTAATGCAATTCCACAAGAATTGCCACTAAACATACAGGTAACAAGCTTTGTGTAATGGCCTTCCTATATTCCCTTTACATTCACTCCTTGTATTTCATGATATATTTCTTTCAGCACCATGTTCTTGTATATCTGACGTGGCTCAGTGGTCATTCATGCAGACTAGTGTTTCCAAGGTCTGGGGTTCGAGACTGACAGGGGTATTTTATTTTGCTGATGAGCAGACTACAGGCCATGTCATACAGAGTGACTAAGGCATTTTTAAGCAGTTGTAAGCGGGTTTGCGCTGGTTTGCGTGATGCTCACGCATGCGCACAGTTGCTTAGCTATGCGCACACAAGCGCACACCCACTGACTACTGCTTAAAAGTGCTTACTCTCGCTAACACCCACGCTAATTTCTTTTAAAGAAAAGAAAATTGGGAGATAGGAAAGTGGTTAAAAAGGGGGCACAAAGAGGGTAGGACAGTAGGAAAACAAGCTCGGGATTTGCAGGAAGGATGTAGGAAAGGCCCATAGCTGCCCATTTCTTTATCAGCAACAGCTGTGCATATGTGTGTAATTTGGTGTGAAATTTGAAACCTTCCACCCCTGAGAGAGGGGTGAGGACAACAAAATATGTTGTACAGCCAATTTTAATTATCAGCTGACATGTCCAGCAGACATGTCTGCAAAATGGGCAGCTATGTATGGGGCGTAATTTTTTTGTGGGAACAGACTGCCCTTTTTTTTATTTTTTTTTCAGGTAAGAGTGGAATGTGAGGTACAGGAAGTAGGTATATTTGGGGAGGTAGGTTGGGGAGGTTAACAGACAAGACAAACAAGACGCATACAGGGGTGGAGTATGACACATGTGGGAGGGAAACACAAATGACCGGGACAGATGTTTGGATATCGCGAGCCCATGATCCCACAGATGGCAACAGTGGAACTGAGATCCCCACCCATGGGCAGTTACCACTGCGCCTTCACTGCCCAGGACGGGGCTGTGCTGGGGGCTGTATAGGATGGGCAGGCACACCCGTGAGTTGCACCACCCTCGCCTCAAGCTGGCGTAGGGGATCAAGCACAGAACGCCTGATCTCGTTACGCACCACAGACCGGACACTATGGAGGGTGAGTGGATGTTCTCCTCTGGCCACGCTTGCAGAGGGGGGACAAGTCCCATCCCCTGCAGCGCTTCCATCTGAAGGTGGCACAGGGCCACCGGAGGAGGTTCTGGCCTGGGCACTGGTGCCAGGTGCACTCGCCAGCTGAGGTTGGAGAGGTGGGTCCGCTGGAACCCGCCTTCCCTGTTGTCCTATGTTTAGCAGTATTTTATGACATTTTGGGTTAGTAACAAACAACACCATTCAAAATTAGTTGTAACAGCATGCATCAGTATTCCCATTAACCAAACACCCATGAATTCCGAACATTGAACAGCAAGCATAACACATGCATATTTAGAACAACAGTACACATTCCAACAGCATGCAGGGTTGATTGGTGGCAACAGGCCATCAAGTTTGGATATGTGAACAGGGCACATGCATCAACGTACATGCAGATATGTATGAACCAACAGGACAAATGTCCATGGGAATTAATTGTGTATGCACATACCCAGTTTGGTGTGGAATGGCATCATTTGTGAAAATAGGGTAGGGTGACGAAATATTACATTAACAACTTAAACTACATATACATATGCTGTACATTCCTAGTATATATCCCCTACATGTATTAGTACAGTTTCCTATATGTAACCTTAGGAATGTTGGTGATGGGAATGTTACTGCTACATTAATATACATTCCATTTTTATTCATACATGTTCATATCTGGCTGTGTTCAGGTACAGCATCCTCCTACATTTGATTTATATGGCTCTAGACAACTGTGGATGTTCAGTATTTCATACAACCATACTATCTCCATATTGCAAGGGTACAGCAACATATCCAAATTGTGGGACAGACACATTCCAGGTTCAGTACTTTATTACACACATTTCACTCTTTGGTTGTGGCTGTCTCATTCATTTCATTATGTACTCACTGCAGTATAACTTTATTCCAGACTTATTACAGCTTTCTTGGTAGATTCATACCCTCTTTCTCACGCTCTCACTTGTTTTATTTTTACATTTCAGGATGGTACTTAATTCTAGGTGTTATTAACATTTCTTACTGGGTTACAACAATCCTTTCCAACTGACTCACTTATTTCATATGGCAGATTTTAAAAGGGATGTATTTGACACATGTCTATCCTTTGTTGATTGATTACCACTCATTGTCAGGCTGAAGCAGTTATCTGATATTACAATACAGGTGAAGACTCTCTATTTGAGACTTGTTTAATGTTTATTTCTGGATTACAGGCTGCATCACTTATCTAATCTTACAGTACTAGCAGAATCTTTCTTCTAGGCTTATTTGAACTTTATTAATATGTAACAACACTGAACTCTTTAACAAGCTCTCTCACTTATATTCTATAACAATTCCAGCAAAATAATTACTTAACCTGCCTGGTGGTGCAACCTCACCAGCCTATCAGCATAAGCTTGCTGATTCATGGAACGGACACCTGCAGCTGTAATATAAATTATGTAATATTGGAACATACATCTCCATACTATAGGCTAGGATAATTTCTTACATACATAATTACATGGATACTTACTCAGTAGTGGGGCATTGGGCATTTGCCGGGCCTCCTGGATCCAATGGTTCAGTTGGTCCTGCTTACATCTCTTCAGGTCTGCATGGTGGTGACAGACCTGTTTACCAGTCCTTGGTATGCCTGTGGCACTGGTGAGATCATGTGCCAACCGGTTCCACGCCTCTGCCTTGTATGCACCCCAGTGAACCTGGCCCTGCATGAGTTGTGCCTCATGATCATGGACTAGGAGCCAAACCATATATTTTGACTCCTCAACACCCCACCTCTGTGCTCTAAAGCGACTTCCCTCTCCTGCACCTGCCATCCTGACTGCAAATGGGTACCACAATCAGTTATGCTGTGTATTTCCACCTATGGGGCTTATATATGCCCGTTTTCCCACACTTATCTGTGATTGGCCATTTTGGATATTTATCAGCTTAAAAAACCTGCTTTGTCATGCTTCTATTTCCATTCATTCCTATATATATGCTAATACTGCATTTCTCAGTACAACTGTCATGGCTTAGTGGTTCAGTACTTTGACTATGGTGCACAGTACCCTGGGTTCGAGCCTGGGCATTGTTTTTTTTAATTTTACTACTGTCTAGACAGGCCAGGAGGCATGTCTGTGTAAAGGCAGTTTTGATACACCTTGCTGAACGTTGCCCACCGGTAAGCTGGTTGGCACGGTGCGTAGCTCCGCGCAAATGGCTTACGCTGGGTAATGCGTTATTTGGCTATGAGCACTCATATTATGCTGTGTGAAGCATTGCTCAACTACGGGCACTCATTTTAAGCGTGTTAAAGTGCTGCTCAAATCCGGGCACTCATATTACACCTGTTAAACCACTGCTCACCTGAGGGCAGTCATATTAAGCTTGTTACAGCACTGCTCACCTATGGGCACTCATATTAGGCTTCTTGCAGCCTTGCTCAGCTATGGGCACATAATCTCTTTTTATATTTTATTGTGTCAGATTTCTTCAAAAATACATGGCCCATTTCATTACATTTTACTTAAATTATAGTTATATATATATATATATATATATATATATATATATATATATATATATATTTATGTCAGGGGATTGTTTCATGCTTATTTAACTAAAAATAGAGAATGATGTTGTAGGGGTTTGAACCGTGACTACCTCCTCTTTGGCCAATGTCTCTACCGCTACGCTATTGCTACTTGGCTTAATTTGCATATTTAGATCTTATATGCTTTTCACTGTCTGCTAACTGTGACTGAGCGGAGGGCATACCCACGCAAACAAGCGCAACTACAGGCAAACATTTTGGAAATTAAAAAAAAATTAAACTGTTATTTTTCCGTTTTACATTACAGTTGGGTTTATAGTCTGTGGGGGCATGTGTGGTGTTGTGTTCCTTGACATTTCCACGGACTCACTCGTGGGAGTTTACTTTCAGGACTCTGACTCTTCTGGGGGCGTGTCCCTTTGCAGAAGTCAGCATTCGGACACGCCCCTACTTTCTTACATGGACCATGTTAGCCTAGGGTATGATTCAGCATGCCCTCATGAATATGCATGGCATGCTGACGTCATACTGTTAGACTGCAGCCTCCATGTAAGACATATTAACTCTTACACGTAGGTTTCGTGAATCCTGCTCAGGGTTTTTTTAATTAAAACAGATTAAGTAATACAAACACTTTCAAGGAAGAAAAATTGCTATTGCACTTAAGTGTGTAGCCCACAACAGTTAAACAGTTGAAAAACACTCAGAAATGATCATTTAAATTGCAAACAGTATCAGAATTAAAAAAAAAACAGTTCAAATAAGTAGCAAAGTTAATAAAAAATGCTCAAAGTAGTGTGGTTAGTGAAAATAAGCAATAAATATCAAAACAGAGATACTTATCCCACTCAATGTCTTTCTTTCTCTCTCTGCTGCTGTAGAACTTTGCAGGACACTCGGGCAGGATCTTGCTCAGGTAATACAAGTGCAAAAACTGCACAAACATGGCTTTTTAACAGAAAGATGAAAGGGATAGAAATAGCCCAAAATGGCCAATAAAACTAAAAATTCTGAGATGAAACCACTCCTCCAGTGACAGATAGGCTGCTCAAAGCTCACCACTCTCACTGATGAACAGAGAGGCAACACAGCAACTACAAACCACACCAGAATTCAGCAAAATCTGAAAACTGGACTCTACTGGTTATAGAAAGGTGGGAAATGAGTAGAGATATACATTTTTTAAATTAAAATAGATATAGTAATACAAACCCTTTCAAGGCAGAAAAATGGCTATTGCACTTCAGTGTTTACCCCACAAGATTTAAACAATTGAAAAACACTTAGAAACAATCAGTTAAAGAGGAAACGGTATCAGAATTTTAAAAAAAAACAGTTGAAAAAGTAGCAAAGTTAAAAAATGCTCGGAATAGTGCGGTTAGTGAAAATAACCAATGAAAGCAAAACAGAGGTTCTTATTCCACTCAAAGTCTCTCTTTCCTCAATCTGCTGCTGTAAATCTTTTTAGGACACCCTGGAAGGATCTTGCTGAAGTAATACAAGTGCAAAAAACCACGCAAACATGTTTTTTTCAACAAAAAGATGGAAGATATAGAAATAGCCAAGCTGGCCAATAAAACTACAGATTCTGAGCTGAAACAACTCTTCCAGTGACAGATAGGCTGGTCAAAGCTCACCACTCTCAATGATGAAAAGAAAAGCTTCCTTTTATCGTATTATTCTGGGCAACACAGAATCTACAAAACAGCCCAAAATTCAGCAAAATCTGAAAACCGGACTTTACTGGTTATAGAAAGGTGGGAAACGAATAGAGGTAGGATTTTTTTTTTTTTTTTTTGAAAACTTGAACAGATACAGCAATACAAACACTTTCAGGGCAGAAAAATGGCTATCACGCTTGACTGTGTAGCCCACAACATTTAAACAGCTGAAAAAAATTAGAAATGATCACTTAAAGTGCAAACATTATCAGAATTTAAAAAAAACAGTTCAAATAAGTAGCAAAGTTAACAAAAAATCTCAGAATAGTGCAGTTAGCAAAAATAAGCAATAAAAGTCAAAACAGAGGTACCTAATCTACTCAAAGTCTCTCTTTTCTCTCTCTGCTGCTGTAGAACTTTGCAGGACACCCAGGTAGGATCTTACAGAGGTAGTACAACTGATAAAACTTGGCAAACACGGGCTTTTAAACAGAAATATGAAAGGTATAGAAATAGCCTAAAATGGCCATTAAAACTACAGATTCTGAGCTGAAACCAATCCTACAGCAACAGATAGTCTGCTCAAAGCTCACGACTCTCACTGATGAACAGAGAAGCTTCCTTCTATCTTAGTAAGGTCTGGGCAACACAGAAACTACAAAACAGGCCAAAATTCAGCAAAATATGAAAATGGAACTCTACTGGGTATAGAAATGTGGGAAAAGAGTAGAAAGATATGATTTTATTTGTTTTTGTTTTTTTCAAAAATTAAAACAGATACAGTAATACAAACACTTTTAAGGCAGAAAAATGACTATCACATTTGAGTGTGTTGCCCACAACAGTTAATCAGTTGAAAAAGACTTTGATGTGATCAGTTAAAGTGAAAACCGTATCAGAATTTAAAAAAACTGTTCAAATAAGCAGCAAAGTTAATACAAAATGCTTGAAATAGTGCGGTTGGCAAAAATAGACAATAAAAAGGAAGAGAGAGGTGCTTAATCCAGTCAAAGTTTTCTTTTCTCTCTCTGCTGCTATAGAACTCTGCAGGACACCAAGGCAGGATCTTGCTGAGGTAATAAAAGCGCAAAAAATGCAGAAACACTGTTTTTTAAACAGAAAGATGAAAGGGATAGAAATAGCCCAAAATGGCCAATTAAACTCCAGAGTCTGAGCAGAGACCACTCTTCCAGTGACAGATAGGCTGCTCAAAGCTCACCACTCTCAATGATGAACACAGAAGCTTCCTTCTATCTTAGTAAAATATGGGCAATACAGAAACTACAAAACAAACCTGAATTCAGCAAAATATGAAAACCGGACTCTACTGGTTAAAGAAAGGCAGAAAACAAGTAAAGAGATGGGATTTTTGTTGAGGTTTTTTCAAAAATTAAAACAGATACAGTAATAGAAACACTTTCAAGGCAAAAAATGGCTATCACTCTTGAGTGTGTAGCCCACAACAGTTAAACCTTTGAAAAACACTTAGAAATGATCAGTTGGAATGCAAACAGTATCAGAATTCAAAAATCTGTTCAAATAAGTAGCAAAGTTAATAAAAATAATTTTTTGAATACTGCAGATAATGTGAAAAAGCAATAAGAAGCAAAACAGAGGTACTTATTCCACTCAAAGTCTTGCTTTCCTCTCTCTCTGCTGATGTACAACTTGGCAGTACACCCAGGCAGGATCTTGGTGATGTAATACATACCAAACAGGAGAGGACCCAGGACCGAACCCTGTGGAATTCCACTCATGACTGGTCGGCAGCCTGACTTGGAGTCAGCTACATTCATACTGTGGGTTCTACCTGTGAGCCAGTTTGCAACCCACCTAGTGATATAGGGGTTGATGCCTAGCTTAGTGAGTTTTTCTATGATTCCTGAGTGTGGAATGGTATCAAAGGCCTTGGCCAGCTCAAGGTAGGCTGCATGAACCACCTTGCCTTCATCCACAGCTCTGGTGACTGACTCAAAGAAGTCGACCAGGTTGAACTGGCATGATCTACCTTTCACAGAACTAAACTGTGTGGGATCCAGAGTTTGGCAATTCCCTATATCCTTTGTTTATTAGGTCCATGATGATATGTTCCATAGCTTTGCATATCAGACTCATCAGGCTAATAGGGCGATAGATCCCAGGGTCTGTTGTTGCTCCTCCTTTGTGGAGAGGGATGACTGTAGCAATGCACCATTTAGTAGGGACAAAGATTGAGGTGAGACTGTGACTGAACGGGGCACACAGGTGAGGTGCCAGTACACTCTGTAGTTCATGTAGAACACAGCCAGGGACATTGTCAGGTCCCATAGAAGGTGTATTATTGGCCTTAGACAGTGCTGTTTTAACCTGTGCAGCAGTAATACCTAGTGCCTGGCAACCTACTGATATTGTGACTGGTCTCTTGGGGGAGAGAGAGGGGTAAAGTTGGCACCAAATCTGTTGACCAGTATATTGGCAATATCTGTTGGCTCGCTATAGGAGGTACCATTGTGCAGTAGCTCAGGGCAAATCTGGGTATTGCCATGGAGATTCTTTACATAACTATAGAAGGCCTTGTGGTTTTCTTTACTATCTGCTGCAATTCTGTTTTCATAGCTAGCTTTAGAGGATTTGATGAGGGATCTCAACTTTTTGTTGAGGCTGATAAGGGAGTTTTTCCAGTCTTGGGACTTCACCTTATTCCGCATCAGTTTTCTCCTTCTGTTGTAGAGTTTGTTTATGGCAGGGGACCACCAGATTTGCTTCCTTTTTTTGGAGGAGAGCACCTTGGTTCTGTTGGGTATGGCGAGATCCATGCATTTGTGTACATGTTCGTATAGTGCAATGTTGTATGATTTGGCAGTCATGCAACTGATCTCCATTTTGGGTGCAGTGAAGTTATCCACTTATGTTTTTAGGAGCCCAAAGTTAGCTTTGGAGAAGTTTTTCATGGTGGTTACCTTTGTGATGGGGGGGGGGGGGTGGGATGTGGATTTCCAAGGTGATTAGTTTGTGGTCAGATCTAACCAGGGAGGAGTTGACTACTGGTGTAGAGCAATGGTTGCCCATGTTAGTAATGACCAGGTCAAGGATGTTACTACCTCTAGTGGGGGTAAGAATGAGCTGGTCCAGGGCATTGGAATTAATGAATTCCAGGAAACATTGGGCAAGTGTATTGTTACATAAGTAGTTTTTCCAGTTAATGGAGGGGTAGTTGAAGTCGCCCAATATGAGAGTGTTAGGTTGGACCCTAATATTCTCCAGGGTGCTTAGGAACATGGAGTGTGAGTCTTGGGACATGGTTGTAGATCTATAGCAGGCTACGACATGAATTACTGTTTTACTCAATGTTAGCTGCACCTGAAGTATCTCAGATGCGTTATGTTAGGCTACCAGTCTGGGAGGTGTGTGCCTCCTTTATGAATATAGAAATACACTGCCTTTGGAGCTTCAGTCCATGTTTTGGGGCCAAAAGGTGTGGAATGAGTTATAGCCTGGTAGTGCAGGGGTGCTTTCTGCTACCTCGAACCACGTCTCTGTTACGACACAAATGTCTATGTTCTCCATTTTGAGGAGTGCTTTGAGCAAGTGCATTTTGTAATTTAGACTTCTAACATTGAGCAGCATGACCCTCAGAGGGTCTATATTATAGTATTGAAGGTTTTAAACTTCGAATGCTATAATATCAACCCATTTTGTCAAAAACTCAAAATAGCGAAGCAACAGAACTTCAAAATCTTACCTAGGGTAAGATTTCAGTTGTTCGTTCCATGGCTTCACTATTTACTCTACTGTGGTGAGAAGGTTACAGACCAGGGTAAGGTAAGTATGCGAATGGAGGTTATGGACTGGGTTAAGGTAAGTGTGGGAACGGATTGGGGTAAGGTTGAGTGTGCGATAGTTAGGGACATTAGGGTTAGGGAGTGGGTAAGGTGAGTGTGCGATAGTTAGGGACTTTAGGGTTAGAGACCGAGTAAGATGAGTGTGCGGTAGTTAGGGGCTTTAGGTTAGGGAGCAGGTAAGGTGAGTGTGTGGAAGTTAGGAACTTTAGGGTTAGGGTTGGGTTAAGGTGAGGGGATAGGTAGTAGTATAGGGTTAGAATTATGGTTTTGTTAAGTGTATGTGTGTGGTTTATTTATTTTGGTGTAGTTGTGTTGTTTGTTTGTGTTTTGGAACAGCAATTTTTTTTCCATGGGAAAATATTCACTGTTCTGTATGTTCAAAATTTTGTGGTTTAGATATTTTAGGTACGATGAAATAGCGTTCACTATTTAAATCGTACGCTAGGGTAATATAAACGCCCCTCAGATTGCATTTGTTTGTAACTGTTACAGTGGTAATTTGGTCTTTGGAACACCACCTAAAAAGACACTATAGGGGTGGCAAGAGCCTTGGCCAGTATCCAGAAGCCCAGGTTTGACAGATGCAGGCCATCTCTGACAAAGCATTGAGGTCTGTCAATCATGTCATCCTAGGCAGACAGATACGGGATTGCCTTAGAATGACACCAGAAACTTAGCCAATTGTTGAAATCAATCAATTTTTGCTTGTATTGTGGTATCATTCTGGGTGATGGTAGGCTGCTGCTCAGGACTAGGGTCATACCCACCTGGGCTACATAATCATGGCCTTATGTTAAATACAAAAAAAGTATTATCATACCATTCAGCAAAAACATGGCCCCTACTAATTACCACAGCAAGCAGCAACCCCCTTAGCACACAACCTGAGGTGAGAAAGCTGGATACACAGATTGACAACAATCTCACATGTGACCATCATGTAGCGGCAGTTTTCAGAAAATCCTTTTACTTGGTTCAGCTCATAAGTAAAGGGATTGCCCCCAGGAAAAAAAGGAGGTTATTACTTCTCTGTACTCCTCCCTCATTAGGCCAATAATTGAGTACAACACCCTATTTGGTATTTACCTCTCCAAAACACCTGCACCAACTAGAAAGGTCACAGAAATACCTCACAAAGAGAATCCATGGCCTCCAACAGCTGTCCTATATGGACAGGCTCAAATTACTATCACTCTATTCAGTATCGTATAGATTGCTCAGAGGTGATCTGTGTCTTATCCAAAAGGCAATATCAGACTCTGCTCTACTAGAGATGCTCCATATCCATAAGTCTAACTCCTTGCACATTACCCAATCAAAAGGCTTAAACCTAATATGTGACATTAGCAAAAACTGCTGGAGAGACAGGTTTGTCTCCCAGAGGCTGCCTTGTCTCTGGAATAGACTCCCTATACACATCAAACAAAGTATGTTGATCACCTTCTTCAAGTGCAACCTTGATGAGTGGATGTGAAACCTCAAATTTGTCCCAGGGGTTCCACCTGTGTCCCTCACTGATAGGGGTGACAGGTGCTGACTGAGGTTTCTTTTTTGGAGATAAACTCTTCACTAGGCTTGTAAGGGCCCCAGGGCCATTATCTTAGTAATTGTCTATGATCCTATGATCCTAATTGCATGCAATATGACAATACTGAAGCACATAGTTGTATTTATGATAGCATACTAATGGTACAAAAGATTAAGACATTTCCAATATACCTCAATATGGCAAAGGTGTATAGATTGGATAATCACTTTTTTGTCTCACCTCATCCCTTCTATCTCATTTTTTTTCTGGGGATAATATTTGATTTGGCTTGAAAATGTTCTGTTGTCACATATGTCTGCTTACGAAAACTGACATGCAGCGCAAAGAGGTACACTGGCCACTGCAGATTGGCCTGCGGTCCCTCCACAGGTTACAGCACCAACACCTAGCACTTCAGGGTCCCAACCTGTCAGCATTGCCTCCACAACCCCTGCCCTACCTGCCCTACCTGCTCCATCTTCATCAGGTAGCTCTGCACTGGCAGCTGTTGCACTGGTACCCTCAGGGAGTGGTAGTAGTGGTGGGGATGATTTTGTCACCCAATAAGAGCTGACAGGGCTGGTGGAGGGTATAATGGAAAGGGGTCTCAGTGCCCAAAATGGTCATGTAGAAAAGGTGCTTGATCACATTGCCAAGATGATGCCACATCAAGTTCTGATGCATGAAACTGAGACAGGAGACAGTGATGTCATTTCCGAAGTTGAACACTAGAGTCTCACTATTCTCACTCTTGATATGGGTGCACCTCCAATGTTCCATGCCTATCCCAAATCATTGTGTCCCCCAATCGTTTGTATCCATCACCATCCTTTTCTGTCTTGTTTGTCCTGTATGTCTGCTCCTGCTTCCTTACCTAATCTTTTTACCTGACCCTCACATCATAAGCATCTTCTCCAACATTCCTCTCTTTTTGAAAGTAAAAAAGTAGAATAATGGGCACCTGTCCCACAAAAAAAAAATAATGACCTATACATAGCTCTCCATTTCACCTATGTGTCTTGTTGACACACCTGGTTTGATACAGTTGACTCTACAATATTATTCTGTTGTTGTCTCCTACCCCTGGTGTGTTCACAGTCCACATTTAGCAGATTGTGGCCACACTTCTACATTTATGTTGTGAAATAGTGGATAGCTATGGTTTTGCCCCCCCTACCTTCCTACAAATTTGTCTATTCTTTCCCATATATCCTCCCCTCTGCTTGCCTCACCTTCCCCATTTCTCCACTTTCCTGTCAACCTCATATTTAATCTGGTGAAAAAATGCAATCACACACAACACATATGACCAGAAATGCCCCATAAGAATGCCTTCTCTTTTTTCCCTTCAGCATTTGCACAGATTCTGGCATCATGTACCAATGCACACTGGCATTAAATGGCTATTCATGTTCTATGGCAAAACCTGCTCAGTTTTTGCCATCAACTGTGGTAGTCCAGTTATCCTAACACACAAAGGCACTGAAACTAGTTATTCTATTGAAATACAGAGTAAAGGCAGACTACTGGAAATCACTGGCAACAGTTACTGTAACAGTTATTTGACTATTGGATGGAACCAAGAGCAACATCCTCTTTGGATTGTTGACATAAATCAGTTATTTAAAAATGCATTTTGACCATAGCATTAAGGATTCGATTTCAGATGGATGTTACAGTATTGCTGTGATGTTGTACTTGTATGACTGTGATGTTGTACTTGTATAAAATGTTTCATGACACATATCTTACTTTTTTTATCCAGTTAAGCATTTGCCAACATATCCATGACCATAAGGGGGATTTAGTAAACCACCCTTATTCTACTTATGTCTTCAACAAATTTTGCTTGCCCTACACCCTCTTGATCCCAGAGCCATTACCTACTGATACAGAGCATGACTGATGAATACTGCGGACACACCATAAAGATGTGCATTAATGATCCATAACACCACCCTTTCATATGTGTCTGTATATCTGTCTCTGTCTTCACCCCCTCTCTTTCACCTCTTTGTACTGCTGATGCTTCATTAGGCTGAAGGATGTAAATGACATCTAATGGCATCTTCAGTTACTTTACTGAAGAACAATACCTACATCTTCCATTTGTTGAATAGGTTATCACTGTCCCTTCAAAGGTGTGATTTTGACATGTGTGAAGCAATATTTCTTGATTGAGGTGTAGAGATAATGATCAAGTCTGTAAACTTCATTTTTCAACATGACAGCAGTTTGAAGCCAGCATTCGGTGAAATACTTACTGTCTGCTTTTATAAGTGTCTTTTCTGTGAATGATTTTTCTATGTATCTGTCTGAGCCTCTTCTGCTTGATCAATTGTACTCCTCAGCATTTATGTGAGGTCTGGTAATGAAAACTGTACTATGTGATGATAGATGTCATTGCAGATATTACTGCAAACTGCTGTGAGTGTTTGCCTTATGCTGCATTTTACACCCAGTTACCTTGTGGTTTTCCTTGAAGTATGTATTGTATGTAGTAGGTATAATAGATTATTTCAGTAGCTATTAGACACACAATTTGGCCAGGCAACATTTCAAATAGTCATACCTAAGTATTATTAAAGTCATGATAAAAAGTTAGTATAATAATAACATTCTGTTACAATTTGTAGGAGGTTGGCATAATGTTTAAAGTGTTTACCTTCTAGACACAAGGTGCAGGGTTTGGTTCTCACATGGGGTAATTGGCAATGTTTAAAATGGCCCACAAAGGCAGTTAGTCTAGTACTAATCTCTAAACCTTTGATCTGCTTACTGAAGTTGAACTCTGCTTTGTCACTTAGCTCCGATAGTTTACACCTTGTGCCACAATGAAAGTTACACTGACAGTTGCATTTTCTGTACTAAATACTTCCCAGAGTGCTAATTGTCACACATCACCACTACACTTCTTTGTGTTACGGAAAGCAAACCAAATGAAAGTCTTTCACTATTTTCGTCTGCAGACAACACTGTTTCCTTGCAGCCTAACATTGCACAAATGGGGAAGGCAAGCAAAGTACTTCATGTTTAACTGAGTTTTGGAGCTAACAGGAAATGTATAATATCACATGCAGAGAACTACTGAACACCATTAAACACTGGTACTTCACAGTCTCATCTCAACACATCAAAATGTAATTATGCATGAGCTAACACCTTGCCAACATTTGCATGAATATGTTTCTCAGGCTTGCACTTTAGGAAGAGATTTGTTAAAAAATAAATATTGCTGTTGGATTATATTACTTAATTACATGGGAATTGCTTAATGTACTCAAGTGAACTGCAATAAACTCTATGGTTAACTGACCACTTCATTCTGGATAGTTGGGTCTGCACTTCAACACTGACACAAGTAATATAGAACCACATACAGCCTTGACACACATAACTTATAATATTTTAATCCCTCCTGCATTGGAACATTAAGCATTGCTTGGTATTGACAGTCCACATTGCCCACGCATGAGCACATACCATTGCTAATATCAGGACCATTCATTAAGGTTTACATGCCATCATCATAACCTGATTATCCATGAATGATTCATTGTCCATCTTGCATTTCACAAGTGTCTGTGTGTCTCATATACAAAAGACAGGCAGGTGCATGTCACTTTTAGTTCTGCAGTATACATTAATGACAGCATAGCTGACATTGATCAGCAGTACATATGAATTATTGATCATAACATTGCATTTACTCCATCATAGCAACAAATATGGTTTTGCACAAAACCTTCAAAATCAAAATATCTTCTTTGACACAGAATGAGAAGCTAATCCTATTTACACCGCAGTGTCAGATTGTAAAAGTCAAATGTCTGCAGTGGGGCTTGTGTTAAGTTTTGTTCATCTAGATTGCATAGGTATGGGGCTTTAATCTCACAGCAATGTGTGTGAGTGTGAGTGTGTGTGTGTGTGTGTGTGTGTGTGTGTGTGTGTGTGTGTGTGTGTGTGTGTGTGTGTGTGTGTGTGTGTGTGTGTGTGTGTGGATAATTATGACTTTAAGTACTAATGGCCTCAATAAAGCAGTAGCTTGGAATTCATTTTGCATGGTAGGGTGAGTCGGCATCACTTTCAAACCCTTTGCCCAATGTCATCATCTTTGCAACCCAATGCTGTTGTCTTTCTCTTTAAAGTGTACTCATACACTGTAAAAGTCAGACATCTGTGGTGGTGGTTGAGCTAACCACTATGTCCTTTAGATTGAATAGCTAGATAGGTATGGGACTTTTAATCTCATGGCAGACATCTTGTGTGTATGTGTATGGAGTTGTCTAAATATGTCATTAACTGCTGTTGGCTTCAACAAAGCATTAACCTGGAATTCATTTTTCACTGTAGGGTGAATCCACATTACTGTCAGACCCTTCTCCCAACATCATCTTCTTTGCAACACAACACTGATGTCATTTTCTTTAAAGTGTACTCACACACTATAAAAGTTAGACATCTGTGGTGGTGGTTGCATTAAGCACTGTGTCCTTTAAATTGAATAGCTACATAGGTAGGGACTTCTAATCTCATGGCAGACATCTTGTGTGTACATGTATGGAATTGTCTAAATATGTAATTAACTATTGCTGGTTTCAAAAAAGCATTAACCTGGAACTGATTTTATACTGTAGGGTGAATCCACATCACTATCAAACCCTTCTCCCAACATCATCTTCTCAACACCACACTGATGTTATTCTCTATAAATGTAGTATCACACTATAAAAGTCAGACTTCTGCAGTGACACTTGTGTTAAGTACTGTGTTCTCTACATTGCATAGCTAGATAGGTAGGGTATTCTTATCTTATGTCAGTCAATGTTTGTGTGTGTGCGTGTGTGTGTGTGTGTGTGTGTGTGTGTGTGTGTGTGTGTGTGTGTGTGTGTGTGTGTGTGTGTGTGTGTGTGTGGAATTGTGTAAATATGACATTAACTACAGCTAGTCTCCATAAACTAGTAGGCTGGAATAAATTTTACACTGCAGGGTGAGTTCACATCAGTGTCAGACCCTTCTCCCAACATCATTTTCTCAGCAACACAATGCTGATGTCATCCTTTATAAAGTGCACTCTCACACTCCTCAATTCATTCTTCTGTAGTTGAGCTTGCATTAAATAATGTGTTCTCTGGATTGTGTAGCTAGATAGGCAGGGGTTCTAATCTCATGGCCGTCAAATTGTATGTGTAATGGTGGGACCATTGCATCACTGGAATATTAATTCAACAGTTGTACTCATTTGACTCCCCCTCATTAGAAACATTTGCATGGATGGATTAATCCCACAACCCCTTTTCATTCAGTCCACAAACACATTCTGTCTGCAGCACACTGATGAGGTAGTCATTTCAATAATGTACTCTCATACCACTGAAGTCAGACTTCTCTTGTGGCATGTATGTATAATACACTTGTGTGTGGATTGTGTTATTTGATAGGTAGTGAGTTCAAATACAGCACTGAGATATGTGTGTGTGTGTGTGTGTGTGTGTGTGTGTGTGTGTGTGTGTGTGTGTGTGTGTGTGTGTGTGTGTGTGTGTGTGTGTGGAAATAGATTCTGGAGTGCTTTATACCACTTAGTAAAGGCAAAATGTAGAAGTCCACCCAACTGTAGGAGACATTTTTGCACACACATCTCCTTTGCATGACACAGCTGATGTCATCCTTTCAAAGATGCTGTGTGGTACATGTCCAATCCAACTTCTCTTGTGCCGCTTGTGTATAACACATTTGGTGTAGATTCTGTCAGCCGATGGGTAGGGAGTTCAAATACAGGAAAGACTGTTGAATATGATTCTGTGTTTCATCCTCTTAATGTAAAGATTGTGCTGCACAATACACATGTAAGGTATATCTATACAGTGTGTTTTAGCTGTACAACCACTTTCTAGCAGAAACATGAAGATAATGCACAATGGTGATGTCATCCATTGAAATGTTCAATGTCACAATCATCAATCAAATCTGCATTTGTGCTTGTGTTTTAGCAAACCTTCATAAGCTTGTGATGTTAGCCATACAGCTCAAATCATGATGTGACTGCGTACAGTCATTGTACATGTTGTTAACTATGTTGTCATCCACATGCCATGTTCATGTGTGGATATTGCTTCCTGTTACAAGAGTTTATTCTATATACACTTCTTTGATTTCGGTGCACATTCTCCTAAGTGCACTATTCCTTTCTGGTAATGCATGTATTTTAGTTGCCCTAATGCATGTGTTTTAGTTGCCTTTGCCATTTCCCCCCCTCTTGCTTATTTCTTTTTATGGTTTACATGCACAGTGCACTCAGTACACTTTCCTGGCCTGGTACAATTTACATCATTTGCCTTATGTAGCTCTACATGCTGCCCATGAAAGCATGCTTAACAGGTTTACCCATAGACAAGCCTGTTTATTTACTGCGTGACCTTGTGCTGCTAAACATATTTTCCTGGCTGCCAACACTGTTGCTGGTCACAAAAGTTTGTTTGTATTCATGTACTCATAATGAGCAACATGAATATTCATTTAGCACTGTTGCTCATTGTGCTAACACGTAAGCATCTACAATTGTTCACGAATCCCTGCCACTATTTATACCCTGATTATATCATCTTGAAACACTTACAGGATGGCTGTCATCCTAACTCAAGTAAATAAAAGAAACCATACATAGTTCTTCTACTGTCATTTATACAAAATCATCAAAATAAACCTGA
Source organism: Protopterus annectens (assembly GCF_019279795.1). Taxonomy (NCBI): domain Eukaryota; kingdom Metazoa; phylum Chordata; order Ceratodontiformes; family Protopteridae; genus Protopterus; species Protopterus annectens. The sequence continues at coordinate 983,257,499 of NC_056733.1, forward strand.
AATACCCTCAATAAAGTGCTACAAAACACTAAATCCAAGCACAAAACATAAATATAAATTAATATAATTAAAAATAAGGTAATTTCACTCATTCACTTTAATTGAAAAAGTAGTTGAATCAACCATATAGTAGCCCTAAATCCATACTACCAACTTACCCCCACCTATGTCAAACTGAAAATACACAGATATGTAAAAAAATAAAGCAATAAGAAAAACACAGAAAGATAATGCATAGAAAAGAAAAAAAAATCAGCCAGTTTTAGTATAGAAAAACAACTTAGAAAGTTATAATCAGATAACATGCATTAGCAAATAAAATGCACTAATATTCCAAAAATGGTTTACATTCATTTAACTGAATCACAGAACAGTTTTGCAGAAAAACATTGCAGCTAGCATTTGAATTATAGACAGCCGAGTGGTAAAGATGTCGAATTAAGGGAACCAGACTGACATTCATTTTTTTTTTTTGCTTTTTTATTGTAACATTCACATACAGTCCAAAACTCCCAAGTGTGGAAGGGTCTAAACAAACACAAACATCTACCTGTTTGTACATTTTTGCAAATTATATATACCAACTCTAAGATCACACTCCAGTGAAGAAAAGGGTAAATTTCCTGATCCCCGCTGTATCACACTCTCCATTCAAAAGCTTCAGCAGCAGACTTCATAATGTCAACTTAACATGCATGAATGACAGGCTCCATCTGATCACATTAATTCAATAATACACAATATGACATTTCAATCAGTCTAGTAACTGCATTCAGTCAAATAAACCTGATGTACTGAAATTCAGCAAAATGAATGTAAACCTCCAAAAATGCAACTAAAACAAAATGGCCTAGATTTGGAAATGCACAATGCATTGTACAATTCTCTTTGCAACAGGACTGCACAGTGCATTATGCCAGAGCAATTCAAAGACTGCTGTGCAATGGCTCTCATTGTGTGTGTGTGTGTGTGTGTGTGTGTGTGTGTGTGTGTGTGTGTGTGTGTGTGTGTGTGTGTATGTGTGTGTGTGTGTGTGTGTGTGTGTGTGTGTGTGTGTGCGTGTGTGTTATATATCTGAGAGGTTCTTTGAATGCTCTTGTAAAACTGTTGCATGGGCTGGTTGGTGGAACACTAGGATGGTTATCTGAAATTGTTCAGTGATTGATTCAGACATATAATAATGAGTCACTAATTAGATATGTTTATAGGCTCATAGATAGGTACTAGGCTAGCTGGCTTTGTGTGTTATTTAAGCCTAGCCATTTTCTGTTTTAGTGTTTGAATTAATCTATCCTGTTTGGTGTCAGTCTGGCATTAACCATCCCATGGTCAATAATTATATATTACCCCTGCTGAGAATAACTGGGATCATAGCAAATAATTTCAGGGGATCCAAATCACTGATGAAGGAATGCCACTTTGCAAATGAAGTGCCATCTGTCATAAATCCATTGCTATAAAATAGTTTGTGCATTCCATACTTGTTCCACCTGAAGACTTTTCAGTGGTGGTGCATTTGCATGTCTTCCCATCTTGATTGCTGTCTTTCTTTAGCTGGGTTCACCCAGCAGTGAGCATTATTGCCTGAAGCCAGCTCAGAACCACTTCTAGTTACCTCCGTACTATCCTAGTTCTGCAGTTTCTAAACTGGCTGCCCATTTGATCGTGCATCATTAAAATTTTTGCAATTAGTTTATTGCACCTTTTATATCCAAAACTTAAGAATGCAGATTCCTTGAAACCATGCATCAATGCTTATCCATGCAGTTTTATCATATCTCTGAATTGTTTTATATCACTCTCATGTTATTGAAAACTGTGGCATTGCCCAAACAGCACTGTCTGGTCTATACTTTCTTAATCAGAGTTAACACTACAAAAACAAAAATAACATAAACATAAATATAAACATAAAAATGAAAACAAATATTTGGGAAATTTAATTAAAAACACCACCTACCTATTCACCAACACTGAAACAGACTAAAAGTACCATATATACCTGAATAAAGATATATGAGACACTGTACAAGTTCAGATATTTTAGTCTTTCATAACAACTTATATTTTTACATCCATGGATGCCCTTGGTATATTTCTGTACGCTTTCCAGTTTACTCATGCTTGTTTCTTATATGGTTTCCATATTGTCATTCCATACTCAGGTTTGGGACTAATGGAACTAACAAACAGTGACTTCATCATTTCTGATTTCTTAGACTTTATAAATCGTATTATACAACCTATAGTTCTATAACTATCATTAACCAATTGGTTGATATAAACCCATATACCCAGGTCCTTAAATGAGTCTACAGTTTCAATCACTGTGTGCTGTATTAAATGATCACCTTTCAATGTATGTCTCCCAAATCTCATATGCTTAGTTTTTGATATATTTATTAGCATATTATTCTCCTGTGCCCAGATGGTCAATTTAGTTAAGGCCTTTTGCAGATATGCCCTATCCATACACATGTAATCAGTTTACCCAAATTCAAGTCCTCTGCATACAGACTGTAGAGCACCTCAGTTGAACAAGATATATTTGAAAGATACAATCTTAAAAAGGATGGGCCTAGGATAGACCCTTGTGTAACACCATCACTGCAATCTCGGATTTCACTTGTCCAATTGCTGTAAGACATTTGCCAAGTCCTATTTGTTAACCATGCAGCTATCCATCATATCAACGTTACATGAGCACCTAGTTATTCAAATTTATTGATCAGTGTTTTGTGTATGACCCCATCAAATGCAGAAGTTAAATCTATATAAATTACATCACACCACAATTTGTCATTCACAGCCATTATTATATTGTCATAGAACATCATTTACAGGTGGTAATACATATATTTTCAACATATGCATTCTGATATATGATTTCATGTACCGACCTATCCAATTCTGACAATAACGTATCCAATATTACTTTATCCATTATTTTTCTACAACATGAAAGTCGACTTTAGGGTCTATATGACTCTGGGTATGTCCCACTCCCCTTTCCCTTAAAGGCAGGTTTAACAAGTGCATGTCTCCAATCTTGAGAAAGCTCTTCATAGTTATACAACCTAGTAAATAATAGATATAATGGTACTGTAAGTCCTCACTACAGTGTTCTCCTGTCATTATTACTAATTCCACCTCCTCCCGATGTTTTGTTTGGATCCAGTTTGCATAGTTCTTTTTCCTATATAATCTGATTTCAGTATCTGAGGTTATCTGGATGTCACTAGGACAGTTTATTACCCCCTTTGTGTAGCCAAACTGCTTTGGATTTTTAAAATGATATATATAATGTGTTGTGTCTGAGAATAAATTTTAAAATCTACAGATTATCAGTTTGTATGTCTTTACACCTTCTACATCTTATGTATTTACAAAATGATTTGCTATTGCACTCAATATCTTTATATGAATTTACTTAACTTTTTCTTGATCTTATCTCATACTGTTTAATTTGTCTTTTTTGCATGTTTATTTCAGTTTTCAAAGCTGTAGATTGACCTCTTTTCCATTTCTTATATTTTTTGCTCTAACATTTTGTTCTTATGGAAGTATATCCTCCTGTATGCCTAGATCCTGATACTGATGTTAAACACTTTTTTTGATTTTTTGCATTGAAACAATTCCTCTTTCAAAACTTTCTGCATTCCTTCTGCAGTTTATACACTGATAACATCATTCCAATTGTTTACATAGTTATTGTTTTGTGTCTATATGATCTGTTATAATCTTCTGTGCATTGGTTTAGATTTCAGTTTGGCAGAATTATCTAGCAACAAATTAACCTTTATAACCCATGATCACTGCACATTAATAGTGATAAAACTTGGCATGAAATAACACAAATTTATTTAGGAACACAAACAATGTCTAGTATGTTCCATTCATTGGTAGTTTTCTTTTACAATCTGAAGCAGTTGTTGTTCCTGAACATACATTGTGAATAATTTCCTTACTAAAGTGGTTGAATCAATACTATTCCAGTCTGTTCCTGGCAAATTTAAGTCCCCAGCTAATATTATTCTTCTCTATTGCATTTCATGCAAGAAATGTATGAATTCCTCTAGGTCATCAGCACCTGACTTTGGTGGTCTGTACACTCCAACTATTGTTACATGCTCCAGGGTTGTCTTTATTGTCACAGTTGCACAATCTACAGTATTGGTGTTATCACTAAACATATAATAATCACAGGTCTCATAATAATCTTTAATCCCTATTATAGTACCTCCACCTGATATTTATTAGAATGTCTATTGCTGTAATAACATTTGTACCTGGAAAGAACTGGTTTCCAGTCATTGCTCTTTAACTATGTTTCACAAACAATAACAAAAACAGTCTTGTGGGAATGTAGCAGCCCCCCCCCCAAAAAAAAACACTGATACAGATGCATCAAATGTTGCTGTCTGTGAACTGTTAAATTTTTGACCTAGCAAAAATGCTGCCTTGATCAGCAGTGTCACAGTGAGTGTTTGCAATGGTGTACGTCATTCCCTACTGCATCACAGAAAGATCTGAAGGTACATGACATACCATCACCTCTTCAACAAGAATAAACTCAAATGCTATCATGTGGACAGAGACACCATATGGGAGCTTGCAGAGTTGTGCCTTCTGTACATTGAATTCCATGGAATACCAATCCTTGTAGACACAAAGGTATGAATATCACCTACAATTCCTGCTACAGGGGACCTTTCTCTGGCTATCAGGGTGGACACAGTCAACAGGCCTCTATTTCACAAATAATATACAAACTCCTTGATGTTATGTGACAGTGTATGGAGGAGCATATGTGGTTCTGAAGGACTGTAGAGGACACAAATACTATTATGTGGGCATTTTTCCAAATAGTTTATTATTCTGAGGTTAGAGAGGCCAATGACTCAAGGATCCAGTGGGCCACAAAAACATTAGTAAATCAATCTGGTTTCTACTCCATCAGCTGCCAGAAGGTGTGCAATACACATGGTATTGTATACATCATGTCTGTACATCATCCAGGCAGTTCTTATGATTCCCACATTTGGCACGTGTCCAGTCTATGCTATCAATTTGCTGATGGTGATTTCTCACAGTGGTACATTTTATTGGTGATACCAGATATGTCCTGGATCTATGGCTCATGACACTGATACACCACCCACAGAGCATAGCTGGGATGACATGCAACACTGCACTCTCAGAGGCCTGTGACATTAATGAGAGTGTGTTCAGACTGATGGAAGCCCACGTCCACTGTCAAAATTCCATTAGAAATACATTGCAGTATGCTCTGGAGACCTGTAGCAAAAATATCTTAAATTCTGCAAAACATGGTGACACTCAGATAGCTAAAGCAGGGGGTTACCATCATAGTACCAGACAATTGGGAGCCAGAGGTGAAGGTACATGTTGAGGAACAGTCAGAAAAATTGCTGCAGAGAAAGATCACAGGTGGGAATAATGTACTACAACACTTTCAGATAGAAGCTATTGGTCCAAAACTATCAGCAAGAATAGGCACAACAATGATTAACACTGATACATGCAATACTACACCTAGGTTTTACTGGTCATACTGTGCATCAGACATCACTTACCAATATAACACAGCAGTGAGCGCAAGAAGCAGTTGTCCTCTTATTCACAGGTAGGGAAGAGCACAGTGACTGGAATGAGCAGTGGGTACAATGGAGGAAGGGGAGATCAAGGACATGGAAAGGAGTGTGTGACACAGATGGAAAATTAGGGGAGCTGGGTATATAATGCCAGGAGGAGATAGTACTTTCTGAGTTGGTCAAGAGTCCAGATACATTGGGTATTTACTCAGTATGGGTTTGAGGGGACACACCTACTGCAGATGTGGTTTCATTGTGTATATGCAGCTGTGACAGATGTTGTGGGATCCCAGTTTGGAACAACACAGGTCGTAAATGTCCCCAGCCATGAGTCCATCCTGTCAGAGAACTGGTAATGGCAACAATACCTGTCAGCAAGAATGAAGGCAAACCATGAGCCCATGACCAGCTGGCCATGTAGATTATGTCTTGGAAGATGACTGCAGGAAGTTGCACCTGGATCACTCTAATAAGCAGTGTGGAAAAGGTTGCAGTACATGACCTTGATGTACCTGTCAACTCACAGTAGAAGCAGATGAACAGCAGCTACTGGAATGACAACTAAACTGGGATTTTAGTAGTAGATGGCCCCGTGGACATAGTGAAAACACATATGTGCTTGTCCATCACATCTATCAGCTGGAGAAAGCCCTCACATATATCTTTATGCAAGCCTTGCAGACACCTATTACCTCTGCTATGGAATAGTTGAAATCTGCCTGTTCCTGGATGACTACCCTCCACAGACATTAACTAATGGCGATTGTCACAGCCAGTGAAGGCAATGAGTAGGATCCACAGTGTTGATTACCACCAATTTCTTCCTCTCTCCCCTTGTCCCTATGCTCTGTGATGGCACCACTACCAGCTATCAGTGCATGGGCAGGTTATATGGGTGCTCCCAGTGCATGGTCAGGTTATGTGGGTGCTCCAGTGCATGGTCAGGTTATATGGATGCTCCCAGTGCATGAGCATGTTATGTGGGCACTCCCAGTGCATGGGCAGGTTATATTGGTGCTCCCAGTGTAGGATTGCCAGGCGCAACCTATCTTTCCACAGTCTCTTGTAAGATGGAAGTGGGTTCCACAGACCACAGAAGCATTCCACTGGACATGGGTAGTATCTCCCACAGTTATTGTTGTCAGGAGTGGTCCCATGACGACAAACTGTGCTAGTATAAGGTTGAATGCAGTGCTGATATGAGACATGCCATATTCCTGCACCCTAGAACTGTAGCTCACGTGACAGCATGCAGTGCTGGCATCAGACATGCCGTACTCCTGCACCCTAGAAGTGTTGCACCTGTGGCAGCATGCAGTGCTGTCATCAGACATGCTGTACCCCTGCACCCTAGAACTGTTGCACCTGTGACAGCATGCAGTGCTGTCATCAGACATGCTGTACTCCTGCACCCTAGAACTGTTGCACCTGTGACAGCATGCAGTGCTGTCATCAGACATGCCCTACTCCTGCACCCTAGAACTTTAACACCTGTGACACCTTGCAGTGCTGTCATCACACATGCCCTACTCCTGCACCCTAGAACTGTTGCACCTGTGACAGCTTGCAGTGCTGTCATCAGACATGCCGTACTCCTGCACCCTAGAACTGTAGCTCATGTGACAGCATGCAGTGCTGTCATCAGACATGCCCCTACTCCTGCACTATAGAACTGTAGCACCTGTGACATAATGCACTGCTGGCATCACACATGCTATACTCCTGCACGCTAGAACTGTAACACCTGTGACACCTTGCAGTGCTGTCATCAGACATGCCATACTCCTGCACCCTAGAACTGTAGCTCATGTGACAGCATGCAGTGCTGTCATCAGACATGCCCTACTCCTGCACTATAGAACTGTAGCACCTGTGACAAAATGCACTGCTGGCATCACACATGCCCTACTCCTGCACCCTAGAACTGTAACACCTTTGACACCTTGCAGTGCTGTCATCAGACATGCCATACTCCTGCACCCTAGAACTGTAACACCTGAGACACCTTGCAGTGCTGTCATCAGACATGCCGTACTCCTGCACCCTAGAATTGTAACACCTGTGACACCTTGCAGTGCTGTCATCAGACATGCCGTACTCCTGCACCATAGAACTGTAGCTCATGTGACAGCATGCAGTGCTGTCATCAGACATACCCTACTCCTGCACTATAGAACTGTAGCACCTGTGACAAAATGGACTGCTGGCATCACACATGCCCTACTCCTGCACCCTAGAACTGTAACACCTGTGACACCTTGCAGTGCTGTCATCAGACATGCTGTACTCCTGCACCCTAGAACTGTTGCACCTGTGACAGCTTGCAGTGCTGTCATCAGACATGCCTTACTCCTGCATCCTAGAACTGTAGCTCTGGTAACAACATGCAATGCTGGCATCAGACATGACCTACTCCTGCACTATATAACTGTAGCACCTGTGACAAAATACACTGCTGGCATCACACATGCCCTACTCCTGCACCATAGAACTATAGCACCTGTGACAGCAGACAGATAGTCACTCATGGGTAACACTGTTAATACAAGACAATCTCACCTCCCAGTGATGCAACACTTCCCAGTATGGAAAGAATACCACCAGATTTATCTTCTATGGCATGCCTTTGTAACTGCATTCCAGATGTGCCTGTAGAGGAGACATGGCAGTGTTGAGCATCTGTTATTTCATGGCACTGGCTTGTCACTAAAAGCTGCTACTGCTATAAAGAAATACCCATCCTCAGCAGAGACATGGGTTGGTGGATCCTGTTCAGCTCCCACATCCAGACCTGTGACAGATATCAGGGTCTTTTCACTCTCCCAGACCGAGCCAAGAGGAATTGCACCATGGTGGTGAGGGTGGTCTATGACATTAAACCCCCAACCAGTGACCATCCTTTCCAAGCAATGCTGTGGATCTTTTAGCAGACATGCAGAATCATATGGTTGGTTGTGCAACAGACCTGATGTGGCCATCAACTGCATTAACAAGTGGCACAAGCTCAATACACACACACACACACACACACACACACACACACACACACACACACACACACACACACACACACACGCAAACATTGTCAGAAGGCCCAGTTTGTCTTGCTGTACTCAGTATCTGCTGTCCATGCTCATAGAGTGAGTAGCACATTGCTCTCTGCCTAGGAAAACTTCTTGAGGTACTTTTGCTCTTTAGGCATCATGCATCTACCTGTAAACATGGACATACACCTATGGTCAGTGCTTTGGCTTAATGTATATGCAGCACTATCTTTTCTAGACATACACCAATGTTGTTGCTATACCAGCATAAAATATTACACTATTTCATTTTCACAGCACAATTCCATATAGCATTTCAGTAGGACAGTATGAAGATGGACTATGTTGTGACATGTCTAGCAAAATGCAACTATCAGGCACCCCATGAATTCACCCTCTGCTCTGTATGAGATGATCACTATGAACATTTCCTTTATGATCCACCCACTATTCTCAAGAAAATTAGGGTACTGAGCATTGCAATAGCAGCAACTGTTTATACAACACTGTTTTCAGAATTGTAGCACAACAATTATGCTAATAAGGCACTTTACAGGAAATGTCTCTGAACTGCACCTTTACTATAACATTTTCCAACTCTAGACTGTCTGTACCCTACACTCAGATATTGTAGACTGTGAAAATTAGATATGATGATGTAACAGGTGTTGTATCCTGCTGTTTCAAGGCTCATAGTACAACAATTATGCAAATGAACCAGTTTAGGATGAATGTTTCGGGATGGCATATTTAGCACACTATGTATCTAGACTGTGTAATGAGGCTTGTGCTTCTCGTGCACAGGCATTGTAGACTGCAAAGTGGTGTGCACATGTACGAATAGTTCCATGACTTCTGTGGGGCTGTGGGCTTCTTCATTGTCTCTCAGAGTCATTATATCACTTCAATGGACACCAATGTCATATGTGCAGAACTGATATATTGAGCCAAGCACACCAGCCTGTTCACCTCAGGCAGCACTGCTATTGATGTGTGACTATGTAGTAGCATGTTTGCCCAAAGCAGCACTGGTATTGATGTGTGACTATGTAGTAGTGTGTTCCCCCCAAGCAGGACGGCTATTTATGTGCGATTATGCAGTAGTGTATTCACCCCAAGTAGCACTGCTATTGATGTGTGACTATGTAGTATCATGTTTGCCCCAAGCTGCACTGCTATTGACATGTAACTATGTAGTAGCATCTTCCCCCAATCTGCTCTGCTATTGATGTGTGACTATGTAGTAGCATGTTCCCCCCCAAGCAACACTGCTACTGATGTGTGAATATGTAGCAGTGTGTCCCACCCAAGCAGCACTGCTATTGATGTGTGACTATGTAGTAGCATGTCCACCTCAAGCAGTACTGCTATTGACATGTGACTATGTAGTAGCATGTTCCTCCCAAGCTGCACTGCTATTGATGTGTGACTATATAGTAGCATGTTTGCCCCAAGCAGCATAGCTATTGACGTGTGATTATGTAGTACCATGTTCGCCCCAAGCATCACTGCTATTGATGTGTGACTATGTAGTAGCATGTTCACCCCAAGTAGCACTGCTATTGATGTGTGACTATGTAGTAGCATGTTCCCCCTAGGCAGTACTGCTATTGATGTGTGACTATGTATTAGCATGATCTCCCCAGGCATCACTGCTATCGATGTGTGACTATGTAGTAGCAGGTTCCCCCATGCAGCACTGCTATTGATGTGTGACTATGTAGTAGCATGTTCCCCCCAGGCAGTATTGCTATTGATGTGTGACTAGGTATTAGCATGATCTCCCCAGGCATCACTGCTATCGATGTGTGACTATGTAGTAGCAGGTTCCCCCACGCAGCACTGCTATTGTTGTGTGACTATGTAATAGCATGTTCACCCCAAGCAGCATTGCTATTGATGTGTGACTATTTAATAGCATGTCCCCCCAAGCAGCACTGCTATTGATGTGTGAATATGTATTAGTGTTGGGCTAGATCGTGATGCCATACCGCCCATCAGTGTATTTCACATGGTTCCCAGAATGTTCCTCAGTGTGACTCTGCTACTACTTTCTTCTTTATATCAATCTGTGAAGAGGTCATGGCTTCCGAATAGGATGAGTCTAGACTGGTTCCTGCATAATGCAGAAATCTGATTAAAATATTTCTGTACATCCGGTATCATCATCGCCATGACTACCTGATGGAAAACCCATATGAGAGCTCTGTAGTACAAGGTGGAGAGCTGGCACTGCCCTGCTAACAAGGGAAGTAAAGCCATGAGCAACACTCACTCTACTGTGTGGGCATCAATATATAACCCTCTTTGCCAAAGGGAAGGTTGAAAAAAACAGGCTGATATGCCAGAGGAGGCAAGTAAGACTATCAGCCATTGGTGTATGTATTGATATTATAACTGCATATCTTTTAGGTACCTGCTTCACTGCCTGTGGGCATTATTTTACTACCGCTTGATTGCTTTGCTTTATGTTTCACATACCATGTAACTGCATGTTGAACTGTTCTGCTCTCCATTCTACCACCATGGATTTGGAACAGTGTCCTAGTGATGCCGACCCAGGTGGCAGTGCATATGCCTCCATCGTCCTTCACCATCCTAGATGTCTTCAGCTACTCTGGCCTTAATCAGTTAGCACTGGTCTCTGCACTGTCCATGTCCATCTCCCCTGGTGTTAACAGTGTCCTGGTGAGTTACTTTACGTTTATACTGACCATTCTGCCACCCCTGCCACTTATACATGGAATTCCAAGGGCATGCTTCCGACATGCTGTTGGGCGATGCTTTCTGGTGACTGTCAAAAGTCATATGTTATTGCCACCAGTTTTCAGTGCCCCACATATGTTTGTTTTGAAATATTATGACAGAGAATGTATGGCATGATCTCCTCAATGCCATGCAGGACACTGTTTGGTAGGGCATGTCTGCCACCCTGGAGGTAATGCCCTCCAGTTTAAGCATCATCCTACTTCAATGATGCTTACAGTCACGCTGTTTGTAATTCATGAACTATGAGTATGCCTTATTTATTTATTTATTTACTTACTTACTTACTTACGTACTTAAACTATTTGGTAACCAGGTAGGTGACTGGTCCAGAGACCCTTTCCAGCCATGAAACTTATAAATGGAGACTGATTAGGTAACATTCATTGCTGTCCCTTGTAGCACACACACTTCTGTGGGATATTTATTTCAAGTCTCTGTATTGTTTTTAGTTTGCCACTACAAACCTAAGAGCATTTTACTCTTCAGGAACTGTATTGTCAGCCAGTGTAGCATAACTGATATTTCTTTTGTTTTTTTCTTCATCACCTTTATTTTTTTTCAGTTTTCTCTTTGTTTTGTTGCTCTCCATTTACATTCTTATTGTATGCAGTCAGTAGTAGTGGATAGGTGTAGCAGTGCCCACCATATTGTTTACATCCTTTGCAATTACCTGCTAGGCTCACTGCATTCTCCAAGCCCATTGCTTTAAAGTATGCTGAAGGTCTTCCAACAGGGAGCAAACTGATGGGCTTCTCTGTATTATCTGGTTGTCTACCTGTTGTGGGGAGTGTAAACTTCCCACTGGTAGACATCAGTTGCTATCTCAGTATGTAACCCAGCAGGAGGTAGTAAGTCTTGTGGTGTCCTTAATGGATTGGGGTGGATACCTAAATTGACAGACTTGAGTTCATCCTCATAGGACTGGAAGAGTTGCACAGCTGGCTGACCCTGAGCACAGCCATGACACCAGTCATAGATGTCAATGACCTCAGGGTAGGTTCAGCACTGTATAGCAGTCTGTCCTATCCCTAGCATGCTTTTCTCTTTCCTTGTATGCCAATTCCCTATAAGTCTGTAGCCCACTCCTCCCCCATTACCAGTTGTCCTCCTTCTGTCTGTCTGGGTCTTTACTTTGTGTTCCCTCTCCCCATGTGTCTCCCTTTACCTTCTGAGTGTTTCTGTCCTTGCTTTCACCCTTTCTGTCTGTCTGTTCTATACACACATTTCTTCCCATTTATAATATAAAAGTAGCAGGAACTTTGTTGTATAGCACTGATCTAGGAACTTGTTCTTGTAGTAGTGTGTCATTGCACATGTTAAAGTAGCAGGAACTTTGTTGTATAGCACCAATCTAGGAACTTGTTGTTCTTGTAGTAGGGTTTCAGTGCACATGTTAAAGTACCAGGAATGTTGCTGTATAGCACTGATTTAGGACCTTGTTGTTGTAGTAGTGTGTCACTGCACATGTTAAAATGCATCAAAACATTTAAAAGCATGCTACTTGTATGCATGAAACTGAGCTCATGAGGTCACATGACCACACTATGGCAATGTGCAGTCATTATGAGCTGTTCTGCTTTCGTCAGCAGATTACTTATTTATTCATAGTCCTTTGTGCAGTGTCACTCCTACTGCATAGTTTATTAGTATCTAACTGTATTACTCTATATTGACTGTATTATCTGGTCCTTACACACTTATATAAGCATTTTTTTTTTTAAATTTTGGCCAGTGTTAAATTTTACAGGCTGCATATACATAACTTGTTCCTATATCCTGCAGGACACCATAGCTCACCTAAAATAATACCCTTAAATCCAGATCAACACTTAATTTTATGAAGATATGTTTAATAAAAATTAAAGAAAAGAAATAAAAACATGGACCACATTTCAAATTCAAAATTAATCTCACACAGTGCACACATAATGTCCAAGTGTACGCCCACCCCAAAAACACTGCCCACCTAAAACAAATCCATAGAGATGAAATGTGTTCCTATTACAATGAAAAATGTCAAAATCGAAGACTGAAGAATAAAATAAAATGACAACTACAACTGCTGAGAAGTAGACCTAATTCTATCTACTTGAAAAAAATAATTAAAACCAATAAATAAAGTATAAAAATAACAAATTCAAAACAACCAATACTATACTTCTAAAATAAATCAAGAAAATCAACTGTCATTGAATCAGTTAAAAATTACTTCACAACTAGACTGCAGACCACCCATGAAATATTGCATTGTGTGGTAGAAACTTAATTAAGGCATTAACAAATCCTACTGATGACAATAAAAAAAATATTTTTTCTGCAGCATTCCCCCTTATTGATGAAGCCTGCCTCCTGCTGCTCATTTGGCCCCTTCATTTTTCCTGGGGAGAGAGCCCTTTGGCATATACATTCCCCCAAAGGCAAGTGTCAGCAGCTGATCAATATGCTATCAGGTGTGCAGGGATAAAGATTTTTTCTTAAGGCCATAGCAATCCCTGCTTAAGTCCAAAGTGCCCAAGAAGTTGGTGTGCATATGGGTCATTGTGATACATGTACCCACCTCTACATGTAAGTAATCATAGGATCTGCTGTATTTGTACAAAATATATGTTCCCTGGTCTCTACCAGGCATTCTCCACAACATAAGAGTGCCCAGACACATGCTCCATCCTGCTGAAGAGAGTTGAGTCAGTTCAGCAATTTCAGTCCTCTCCCTTCCATAGCAGCTTCAACAGGTGCCTGGGTCAATAAATGATCTTGGGGTACAGGGACTTACCGCTACATTACCCATTTGTGCCAATGGACATGGCATAAATCAGTAGAAAACACTCCTCTAGCAAAGCATGAGGAAATGCATAAATGGAATAAGTGACGGGCTGATTGTGTGATGCAAAAATATTGTATAGCACACCTAGCATACCTCTCAATTGCCAAGCATTTAAAATCATAACACTGGCCTTTAAAAATGATATCAGACAGTCAGGAAAAGGGAAGGTGTGTATATACTAAACCCTATATAGATGAGTGGTAAGGAGTCTTTGTATAGCTTTAGTTACAAGTCAACAAGTCAACACAACTAGAATTACAAATTCTGCAGGTAACTGCCTTTTCTCCAACTCAGTAGGCAAAATATGGAATAACCTCCCCTCACACATTACCTCTCTAGGCTCCTTTCATCTTTTTAAAAAACAACTTCTTTTACATCTGAACAACTTCTGGCTCTGCTCTTGTACCAATCCAGACTAATCTACTATCTTCATTCTACTATCATATTTCCTCATTTCAAAACTGCAACCTTTCTCTATGATCACAAATAACTTAATGAATGTACTGTTACTACTGTTCTCATATAAAAAAAAAAAAAAAAAAAGGGTAAAAAATTAATGCCTTTCTCAACACGTAGATAGCACTATGTGTTTTTATTACTTGATCTAGACTAATATGTATGCATTGTTGCTCACTGTCTGTGTCACAGACATTTATTGTAAATGTTTAATTTTCTGTAACCTTGCTTTAATCTGTGGAGCTTTTCTCCCCGGGCCTCCACTGAAAATGGAAATTATCCAGCTAGACTAGCCCGGTCAACAAATGTAAAATAAATGTAAAATAAAATAAATAAATAAAATATTTATTTACTAAGGTAGGTACCCATGAACTGTTCTGATTTTATGAGGAACAACAGTAAATTTAAGAGAAGCAGGGCTAAGATTGAGGTCCAAAATCAAAGTGCTATGCATAAATCATAGCACTTGAGAAGCATATCTAATACTGTAACATCAGACCATTCCATTCATGACTCATGGCTTTAAAAATCATCATAAAACTCATTCCCTAAGCTAACATTACAAGGTGTTTCATGTATTGCACACCAGACCCAGATAGTCCATGTATTTCTATAAATATACAGAGAAATGAGTGTGTGTGTGTAACCAAGTATATGTATATTCATACAGAACAGAACAGAAAGTGCCCCATCAAACATATAGACATGAAAAAACACACATAAACACAAACTCCACTTACACACATGCATGTGCACACACACACACACACACACACACACACACACACACACACACACATACACACACAAACATGAACTCTACTTACATGCATGTGCGATCACACGGGTCTACTTCATATGATTGAAAGCTCATATGATCGACACTCATTTCACCGACACCAAAACACCTAAAGCTCAAAACACCGAAAACTCATTTGGTCAAAACTCATAACATCGATACATGAAATTCACAGCATTATGCTCTTTTCCCACTGTAGCATGACCCTGGAGTTAGAATAAATAGTTAGCGGGGTGTGGGGGGCACAGCCCCCACATTGGAGTGTGTGGGGGCGGAGCCCCCCCCCCACAATATTTAGATAAATATTGTCATTTTTGTTATAACTATCCACGGGTATGTTTAAAATTTATTATGTATGTGGGGGGCTTCACCCATCACACTCTCCAGTATGGGGGGGCTGTGCCCCCCACACCCCCCTATCTATTTATTCTAACTCCAGGGTCACACTACAGTGGGGAAAGGGCATAATGTTGTGAATTTCATGTGTCGATGTTATGAGTTTCAATCAAATGAGTTTTCGGTGTTTTGAGCTTTAAGTGTTTTGGTCTGTCTGAAAAGTTTGTCGATCATATGAGCTTACGATCATATGAAGTAGACCCATATAATATAATATAATATAATATAATATATATATATATATATATATATATATATATATATATATATATATGTGTGTGTGTGTGTGTGAGTGTGTCTGTCTGTCTGTGTGTCTGTGTGCGAGCATGTGCAAGCATGTAAGGGGAGTTTCTGTGTGTGTGACCGAGTCTACTTCATAATATTGAAAGCTCATATGATCGACAAACTTTTTAGACAGACCAAAACACAGAAAACTCATTTGGTCGAAACTAATAACATCGACACATGAAATTCAGAACATTATACCTTTTCCTCACTGTAGCTTGATCCTGGAGTTAGAATAAATAGATAGGGGAGTGGGGGGGGCACAACCCCTCACATTGGGGGGGGTGAGGGGCGAAGCCCCCCTCATACATAATAAATTTTAAACATACATGTGGATAGTTATAACAAAAATTACAATATTTATCTAAATATTGTGGGGGGCTCCGCCGCCCACATCACCCAATATACGGGGGCTTTGCCCCCAACACCCCCCCTAACTATTTATTCTAATTCCAGGGTCACACTACAGTGGGGAAAGGGCATAATGTTGTGAATTTCATGTGTCGATGTTATGAATTTTGACCAAATCAGTTTTTGGTGTTTTGAGCTTTAAGTGTTTTGGTGTCGGTGAAATAAGTATAGATCATATGAGCTTTCAATCATATGAAGTAGACCCATACATACATATATATATATATATATATATATATATATATATATATATATATATATATATAGTTCACTATCAGAAGCCTGAAACACTATAAGCTTGAAAATCAAAATCCTGAAACCAAAAGCCTGAAAATTCAAAATCCCGAAAACCCAAAATCCTGAAACTCAAAATCCTGAAAACACAAATAATGCTAATATGTCACTATAAAGACACTAATATCTACCGACTGACCCTGACCCTAACCCTAACCCTAAGGTCCGTCACTATCGCACACTCACCTGACCCGCGCCCTAACCCTAACTCACTTAAACCGCCCTAACCCCAATATTTGTCACTATTGCATACATGCCTAACCTGTGCCCTAACCCTAACTCACTTAAACCGCCCCTAACCCTAACATAAAACCAACCGCACACTTACCTGAACCCAACGCATGACCTAACACCACAGGGCTAACAATAGCAAAGCCACAATGACGTCAGTATGTCCATTTTGTGTTTTCAGGATTTTGAGTTTCAGGATTTTGGGTTTTCGGGATTTTGAATTTTCAGGCTTTTGGTTTCAGGATTTTGATTTTCAAGCTTATAGTGTTTCAGGCTTCTGATAGGGAACCATATATATATATATATATATATATATATATATATATATAGATATATATATAGATATAGATATATACACACACACACACACCTATATATATTGGCACAAACAAGGTCACAAAAGTATGATTTCTAAAATATGCAGAAAAAGTCAATGAATAATAAATGCCAGCTATCCATCATACCAAATATAAATGAAATACAAATTCAGTTGCATTACTTCTGATGGCTGAACACTTTGCCGAACACAGCATCACCAAAAGAGAACATGTCTGCTTAGAAACTTCTGCTGCTGCTAAAGAAAGGAAAGGGAGTGCTGTTTGTCAGAATGTTCAGTGCAGACATGAACTTCCAGCTAGAATTCATATGGATCGGGTTGGTAATCTTATTGTAGCTAAACTGAGTGCTTCATATTTACTTTCTTTTGCTATAAAGCTGAAGCTGCATATGCATGGATGACTGCTATGTCTCACTGAGAAGTGAGTAAAAGTTGGGTTTCTTAATGCAGGATTATCATTGCCATGTGTGCAACTCTATGAGTGAACTGAATCTGTTGTTAGGTCATACTCACAGTACCATGGAAAGCAATGACTAGATGCACATTATGACCATTGTAAACAACAAAATATTAGGTCAGACATTAATACGTTTTTTTCCAGTCATTGTCTAGCCAGTCCTATATAGATCAAATATTAGATTTTTTTGTTTTACTCCAAGCTATTTCATCACTTTCTTCTCTGGACATCGTTTTTAAATTGTAATTTAATTTGATTTAATTTTTGTTTATGTTTTTCCTTTTTTATTAGCCGGTTAGTGTCATGTAATCCCTATTCTGTTGAAGACCATATATCAAAGTGACTCATATTTGCAGCTGCGTAATTAAGTCTTTTTTTTGTAAAAGGTAGGGTTGCCACCTTTTCAAATGGCCATAGTGGGACATTTTCGGGACACACATCAAATTCTACAGGCCGACACATACCCACGGTTAGTACAAAGGATAGAACTTTACTTTTTTGCATACATAAAAGCTTATTCTTGTAGAGGTTTAGTTGCTTATCCTGTTTCTTGTAACATTTAGGTATTTTAGATACAGAAATAACTATTTTATGCAACTATTACATAAAATATGGGACATAATTATGTCCTACAATTTCAGGACATTTGCCATTTTTAATATTTTTAGTCAGGACACAACCGCCCAAAGAGGGACTGTCTCTCGCAAAGTGGGACAGGTGGTAACCCTAGTAAAAGGAGGGCTTAGAGAAGTATTAAATATATGTGGCAGAGTACACTGAAACTTTAAACAAAATGTGTAGGTTTCTGTTTCTATGTCTAGTGATATTTCTTTATTATACTACGCTGAGTACATCCTGGTAAATACACTCTAAGAAGAAAAGTATGCACATATCTGTTTTGTTTTGTCTTGCACAATACCTCTCTCTTTGTAATAATGTTTAATTATTGGTCACGGAAAATGGTCAAAGTTAGTAACACTGGAATAACTGCCAACCAACTTGTACTTTTTCTCTGTGAAAATGCAAGCTGTATCTTTTCATTTGCAGGTACTGTGATACAAGTACCAGATGATTCTGTGTTATTCTGCAAACCTTGGAATTTCAGCTCACTTCTTCCCACCTCTTGGAAATCCTTTTAATTATGCAATTCATGAATAAGCCTGGCCTGCTGCTTTAGCTACCATTATAAATTACATCTTATTATCAGAAAAGGTCAGGAACAAGGCAGAAATACAAGAGCAGGCCTGAGAAAATGTTTGAGTGGAACTGCAGTGAAAGGCAACAAGGGCTAATTGAAGGTTTTATTGTAAGGACACGGCACTTCAATTAGGAGTTACAAAATACACCGTATTGAGATTTACAAACCCAAAGAACATGTTTAAAGCTTAGAGCGGTCCAGGACAAGTAATGGTATATTGTTTCAGGGATTTCTAAGGGAAACAAAAGGAATCTAATCTTCTAAAGAAGGTTCCTTAATTTCACTATAAAAAGCCACTTAAAATTATTTTCTCGCTGGCTAGCTCAGAAACTTATGTTTCAACATGTGCAGACCTACGTTTGTCAAGACTTGTGCACTTAAAAAAGAACAGCCTCTTTCTCTACAGTTGTATTAAATGTTGCAAAACAGTGTTTGCTTTACGTTTAACCATGTCAAACATGAAATGCTGCTTTATTTCTTTATATAGTTAGTGACCTCCCAAACAACAATAACTGTATTAGTTTACTCAATTATTTAGGATGTAAACAATAAAAAGCCTTCATCTTGGTGAAAATCCGAAGCATCCACTCACAAAACTTTTGTCAGTCAACCACACATGATGAGATAAATTGTACACCATCTCCAAAAAAAAGCTAATTTTGTCAGCAAGATCATTTAAATTTTATTTTGTGGTTTTCCTTTTTCAGAATCCTGTCAAAAATAAATAAATAATAAAAAAGTAAAAACTTCAAGCAAAGATTTGTGATTTTAGCAGATTGTCAGCAGTAGGTTTAACACCATATTGTTCTTCAACACACGAGTCAGTCTCTCTGGACTTATGTTGATGATATGCCCGCAGCTGCTTATTGGGAGGCACACTGCACATTTGTCAGTGTAGCACAATTCCCTTTACCTTTTTGTCAATACACTCATCTAGAAGGGGTGATTCACTGTTCATGATGAGCATGAGTCACAAGGTTTTTATTACGTAACAAAACATACCTCTTCTCAGCGCATTCAGCCTGGAGTAGCAAAATACTAAATAAATGCTAGATGTTTGTACCTGTAGAGCAACAACACAGCAGTTATGAAAAAAAGACTAATTATGTTAAACAAAGATGGGAAAAAAGTGAGTCAAAATAGAGATAAATAGGAAAGAAATGAATTATTGTCTAACCATATCATTTATAGAAAACAATCATTTAAAATGTTTATGTCCATGTTAGGCCTTGAAACTTGAAAATATAAAATTTGACTCAAGCTAATTTGATCACATGCACTAATTAATGTAATCAAAAATGAGCAGGGGTATTTGATGGTGATAAATGGTGTGAAGACCCGACCCACCCTGACCTACACCAGAGAGCATTGCTAACAGTGGGAGGGGTGTATATGCTCCTGTTGGCCAATGTGTACTCAACAGCCCTGGGTCAATAAGCTACTGGCTAGCCAGTGTCCAGTTGCCCAGCTTGGTTTAGCTGGGATAGTTCTGCTGAGCAAAAGCCGAACATAAAACCAAATAAACTTTTAAAACATGAACTAAGGATTTCTACACTCGTTGCAGGTTCACTGACAGAATGCGAAGTGAATGGCATGACGGTAAAGAAGAAGCTGGACGTCCTACGCATTCAGGAGACAAGATGGAGGGGCAGTGCCGTGAAGACATTTAGCTTGGGATCCAGAATCTACCTTTCAGGAGAAGTACAGGCTAGAAATGGTCTGGGAATTATGGTAAGGGATAGGTGGACCTACATTTTTAGGACCCTGAAGTTTGAACTGTTATGGGGCCCCTTCACAACCAGCAACAATAGGGCAACATCCAGCAAGGGCCAAAGGGTCTTGCTGCCTTTACAAGGACCTCGAGGCCCAAATGGCAGAAAATGGGATGGTGGGATGGAGTCCTTAAAATTGGGTCATATAGTGAGCCCCTTCCCCCCAGCAACAAGGTCTGGGTAACTGCTGTTATCTTCTTCAATGGGGTTGTTTCATGGCAGGTCACCACATATTCTTTTTTAAATTCAACCACTACATCACAGATTTTTATTAAAATAGTTGCACTGGGTTATCTCATATGTCAAAGTCACTGGTGTGAATAAAACTTTCCCAGGCTATGCCTTATAGTTTTCAAGTTATGGGAGATGAAAATTAGGGAAATGTTATATACATGCATAATGCATCATAGAATAATGAAATAAAACATAGCAAAGACCACAGTTAGACACATATGAGAACACATACTACATGAAACACATTTTACAAAATATAATTTTTTTCCTGTTCTTTCTAGTAACATATTCACATACAGTTTTGTCATATGAGAGCTTCCTTGCAATGTCATTTTCTAGACACAATATGCATGAATAATTTAAGCATTCTTCAGCCATGGTAGACTGAAATTTGTCCTTTATAAAGGAGAGCTTTGAGAAGTTTCTTTCTACTTCTCTGTTACACAGCTTGTGGTAGGCATTGCCAAGTACAGCTTAAGCACAGTAGTACTATTAGGGGACACTTCAGTTGGGTGTTGCTCTCAAATAAGCTGAAGAACTTATGCACATTGCATTTTAGATGGCATGCTTTCTTCTATGTTCTGGGGTTTCACAAGGTATAAATATTCTTTGAACTGATAATACTCATTTACTAATTTGTGGGGGTCTATATTATAACTACGAAAGCCCGTTTCAGTGAATACGTAAACGTCAACACATATTGCGCGAACTGCAAATGCACAGAATGCCCGAAACTGCGAAATTCAAAATCTCGATTCTGCATAGTTGGTCTTTCTGCGATATAGCTCTGTAAGGTAAGTGTGTGATAGTTACAGACCTTAGGATTAGGTGTGGGTTAAGGTAAGTGCATAGATAGTAATGTATGTAAGATTTATTGTAGGGTTAGAAATAAGGTTTCAGTTAGTGTATGTATGTATGTGGTTTATTTATTTTGTTTGGGTGGGTAGTATGTAGTGAGCGGTGGGGTTGGCCAACAATGCCGGTTCGAGATTTTGAATTTCGCGGTTTAGGGTGTTCAGTGTATTCACAGTTCGCACAATATGTGTCAATATTTACGTACTCACTGAAATGGGCTTTCACAATTATGATATAGACACATTTGTGGTCAATATCATCTTTATAATGTGATATTATAAGTTTAATACTGTCCTTATCAGTTTCAGAATTGTTGATCAATTCTGAGAGAAACTTGAACCTTTTCGCAATCTGCTCATATGGGTCAATCCTCTTGTGTAACTGGATTACCAAGCAGTCAGAGTTGACTTGGAACTTCTATCCTAAATTTGTCAGCTCCTCTCAAAGAATCCCTACCACTTGTTCCATCTGAAAATTTGTAACAATACATTTGAAAGCATCAGGATAACTTAAGGTGACATATTCACACAAAGCTTTTGCTTCTGATTCATAGTGTGCAATCCTGTCAGCTGAATTTTCTCTGAGTTCTTTAAAAACAAAAGTAAAGATGATAGCAGAAAATAACATTCAAATACACCAAAAAACAGGGGTTTGCAGTTTCTTACTTGTTTTGTTGAAACACTCCAGCACTTCTTCACAAATGACTGTTAAAATAGCATATTCTAACATTACTAACTTGGAATATAAATTTTTTGCATCTCATTTACATTCAGGCTTCTCTTTTGAATCTTCAAAAATATGTTTGAGAGTTTGTAAAATATCTGTATATCCATTTTTAATTGCCCAGACTGTTTCATAGTGTGCAGACCATCTAGTTACACTTAAGCTCTTTAGAGAAAAATCTAGATTGCACTCTGTGTTTAAAATCCCCCATCTTCATGGAGATCCAGAAAAGAAAATATACAGCTCCTGCAAAATGCCAAAATAGTCAACAACTTCAGGCACAGTAGACACTGCCTTTTCTCTGATAAGGCTGCGAGAATGGGTTGCACATAGTACATAGTCTGCATACCTGTTAATGTTTTTTAAAGAGTGCTTGCAGCCCTTACTCTGAGCCCTTCATACATAGATGCAAAATAATTGCTTCAGGGGCCCTCCAGGATTAGGGGCGCTGAAGCTTAAGCTTCATTAGTTTCATAGTAGATCTGCCACTGGGCTTCATGAAACAGTGAGGGATGCCATCAGAATTAGTGACAGACCCATGGGAATCAGGTTCCAGTGTAAGGACTGGGCACTATTGATAATCTCTGCCTGTTTCCCACAGTGGTTTGTTATGTTAGTAGGGAAAAAAATGCTTGTTTGGCTTGCTATACTCTGCCTGAATATTGCTGAATATTTTGAATTGAAGTTTTTGTTTAAGGTTTGTTTGCTTCTATTTTGCATCTTACTCTTGTATTAAATTTGTTTTGTTTTGTTTTAAGTTTTCTGTTCTGTTGTAGTTTTAAGAGGTCTTAGCTAGGGTCAGTTAGAAACGTTAGCAAAGAATTCCTTTGAATAAAAACCAAAGAACAGCAAGGCTACCATGACCATATAAAAAGCAAAACATTTATATTTAATGATTCCTGGATAAGTGCATTTGCATTATACCACACTTCTTTAGATCCAAACACAGTACAAACATATAAAAGCAGTTTCAAATATAAATAAAACAAAAAATATTCATCAAAGGGCTAAAAAACCTTACCCAATGACATCACACAACTGCTTCCTCCTTCTTCTCTTTAAAGCTGGTTTGAGACAGACAGAAGCAATTCTAAGAATTTGAAACAATTGTTATGTGATAGAGGGCGATGTCTGGTCAAACCCCCTTCCGCACAGGTTGGGTATGTTCCCTTGTCATAGGTGCAAGGTATGCCCTATGATTAGTAAACAGCAAAGATATGAACATCCTGACTTTGAATTTATATTTGAACCAAAAAGTTATATAGGCTGTCAGACCCATAATGTGGTCTATATTGCTACTTCTAGAGCCTGCACCAGTTTTTATGTAGGCAAGATGGTGCAAAAATTAAAAGACAGAATTCCAGGACATCAGCATGATATAAAGGTTATAAATATTCAAAATGCTTTAGCCAAACATGTTAAGCAAAATCCAGGGCATGGCTTTTTATTTAGAGTCCTGCAATATGTGAAGGCCAACCCTGGGGGGGGGGGGGGGGTTAATGATTATGTGGAAAGTTTACTGTTATACTGTTCACTTAAGTTGCAGGTTAAGTACCCAGGGTTAAGTGCTGCTGTCTGTCTCAAACCAGCTTTAAAGAGAAGAAGGATGAAGCAGTTGTGTGACATCATTGGATGAGTTTTTTTGCCCTTTGATGATTGTTTTTTGTTTTATTTAAAATTGAAACTGCTTTTATATGTTTGTACTTTGTTTGGATCTGAAGAAGTATTGTATAACGTGAAAGTGCTTATCCAGGATTCATTAAATCTATATTTTTTACTTTTTATATGGTCGTGGTAGCTTTGCTGTTCTTTGGTTTTTATTTGTTATACAGTGTGTACAGGATAGGCTTTGACGTGTTTTGGAGCCTTTTATGTTACTTGTATTGTATCCATTTATAGTTTCATAGTTTAGTACTAGGCTATCTGCCTTGGGGCATTTGTAAGCCTAGCCATAATGATGTGGCTTTCGCCACCCCATGAAATGGTACAAAAATGCACAGAATAAATTTAGAATACTGTGCCTCTGTCTAGTAGTGACACAATGAGGGTCCCCTTATATAATAGACTTAGTTTACTGTGCCCCTGTCTAGTAGTGACACAGATGTGACCCCTGGGGTAAACTTACGATCTCCCATCCACTCATCAAGATTTCTCTTGAAGAGAGTCGGTGAGGGGCTCTGCCTAACATGAACTGGGATCTTGTTCCAAAGCATGGGAAGCCTCTGGATTATGAATATATCCCTCCAGCATGTCCTATTCATACTTGTGCCAAGGTTTAAGTCTTTAGCTCTTGTGGTCCTGATGGATTTGGATTTTTTGAGGTGGAGCATGTCCCTCAGCTCCTGATTGGACATGGCCTTGTACATCAGGCAGAGATCACCTCTGAGCAGGTGGTATGCTACTGAATAGAGCTGGAGTTTCTTTAGTCTGGCAGAATAAGACATATGTTGGAGACCCTTGATCCTCTTGGTGAGGTACTTTTGTGGTCTCTCCAGCTGTTGCAAATGCCGGGTGAGGTACATACCAAATGGGGCATTGTACTCAATCATGGGTCTGATGAGGGAGGAGTATAGGGGTACAATGACATCCTTGGATCTGGATGTGAGTCCCTTCATGATGAGGTGTGCAAGGTAGAATGTTTTTCTAACCACTTTGGCAACGTAGGTGTCAAATGAGAGGTCGCTGTCAACTTGGGTCCCTAGGTCTCTGATTACTTTTTCCGTACTCAGTGGGTTGCTGTCTATGTGATAATTTGTGGGTACTTTGTTTTTCTCAAACGTGTTGACTATACATTTTTGGCATTTAGTTTAAGGCCGTGACTCCGGCACCAGTTGTCCGTTTCTGTGAGGCCTTTTTGTAGGATGTATGTGTCCGCTGGTGTATCGACTGTGGTGCCTAGTTTGCAGTCATCTGCAAACTTTGTCAGCCACAACCCTCCCATGTTTGCTTTAACATCTGAGAAATAAATGCCGAACAAGAGGGGTCCCAGGACAGATCCCTGTGGGACACCACTTGTGACTGGCTTTGAGTCTGACATTGCTCCAGTGATTTTAACTTTATGGGTTCTGTCCTTTAGCCAGTTTGCAACCCATCTAGTGACATAAGGGTTTACGTTTAAGCTGTTGAGCTTATCTATGATGCCTGAGTGGGGTATTGTGTCGAAGGCCTTAGCCAAGTCCAGGTAGGCTGTATGGACTGCTTTGACCTCATCAATGGCTCTAGTGACTGTTTTGAAAAAGTTAACCAGGTTCAAAAGGCAGGATCTGCCCTTTACAAAGCCGAACTGAGTGGGGTCAAGTGTCTGTAGGTCCCCTATGTCTCTGTTTATGAGTTCCATAATGATTCTTTCCATAGCTTTGCAGACCAGGCTGGTTAAGCTTATGGGGCGGTAGTTCCCAGGGTCTGTAGAGGTACCCCCTTTGTGGAGTGGGACCATTGTTGCTGTATGCCAGTGATCAGGTACATATCCTGTAGTAAGGCTAAGGTTAAATAACATTTTTATGTGCGGGTTTAACTCCTCTTGGAGTTCACATAGCATGCAACCCATGATACCGTCAGGTCTCATTGATGCTGTGTTTTTAGCTTTGTTGAGGGCGGTTCTCACTTGGACATCTGAGATGACAGAGAGATTACATTCAGCTGGGATAAGTATTTCTTCTTTTGGGAGTGAGGGAGGGGAGAAATTTGCACTGAACCTGTCAGCCAGAATGTTGGCAATGTCTGTGGGTTCAGTGTATTTTTTGTTGTTGTGAACTAACTCTGAGCATATCTGAGGGTTTCCGCCCAGGTTTCTAACATAGCTGAAGAAGGCTTTGTGGTTATCTTTAGTGTCCTTAGCGATTTTTCTCTCAAGGTTAGCCTTGGATGTTTTTATGAGAGAATGTAGTTTTCTGCTAATGTTGAGCCGAGATGTCTTCCCTTTATGGGATTTTGCTCTGTTGTGCAGTAGCTTCCTTCTTTTGTTATACAATTTGTTAATGGCTGAGGTCCACCAGACAGGACGCTTTTCTTTGGTGGAGAGGGACTTGGATTTATTTGGGATTGCATGATCCATGCATTCTTGGAGATGTCCATAGAAAGCATTTGTGAAGGATTCGGCATTGTGGGATGTGGTATCCACTGGCCCAGTGGGCTTAAAGGATACCATCTCAGTCTTAAGAACAGTGAAGTCTGCTTTTGAGAAGTTTTTTACTGTGGTCTTTTGTGCTGGGGGTGGAGGTGGGATATGTATATCCAGGGTGATTAGTTTGTGGTCAGATCTCACTAGTGAGGGGTATACCTCCGGTGTGGAGCATTTTGTCCCCATGTTTGTGATGATCAGGTCTAGTATATTATCTCCCCTAGTGGGAGAGGTGACTAGTTGTTCCAGTGCATTTGGAATTTATGAATTCCAGGAACCTTTGGGCTAGGGTGTTAGGGCTAGAATAATGTACCCAATCTATGTTTGGGTAGTTGAAGTCTCCCAGTATGATGGTATTTTGTGATACATTCATATCCTCCAATGTCTTCAGGAAGGCTGAGTGGGGTTCTTGAGATTGGGAGGGTGGTCTGAAACATGCTACCAGTTGTATAGCAGTTTTGCCTATGGTTAGTTGCACCTGTATGGTCTCTGATGCTTCATGTGTTGCTACTAACCTGGAGGTGTGGGTGTCCTTGATGAATATGGACACTCCCCCTCCCTTTGTGGTTCGGCCCGGGTTTTGGGGCCTAAAAGCATGATACAAGGTATAGCCTGGCAGCACTGGGGTGCTCTCAGGAGCCTTGAACCAGGTTTCAGTTACTGCACAGATGTCGATGTTCTCCATACTGAGGAGTGCATCGAGTGCCTGCATCTTGAGATTTAGACTTCTGGCGTTGAGCAGCATTACCCTTAGTTTTTTTCCATTTTTGTTTTCTAAGGAGGTGGGTTTATCTTTTGAGCCTTGCCTAAAAAAGGCACTATGGGGGTGGCAAGAGCCTTAGCCAATATCCGGAAGCCCACTGGTGACAGGTGCAAGCTGTCCCTTGCGAAGCAGCGTGGCTTGTCCAACATGTCATCCCAGGCAGACAGACATTGGATCCCCTTAGAATGACACCAGTACTTGAGCCAATTATTAAAGCTGATCATCTTGTCTTTGTATTGTGGCATCATTCTTGTTGAGGGCAAGATGCTGCTCAGGGTCAGGGTCATACCAGCCTGGGCTACATAGTCAGAGAGCTCCTCTATGTCTCTTTTCATGTATTCCAGGGAGGTACATCTCAGGTCATTTACGCCAGCATGGACAATGATGGAGTCATATTTGTACTTGCTTTGGAGTGAACTGACTGCGTGTGTTATGTGGCGGATTCTAGCTCCCGATAGGCAGCTCACAGTCACCCTCTCCTTGTTCAGCCTGGTAAGCGGGACATCAGTGTGTTTGACTATAGAGTCACCTATTACTAGTGTATCAGCCATGGTGTTTGGCCTTAAGGGCTGTGATTGG
This sequence comes from Protopterus annectens, assembly GCF_019279795.1. Taxonomy (NCBI): domain Eukaryota; kingdom Metazoa; phylum Chordata; order Ceratodontiformes; family Protopteridae; genus Protopterus; species Protopterus annectens. The sequence goes on from NC_056733.1 coordinate 983,285,661, forward strand.
TTGACACACTGATTTATTGAAGTGTGTGTTGCATGTGTTTTGTTTTGAGGTGGTGGATTTTTGGATGTCTGCTTTGGGAGCCTCTGTTGTTTTGGTAAGTTTTTTATTAGAGCCTCCAAGTATGTCTTTGTGATTTTATGTGTTTGGTTTGCAGTTGTGGTAGGTCTATGTGGGACTGGGTTTGTTGTGTGTGTGGTTACCATCTCCTCCTGTCTGGTCATGCCAGCCCTGAGTTGAGAGAGATCAGCCTCCAGTTTGGCTATATAGTTGCATTTCTCAGATGTATTTGTGTTTGTTGGGAGGAGGGGAGGGTTGTCTGTGTACATGAGACAATTGTAGCATTGTCTCAAGATACCCAGATTAACCTGCTGAACTGGAGAGGACGCCAGTAATCTACCACTCGACATGCTAGAACAGTATAAGGGAGTGATGTGCCTTTAAGGGAAGTGGATATTCACAGGGATGGTAGGTGGATGTAGTGCTTACTTAGTACGAGAGTGCTTACTTAGTGGAGAAGTTTTGAGAACAAGTGCTAGGCTTATAATATAGCGAGTAGTCTGATTATACTAAGAGTAGAGCTTCCAAATTTGAAGAGCAGACTTGGCGGAGCCAGACAAGTTTAACCTTGTTTAACCGGTGCTGCGGTATGCGCAGAACTGCACAAAGCCGTGCAAACGCGGATTTTAAACAGGGAACTACAAAAGAGCTAGAAATGGTCCAAAACAACCAATTACTACAGCTCTTGTGCTGAGGTCACTTCCTACAGGGACAGGTAGGCTGCTCAAGGCTCCCCACTCCCAGTGGTGACCAAAGAAACTTCCTTCTATCCAAGTAAGGTAATGGACAACACAGGAACTACACCACAGCCCAGAATACAGCAATGCCTGTAAACTGGTCTAAACTAGTCGAGGAGAGGCGGGAAAACAAGGATTATTTTTTTGTTTTTTGTTTTTAGATAGAAACACACAGAAAATGCAGAAACAGTGATAAATCAGTTACACAGGCTAGCACACTTTAGCGGGCAGCCTCAACAGTTAAATTAAACAAACAAACAAACTTTCGATCAAATTCGACTAAAAAGTAACTTTAAGTGCAGATTTTAAAACAATGCAGCAAACAGCTAAAAAAACAGTTTAAGCTTGTTTAGGGTAAGCTAGAGAAGCTATTCCAAGTAAAAAAAACAGCAAAGATACTTAAATCCAGAAAGTAGTCACTTTTCTGAGTTCTCTGTAGCTAAGACCACTCTGCAGGACCACGAGGAGCTTGTCTGAGTAGTATAGCCAGAAAAAAATGCCCAGAGGTGGATTTTAAACAGGGAACTACAAAAGAGCTAGAAATGGTCCAAAACAACCAATTACTACAGCTCTTTACATGACATGGCGGAAGGTTTGAATGTGGAACTGGACTATAATCCATCCCATTTGGGAAGTCAACCACAATGGCAAAGAATGTTGAAATCTTTGAGTAAACCTCTGCTAGAAACCATCATTGAGGGTGTGGACAACAATGCTGAAACTGAAGCAGCTTCAGTTAGTATGAACAGTTTTTGCATTAAATCTGGAGAACTGGAACAAGAACTTTTTAAACTAAAAAGACTGCAGTGGCAGAGACTGCACATGGAAGCCTGTCAGCACTTTAAAGTAGTGCTGAGAGGGATGCGTGTTCTCTGCATGCCTACTTTTGGTGATACACACCCTTTACTATTGAAAAGATGGCAACAGATGATATTGGAGCTAAGTTTCAGCAACATACAGTTGATTATAGACTATTTTAAGCCTTTAGAAGATAAACTTTAACAGGAAGCGGAGTCTTTATACAAGGAATTAATCACTCAGTTTAAAGGAGACGCTTATGAACATATATTAGAACTGACATTCAGTAATGTTGCTGGGTATGAACGGAAACTGCAACAGACTAAAATCAGAAAATTGCAGCGTGATTATAGAGGCTTCAATAGTGGCCATGTATTTGTATGGCCCAGACAACCTAACAAGGAAGCAGTAGAATCTAAAGCACCTATTGACCCCCCCCCCCACTGACACACCACTGGTTGTTAGTGCTAATGTTGCCAGTGGTTCTATAGTGGCTGCTTCAAGTACCATTTCTACTGTTATCGCAGTGACTCCACGCCATGTGAGCAGTACACCACCAATGAACCAAGAAGCACTGGTTCAGGAGAGGAATGGAGCCAGACCGAAAACCTCTTTGGTTTCCATGGATTTCCTCTCCCCATGAAGATGAGAGGAAGGACTCCTTCACACTCTGTCAGCAGAGGGTGACAAAAGAGAAAATTATCAGAGGAACATCCACGGAAGAACAGGAAGCCTCGGAAGTGAGTTCATTGTTTGTGAACCTGTCTGATCATTGTTTGACTATGATAGAATGTTCTCTTTTAGATAAAGGATTATCATTCATCCCTGCTGCCTCATCAGATTTGGGTGAGGTGCTATTGGGCTTACACGAGTTTACTCGTAACCTTACTTAAGACTGATGTTTGGAAACAAAGAATCAGTGGAAGCCCATGGTTTTAAAAAGCCTAGTTTGTTTAATCACCTTTGCCACCACATGTAAGTACTTTTTTGTACATTTGTGAGAGTGAACTTGTAAAGGGGCTGAATGCACCACATAAAAGAGTTTTCCATAATTTAAATGAAACAGAACATGCAGCGTTATGCTCTGATAAATAATCAAGATCTGGCTATAAGACCAGTCGATAAAGGGGGTGCACTGTTAATATTGAATTCTAAGGACTATAATGACTCCATGCATAAATTACTTAATGATTGATGAGCAACTCCATCAGTTTTTTGTTGTGGAACACCCCACGATACCAGTCATTAAAGGGTTACATAAGATAGATAACGACCCTATGAACTTGCCCCTGAGACCCATAGTGGAAGGGGCAGGTTGGATGACCAAACCCCTGTCCATTTTTATAGAATATAGATTGAAAGGGGTTTTGTACTCCATCACTACTATACTAAGGGATACCAATCATTTTGTGATGGACCTTGGACGATATATTGACCAGACCATTGGTCAAGGGGATGTTTTCTCTAACATTTTTGTAACTTTAGATGTCAAAATTCTTTTTACTAGCATACCCAATGAGCATGGTATACAAGCGGTTAGGGAGATTTTAAAATGTAAGAGTAGGTACACTGATAGCAATATCATGGTTATATGTACCTTACTAGAATTAGTTTTGGAACACAATGTTTTCATGTTTGGAGGAGAGTTATTTTTACAAAGAAGGGAGTTACCATTGGCACCTCCTGTGCTAACTCTTACGCAAATCTGGTAATGGATTATTGGGAAGAAGGCTATGTATTTCATCATCCTGTATTTTCCAGTCACATCAAATTATATCAATGATTTGTGGATGATGTGTTTATACTATGGGATGGCAGTCAATTTGAGTTGCAAGAATTTTTTGAATATGTTAATAATGTCACTGACTTTTTATCTTTTACACACAGAGTATCTTATTCAAGTACTGATTTTTTGGATGTGAAGGTAACCAAAAATATACATGGACAGATACACACTACTATTTTTAGAAAAGCCTGCTGGAGAAACAGTCTGTTAGTACATGACAGTATGCACCCTAGGTACATATTCCCCAATGTTGCTCAGAGTCAATTTACTAGACAGTCCACACTGTGTACTGAACTCATGGATTGTATTTCTAATATGGAATTGCTATCCACCCAGTTTAGAGCTAGGGGTATGAAATGAGTGACATAGAGCCAACCATGGAAAGGGTTATGTCAAACAGGGATTGACCACTAGACCATATTTATTTAATAGACAAGGTCAGAGATAGTATAGTAATAAGAGAAGGAAATGGGTGAACAATGAAGTGAGTTTTTTTACCAAATTTACCAATGATGTATATTTGGTTCTGGTTCATGACATTATTCAAAAGAATTGGAGTCTGTTAACTATTGATAATAAAACAGCAGGCATTGTTGGATCCAAACCAAATTTGGGTTTGGGAATTCTAAGAATTTGAAACAATTGTTATGTGATACAGGGCCAAACTCATTTCACACAGGTTGGGTACATTCCCTTGTCATAGGTGCAAAGTATGGCCTATGATTAGTAAACAGCAGAGATTGGAGCAACCCAACTATGAATTTATATTTGAACAGAAAAGTTATGCAGACTGTCAGACCCATAATGTGGTCTATCTTGCTACTTGTAGAGCCTGCACCAGTTTTATGTAGGTAAGATGGTGCAAAAATTAAAACACAGAATTCAAGGATATCAACATGACATAAAGGTTCTAAATATTCAAAATGCTTTAGTCAAACATGTTAAGGAAAATCTAAGGCATGGCTTTATATTTAGAGTCCTGCAATGTGCAAAGGTCAACCCTTGTGGTGGGGGGTCAATCTGAATATTTTTTTGGAAAGTTTAGAGTTATACTGGATACTTAAGTTGCAGGCTAAGTACCCAGGGTTAAAGGCTGCTGTCTGTCTCAAACCAGCTTTAATGAAAAGAAGGAGGAAGTAGTTATGTGATGTTATTGGGTGAGTTTTTTAGCCCTTTTACGATTTTTTGTTTTATTTAAATTTGAAACTGCTTTTATATGTTTGTACTCTGTTTGGATCTGAAAAAGCATTGCATAACATGAAAGTGCTTATCCAGGATTCATTAAATATACATTTTGTACATTTTTATATGGTCATGGTAGCCTTGCTGTTCTTTGGTTTTTATTTGTTATGCAGTGCATCCAGCATAGGCTTTTACATGTTTTGGAGCCTTTTTTGCTACTTACAAAGAATTCCTTTGCAAACAATGAATAACATCAGCTAATTAGCAATGACAGAGACCTGGTTCAAAACTCCAGAGAACACCCCTGCATTACCAGGCTTTAATTCATACCACACCTTTCGAACACCTAACCTGGACAGACACACTAAAGATGGAGGTGTATCCATATTCATTAAGGATATCCACACCTCCAAGCTAGTTGCTCAGCATAATGCATCCGAGATTATCCAAGTTCAACTAACTCTGGGAAAGACTGCAATCCAGATAGTAGCTTGCTACAGACCCCCCCCCACCATGCCCCAGGATTCCCATTCCTCTTTTCTTGATACACTGGAAAATATTAGGGTACATCCCAACACCCTAATAATGGGTAATTTCAACTACCCCACCATTAACTGGGAAAACTACTCATGTGCCAACTCTTTTGCTCAACATTTTCTGGAATTCATCAATTCCAATGCCTTGGATCAACTTATCCTCACCCCCACCAGGGGCAGCAATATCCTAGACCAGGCCATCTCCAACATGGGTGACCGGTGTTCCACACCAGAGGTCAATTCCTCGTTGGTCAGATCCTACCACAAGCTAATCACCCTAGACATCCACATCCCACTCCCACCCCCCCCCCCCCATTAGGAAAACAACCGTAAAAAATTTCTCCAAAGCCAACTTTATGCTTCTTAAGACAGAAGTGGCAAACTTCACAACACCCATGCAGATAGACAATAGAGATACAACTGCTGAATCCTACACAAATGCACTTTATAAGCACTTACATGAGTGCATGGATCGTGCTATCCCTAACCGAACCAAGACGCTATCCTCCAAAAAAAGGAAGCCAATCTGGTGGTCTTCTGCCATAAACAAACTACAACAGAAGAAAGAAACTGTTGCAAAAAAGAGTAAAATCCCATGATTGGAGGAACTCCCTGGTCAGCCTCAGTAAGAAGCTGAGATCCCTCATAAAATCCTCCAAAGCTAGTTATGAAAACAAAATTGCCACTGAATCTAAAGATAACCACAAAGCATTCTATAGCTATGTTAAAAATCTCAATGGCAACACTCAGATCTGCTCTGAGTTACAGCACAATGACACTAAATATACAGAACCAACTGATATTGCCAACATCCTGGCAGATAGATTCAGTGCTAACTTTACCCCCCTCTCACCCCCTAAAGGGCCCATCTCTATACTGGAAGAATGCAAAGTTCCTGTAATCACGGCTGCACAGGTAAAACCTCACTCTCCAAAACCAAGAACAAAGCATCCATGGGACCTAACAACATTCCAGGCTGCCTTCCACATGAACTACAGAATTAACTGGCACCGCACCTAAGTACCATGTTCAATCATAGCCTCACCTCAGGCTTTGTGCCCATTGGATGGCACACCGCAACGGTTATCCCACTCCACAAAGGGGGAGCCACAACAGACCCTGGGAACTACCGCCCCGTTAGCCTGATGAGCCTGGTCTGCAAGGCTATGGAACGTATCATCATGGAACTCATAAACAAAGACACTAGAGATCTCCAAACTCTGGACCCCACACAGTTCGGGTTTGCAAAAGGCAGATCATGTCTTCTAAACCTGATAGACTTCTTTGAAGCAGTCACCAAAGCCATAGATGAGGGTAAGGTGGTTTACACAGCCTATCTAGATCTCGCCAAGGCATTCAACACCATCCCCCACTCTGGAATTATAGATAATCTCACTAAACTAGGTATAAATCCCTATGTCACAAGATGGGTTGCAAACTGGCTTACTGACAGAACCTACACTGTGAAAGTAGCAGACTCCAAATCAGACTTCAGACCAGTGACAAGTGGTGTATCACAGGTTTCAGTCCTGGGTCCTCTCCTGTTTGATATCTAATTCTCTGAAGTACAGGCTAACACAGAAGGTCTTTGGCTAACTAAGTTTACAGATGACTGCAAACTAAGAGCCATAATCAAAACTCCTAACAATGTGGACATCCTACAAAAGGGCCTCTCTGAGACAGATGCCTGGTGTCAAAGCCATGGTCTCAAGCCCAATGCCAAAAAGTGCATTGTCATTCCCTTTGGTAAAAATTCTGTACCCATGAACTACTACATAGGTGGTAGTCTACTTAACACCGAAAGTGTGATAAGAGACCTTGGGGCACAGGTGGACAGTAGTCTCTCCTTTGATAATCACACTGCCACAGTGGTCAGGAAATCCTTCTGCATGGCACACCTCATTACAAAAGGTTTCTCATCCAGAAAAAAAGAGGTCATTGTTCCCCTCTACTCATCACTCATTAGACCCATTATAGAGGACAACGCCCCTTTTGGTATGTACCTCACAAGACATCTACAACAACTGGAAAGGCCACAGACATACCTCATAAAGAGGATTACTGGACTCAAACAGATGCCCTAGGCAGACCATCTCAAAAAACTCCAGCTTTACACCATTGCATATTGCCAACTCAGAGACAATCTCTGTCTAACATACAAAGCTATGTCAAACCCAGAGCTGTTGGACATGCTCCACTTAAAGAAATCCCAATCCCCCCAAGCTACAAGCTCTAGGGACCTAAACCTTGTCACCACAATAAACAGAACATGCTGGAGGGATAGATTCCTGTCCCAGAGGCTTCCCATACTCTGGAACAGACTACCTGTCTATGTCAAACAGAGCTCCTCATTAGCACTCTTCAAGAAAAATCTTGATGATTGGATGGGTAATAGGAAATTCACCCTGGGGATCACTTCTGTGGCTCTTCTTGACAGGGGCACAGGAAAATAATTGTCTTGGGTGGCGAAAGCCAGGGTACCTTTTTGGTTAGGCTTGTATAGGCCCTAGGGCCAATAACCTAGTACTTACCTATGAACCTATGAACGTGTAATTAGTGGGAAGAGCTGCGAAATAGCATTTCTTGTTTAGATAGAAATATCTCTATTTAGCTGGAATGCTTGTTTGGCTTTCTTGGTGTACTTTGCCTGTTGTATCCTTAAACTTGGTGGCTTTTGAGAAATTCCTCTTAGTCCCATCTCATCAGCTCATTCTACTGAGTACAGAGAAATATTTTGGGAAAGTCAACCCCTTAGTTTCTGGCTTTTGAGAAATTCCTCTCAGTCCCATCTCATCAACTCATTCTACTGAGTACAGAGAAATATTTTGGGAAAGCCAACCCCTTAGTTTCTTAACTTTGGATTATCTTCTGTTTCCTCCCTTCCCACCTAACTTTAAAAATTTGCATTTTATTCAGCTGATTTTACTGTATTTTTGTTTCTTCCTACTTTATTCATTTATTTTGCTTTTGTTGCTTGTTTTATAAGTGTTTAATTCCATTTGTTCTGCTGCATTTATTACTGCTTGTTAGTAGCCTGATTAAATTGTAACTGTTATTTTAAACCTCTTGATTTTGGTTTAAGCACTTGGGCTTTAGGTCAGTTGTTTTACATTAAGAAGGTTTGTAGTCTACACTCTTTTGGCAGGAGAGATAGCTTACATCCTCCTAAGTTGGGAATTGCTGGTTAAAGGCTTAGTGTGTCTGTTATTCTAAAGGTGTTTCAGTTCTGGTTTAAGTGCTTAGCCTTCAGGCCAGTTATTTTACATTAAGAAGGTTTGTGGTCTATACACTTGTGAGAGGAAAATGTAGCTTCTGCCTTTCTGAGATGAGAGTTGCTGGTTGAAGGCTTATTGTGGCTGCTTATTTAAACCTTTTTTTTCTGAAATTGTGGCACTTTGATGTGGCACAGACTAGATTCAGACCTGCTGAATTTAGTTTTATTTGTATAACTATAGCACTAAACCAGGCCATCTTTTTTTGGAGAGGGTTCCCCTGCACCCTAATGGCAGGAGTGTGCAGTTAGAACTCATCTGATTAAAGGCTGCTGGAATAGACCTCCATTTTGAGCTGTTTTATTGGTTAATTTGTTTAAATCAGTTTGCACTTGTTTGCTATATAAGCACCAAGGCTGAATGGGTTTCCATTTGTTTGTGCATCGTGCACTGCCAGTCACCGTTAGCGGTTATATGCTCAAACACTTCTGCCTGCAGATTTTCTTTAGTACTCTGCTGGTGCTCCATTGATGAGTCTAATGATTGTCCTTCACTGACAGGTGATACATTCAGCAAAGGTCCAGAGGTACCAACACAGATCCTACCCATTAGCCCTTCTTATTTTTGTCCACTTCTCTTGTCCTCTACATTACCTGGTCCTTCCTGTCCTCTCCATGTTTTCTGACCACATCAACTTACCTAACATTATGGATAGACAATTTCTCACAGTTTCTCCAGCCAGCCTGGTCAACATGGGCATTCTGCAGCAATGTAGCAACTGCCTCATATACACTGACAACCCACTTCTTCTAGTCCACACAAATTCATTATGTGAGAGATGCATCTATATCAAAAACCTATAATCCAGGCTCTCTCACTCACCTGTCAGTTCATCTGATACTAAGCAGGTTGTCATCATTGCACACCTCACCTCCTGCACCAACCAAACCAGCAAGAGAAAAACCTACATATTCAGAGGTCCTTACAGAAGCTTACCTAAACATCAGATACCTCCCAAACACAAACACAAGCACAATTCACATACTATATCCTCTGCAAAACATAGTGCACATAATATATCACACACCAGTGTCTCACTAGTCAAGCCCCTAAGGCATAACACAAAAACAAACATCTTAGTCATAGGCAACTCAATTGTGAGACACACAGATGTTCCTCTCACCAAGGTGGATAAGGAAAACATCACGGTCTGCTGTCTGTGAGGTGCCAGGATCCATCATATCACACACACACACTCAAGTCGCCCAGCAACAGGCACTGTTATGACTCAGTCATAATCCATGTTGGTGTGAATGACTTAAGACGTACCTCACTGCACTATATGAAGAGAGACATGATTGAGCTCTCTGATTATGTGTTTCAGGCAGGTATGTCCTTAGCCTTAAGCAGCATTTTACCTTTGCCTAGGATGATGCCTCAGTAAAAACAAAAAATGATTGACTTCAGCAACTGGCTTAGTTTCTGGTGTCATTCAAAGGGGATCCATATCTGTCAGCCAGTATCTGTCAGTCTGGGATGACATGGTCGACAGACCTCAATGCTTTGCCAGAGATGGTCTTCATCAGTCACCCATGGGATTTCAGTTACTGGTTAAGGCTCTTTTCAGCCCCATAGTTCTTTTTTTAGGCAATGTCACAAGAACAAAATTCCCAATGTAAAAATACCCTCTAAAATCAACCTCAAAGTTATGTGGCTAAATGCTACAAGCCTAAACCGAAAACTGCACTCACCGGAAGCAATCTTCACTTTGAAAGATGATGACATTTGTGCAGTCAATGAGACCTGGCTTAAGACTGCGAAGAGCACCCCAGCTATACCAGGTTACATTTCCTTCTACACATTCAGACCACAAACCAAAGGTGTGAGAATTAAAGGAGGTGGTGTATCAATATTCATGAAAGATAAATACACCTCTAGATTGGTTAAACAACATGATTCCCTCGAATTATTTCAGGTGCAATTGACTGTAGGTAAGACCCCTCTTCAGGTTGTTATCAGCTATAGGACCCCTACATGAATCAGGACAGCTTACTTGGATCTACTTGAGTTAATCAATATACAACCACACACCCTGGTTTTGGGTGACTTTAATTACCCATTCATTGCCTGGGTAAATTATAAGTGTTCTAACCCACTTGCCCAAAGGTTCCTGGACTTTGTTAACTTCAATGCCCTGGACCAGCTGGTTGTCACACAAAGGGCTCAGACATCCTGAATCTGGTGGTCACCAACATAGGGGACTGCTGCATCACCCAGAGTGTGTGGCCATCCCTGGTGAGATCTGAAAATATATCAGTCTCACTAGAAGTAACTATAACACAAGACCTTCCCCCTTAGCAACAGGTAGACTAAAAAACTTCTCCAAGGCCAATTATAACCTCTTATGTAACAGCATAAATAGTTCATAGCCCTTCCCCCACTGATGGAAGAGACACTTATGCTGAGTTATACACCAATGCTTTATATGAGTACCTGTACAATTGTATTGACTATGTAATACCTGATAGAAACAAAGCGACTTCTTCAAGGAAAAACAAACCTGCCTGTTGGACAACTGCCATTAATAGGCTATACAACAGGATAAAGAAATTGCTGTCTAAAAGTAGGAAGGAACAGTCTCAAAACTGGAAACACTCCCTCCTCAACTTAAACAAGCAAATAAGACTCCTAGTAAAGTCCTCCAAAGTTAACTATGAATCCAAATTAGCTTCCCTAACTAAGGATAACCACAAGGCATTATTTAGTTACATCCATAACATCAAAAGTAAGGTCCAGGTTTGCGCTGAACTTGTAGTTAATGGTACAACATATACAGAACTTGTGAATATAGCAAACCTGCTGGCTGACAGGTTCAGTGAAAACTTCACTACCCTGTGTCTGCCACATATACTCCAAAGCATCCCTAATACCTGTCCCCTACCTAGTATCTCTGAGGAGCAGGTCTTAAACACCCTTTCCAAGGCCAAAACACAGCCTCTATGAGCCCATACAACATCCTGGGCTAGGTTCTACATGGGTTAAAACAGGAATAAGCATAACCATTGGGCATGCTTTTCAATTACAGCCTAATCACTGGTTTTGTCCCACTAGAATGGAAAACAGATACTGTCATCAATTTGCACAAAGGGGGTGCATCCACAGATCTCAGGAACTACAGAGCCATTAGCCTGATCAGCCTTATCTGCAAGGCCATGGAAAATCATCATGGACCTTATTAACAAAGATGTAGGAACTCTCCAAATGCTTGAACCCACCCAGTTTGGCTTTGTCAAGGGGAAATCATGCCTGTTAAACTTGGTGGAATTCTTCGAGGCAGCCATTGAAGCCCTAGACGAGGGCAAATCTGTGCATAAGGCCTACTTAGACTTAGCCAAGGCCTCTGACAAAATGCCCCAGTGAGGCATCATTGATAAACTCACCCAGCTGGGTATCAATCCATATATTGTCAGGTGGGTTGCAAACTGGCTCACTAATTAAAACTCATACAGTCAAAATAGGAAACTCCACCTCCTTCAGCAGAACTGTAACCAGTGGTGTTCCACAGGGATTGGTTCTGGGACCCCTAGTGTTCAGAATCTACTTCTTTGAAGTACAGGCTAAAACTAAAGCACTGTGGCTGACAAAGTTTGCTGATGACTGGAAACTGTGAGTGATCATTGAAACTCTGGTGATGTCAACATCCTGAAAGAACGTCTTACACAGACTAATGACTGGTGCCAAAGTCATGGTTTTAAACTTAATGCAAAAACTGCATTATCATCCCCTTTGGCAAGGGTGATGTCCCTGCAGACTGCCACATTAATAGCAATACCCTAAGCACAGATTCAGTGGTGAGAGATCTGTGCACACAGGGCAACAGCATCCTTAACTTTGATCACAGTGTCTCGACATCTCATAAGTAACAACATTGCCTCCAGAAAAAAGAGTTTATAACCCTCCTGTACTCTTCCTTCATCAAGCCAATAATAGAGTACAACTTTTCCTTTGGTATATTGCTTTCCAAACACCTGCAGCAATTGGGGAGACCAGAAAGGTTCTTTACAAAGAAAATTCAGAGTCTTCAAGATTTATCTTATGCGGACAGACTGAAATCATTGTCACTTTACTCTGTGTCATACAGACTGCTCAGAGGCAACCTGTGCCTTGCATATAGAGCAATCTCTGACCCAGCTTTAATGGAAATGCAGCACATTCACAAGTCAAATGGCACACTGGTCACTCGCTGAAAGGACCTTAACCTGGTATGTGACATCAACAGAACTTGCTGGAGAGACAGATTTGACTCAGAGGTCGCCGTACCTTGGGAAGAAGCTTCTATTTATGTTAAACAAAACCCCTCATTGGCCCTTTTTATGCATAATTTGGATGATTGGATGGGTAACAGGAAATTCACCCAGGGGATTTCACCTGTGCCCCTCTTGGACAGGGCAATAAGTGCTGATTTTAGTGTCTGCTTGAACCAGACACCCTTGGGAACATGGGTAGAACTTGGCTAGGCTTGTAAGGCCCCTGGGGACATTAGCCAAGTAACCTCCTATGATCCTATGAAGTGTTCATTCAGGCATCAGTTGCAAGACCTACTATATAATGCAGGATAACATGACAGAACAGGATATGATGACTACCTGGGAACACATGGGTGGAGCAACAGGAATAAAGAAGGAGTGGCCATTCTAGATGCATGTCTGGCAAATGGCTTGCTAGTGGCCAACAGATGGTTCAGCAAGAGATACAGCCAAAAGGTCCCATACAAGAGTGGCCAATGTGCATCTTATACTTGTGTTCTTGTACAATAAAGATTATTCTTCTCTGATGAACTGTGCTACATGATGTTAGTTTTTACATCATTTGGTGCAATGAAGTCTCAGATTTTGGGCAGTTTGTGAGTTGCTGCAGCAGAAATCACCTTTTGGGCTCACTATTAACAGGTTTTCTGTCTGGTGCATTTCTGTTGAGTCAGCACACAGCTACATTTTTTTACATTCATCAGAGTTTCAAATCTTTACAGGTAAACTTTTGTTGTATTATTTTTTCAGTAGTCTGATGATTTTGGTATGGGAGTGGGTTACATTACGCTTATTTCATAAGAGAGTGAGTTTTAGTCACATATTTTATATGGGAATGTGTTTCATCATATTGTATAAGACAGGGTTATAATGTATTGAAAGTGAGCAATATTTCCATTGTATTGAAATTACAATGGTGCAAGGGTTGTAGTATTAAAAGAGACAGAGTTTGGAACTCCAAACAGGCCTATGTTTAATAAATATGGATGCTACAGCTGCAATTAATTGGTAAAGCGGTCTTAACGCACTGAAAATAATAGTGCATTGCAGTTCCCTGAGGGTGGGACTTTGATAAGGTTATTTTATAAAATCTTAAAAAGAAACTTAAAAAGAGTAAACAAAGCACCTGTCTCTTGTAGTCAGCTTTTATGACTGTCAAAAAGAATCTAAAAATAAGGAAAAGGAATCTGTAGTTAGAAGTCTAAAATATAATTCACCTAGATGAAAATTACAGCTGCTGACAGCTAATACAACAGTTAATATATTATAGAAATATACAGAAGATAATTTGAGTGGTAACTGGGTACTTTACCTTTTAAAACAATTACAAAAATTGAAAATAACAACCTGATTCTTCGGACGATGACTGGCCCCTGATTCCTTCAACTTTCTGTCCCCCTTATGACCTCTCTCTCTGTTTGCTATGAATGAAATAACCCTTCCTCTCTAGGACAACTAGTAGTAAGATAACAGCTAGAACATGGCCCCTCTGCTGTTTCCCCTGAACTTTCCAAATAATGCCTAACACTTCAGGCCATCCTAGAGGTTCTGTTAATAACTTAAAATTCCAGCAGCAGTGACATCAACACGTGCTTTCTAATCCTGGTTAAATTGTAATGAGAATAGCAAACAAACGTAGACAGTTCTACCCACAAATACAAGCATGCATCTGGTATAAAACATGTAGACAAGTTACAATCATTTAGTAATAAAAGTAGCTCCTCTAAGACAAATTCTTTGAAGAAATTCAAATAGCTAATTTCACAATTTGCAAAAATTATTGATGGAGAAGAATAGAGGTGAAAACCACCCCCCAAGCAAAGATTCGAAAATGCATCAACTTCTGATTCATCCTCTGATGATGACACCCCCACCACCAACACCCCATCTGAAACTCAGATTCACTCTTTGGGCAAGGTACCTAACTCTGCAGCAGTCCAGAACAATGATGTTGAGCCCACTACAACAGACTGCAGTACATTTTCAGACTATTGTAGAATCTCTCCCTCCCGCTCAAACACATTTAGCCAAGTATGCTAAAATATTGGAAGGACATGTGCAGTTGCAAAACCTTACAACTGAGGATTTGCAGGCAGTTTAAAAAGCTTCCACTCCTGCAGATATTTTAGAAAAATATGGTGTAACATATTGCAAAACACACAGACAAGGGATTCCTAACAGCAGGGGATAATTTACTAAAGGCAATAACTACAGCATATGCCCTCCAACACCTGACTAGGTGCAAATTAAAGCAATTGTGCAGAAGGGAAATGAGTGTACTGATGAATATTTACAATGTATGATAGATACATCTGAGGCTTTTTCAGTGCATCCAGAACCTACTTGAAGGTACGGCAGCCAGTGGGCTGTCAACAGCATTTGTAGAAGGGTTATTACTACCTACAAAAATCAGATTAAAAAAAAGGTTTGTCTAAATCGGCCCAGTTTATGTTTTCATGAAATTGTTAACCAAGCACAATACATGGCAGACAACATAGTCAGAGAGGAAAAGAGAACAACAAAAGAAATTAGTGGATGTTCACCTTCAACAATTCAATACTGATTCATGGAGAAGGGAGCTGGGAAGTAGAAATCACAGAGGTAAAGTAGATTTAGATTCTTTCCACAACCAACCACGGGTCAATACCAGCAAAACATGTATCCCCCTACTTCACCTCAGACCCAGTATCGTGGGTCATGTATTAGCCTTTCTTTACTTGGGCCCAGAATGGACATTGGCATAATGAGTGACCTTTTCTTCAACAAACAGATCTGTCATCCCACCACTCAGGACGATGTCCAAGCCTTATAGCATGCAGGGAGACAGCCTTCTGTCTTTCATCCCACCACTCAGCACAATGTCCAAGCCTTATAGCAAGCAGAGAGACAGCCTCCCACTTGCACCACTGCTTGGTAGCTACCAATCTGGCAGCAAGACCATTAGAACATCCATGAAGAGGAGACACAGCTATGTCCTTTAGTGCCAGTGGGCCTGAAGTGTCCATTTGCAAACATTGCAGTTTGCAGTTCTATTCTTCTTTTTCTTATCAACTCAGGAGCAACTCAATCTATAATTTCATCAAATGTGAAAAGCCTTCAACTCTCCATGAAATCTGTTCTGGGTGTGGAACTGTCTGGGATTCTTTTGGCTTATCCAGATATAAAGTCTGTCCCAATTCAAATAGGTCCATTGAAGAACAACATGCTTTTATCATAGGAATTTCTGCTTTTTGGAATCTTTTACATAGAGATTCATTAGGTTAATTATGGCGTACTGTATTTTACAGTCGGAATGGAGTTTTCTTAGATATTCCAAACAAACCTTCCTTTCTGAGTCAGCATTCAGCCAGTATTTGTGCCAATGAAGGCACACTCTTTACAGTACTTAGATTGGAACAAACCTTTAGTATAGTTGATCTGGACCGACTTAAAACTGTTCCTCCACAGCTGTGGACTTCCAATGACAATAAAGTAGGGCTCATAAATGACACAGAACTAGTTAGACTGATTTTAAAACCGTATAAGCATCTACCAACAATATTTCAGTGCCCCTCATCAACAGAGACCGAGAATGTAACTGAACCTGTCATTTCTGTGTTATTTCGACAAGGAATAATAGTCACAGTCAGAAGCCCATGTAATATGCCTATTTTGCCAGTTAAAAAAAAACCATGCAAGGATACCTATAGATTTGTACAAAACGTAAGAGCAGTCTATGCAGCAGTGCCAGCATGTCCAGTAGTACATACCCCGGCCACTATACTAAGTTTTATTCCACTGACACCTACAAAAAACACTCTACATGATCATGGTTACTCAAGCTTATGAAGAGTCACCTACAATAAAAACACTGTACATGATCACGGTTACCTCAAGCATATGAAGAGTCACCTACAATAAAAAACACTGTACATGATCACGGTTACCTCAAGCATATGAAGAGTCACCTACAGTAAAAACACTGTACATGATCACAGTTACCTCAAGCATATGAAGAGTCACCTACAATAAAAACACTGTACATGATCACGGTTACCTCAAGCATATGAAGAGTCACCTACAATAAAAAAACTGTACATGATCACGGTTACCTCAAGCATATGAAGAGTCACCGACAATAAAAACACTGTACATGATCAAGGTTACCTCAAGCATACGAAGAGTCACCTACAATAAAAACACTGTACATGATCACGGTTACCTCAAGCATACGAAGAGTCACCTACAATAAAAAAACTGTACATGATCACAGTTACCTCAAGCATATGAAGAGTCACCGACAATAAAAACACTGTACATGATCACGGTTACCTCAAGCATATGAAGAGTCACCTACAATAAAAACACTGTACATGATCACGGTTACCTCAAGCATATGAAGAGTCACCTACAATAAAAAATACTGTACATGATCACGGTTACTTCAAGCATATGAAGAGTCACCTACAATAAAAACACTGTACATGATCACGGTTACCTCAAGCATATGAAGAGTCACCTACAATAAAAACACTGTACATGATCACGGTTACCTCAAGCATATGAAGAGTCACCTACAATAAAAACACTGTACATGATCATGGTTACCTCAAGCATATGAAGAGTCACCTACAATAAAAACACTGTACATGATCACGGTTACCTCAAGCATATGAAGAGTCACCGACAATAAAAACACTGTACATGATCACGGTTACCTCAAGCATATGAAGAGTCACCGACAATAAAAACACTGTACATGATCAAGGTTACCTCAAGCATACGAAGAGTCACCTACAATAAAAACACTGTACATTATCACGGTTACCTCAAGCATATGAAGAGTCACCTACAATAAAAAAACTGTACATGATCACAGTTACCTCAAGCATATGAAGAGTCACCTACAATAAAAACACTGTACATGATCACGGTTACCTCAAGCATATGAAGAGTCACATACAATAAAAACACTGTACATGATCACGGTTACCTCAAGCATATGAAGAGTCACATACAATAAAAACACTGTACATGATCACGGTTACCTCAAGCATATGAAGAGTCACCGACAATAAAAACACTGTACATGATCACGGTTACCTCAAGCATATGAAGAGCCACCTACAATAAAAACACTGTACATGATCAAGGTTACCTCAAGCATATGAAGAGTCACCTACAATAAAAACACTGTACATGATCACGGTTACCTCAAGCATATGAAGAGTCACCTACAATAAAAAATACTGTACATGATCACGGTTACTTCAAGCATATGAAGAGTCACCTACAATAAAAACACTGTACATGATCACGGTTACCTCAAGCATATGAAGAGTCACCGACAATAAAAACACTGTACATGATCACGGTTACCTCAAGCATATGAAGAGTCACCTACAATAAAAAAACTGTACATGATCACAGTTACCTCAAGCATATGAAGAGTCACCTACAATAAAAACACTGTACATGATCACGGTTACCTCAAGCATATGAAGAGTCACCAACAATAAAAACACTGTACATGATCACGGTTACCTCAAACATATGAAGAGTCACATACAATAAAAACACTGTACATGATCACGGTTACCTCAAGCATATGAAGAGTCACCGACAATAAAAACACTGTACATGATCATGGTTACCTCAAGCATACGAAGAGTCACCTACAATAAAAACACTGTACATGATCATGTTACCTCAAGCATACGAAGAGTCACCGACAATAAAAACACTGTACATGATCATGGTTACCTCAAGCATACGAAGAGTCACCGACAATAAAAACACTGTACATGATCACGGTTACCTCAAGCATATGAAGAGTCACCTACAATAAAAACACTGTACATGATCACAGTTACCTCAAGCATATGAAGAGTCACCTACAATAAAAAATACTGTACATGATCACGGTTACTTCAAGCATATGAAGAGTCACCTACAATAAAAACACTGTACATGATCACGGTTACCTCAAGCATATGAAGAGTCACCTACAATAAAAAAACTGTACATGATCACAGTTACCTCAAGCATATGAAGAGTCACCTACAATAAAAACACTGTACATGATCACAGTTACCTCAAGCATATGAAGAGTCACCTACAATAAAAACACTGTACATGATCACAGTTACCTCAAGCATATGAAGAGTCACCTACAATAAAAACACTGTACATGATCACGGTTACCTCAAGCATATGATGAGTCATCTACAATAAAAACACTGTACATGATCACGGTTACCTCAAGCATATGAAGAGTCACCGACAATAAAAGCACTGTACATGATCATGTTACCTCAAGCATATGAAGAGTCACCTACAATAAAAAAAACACTGTACATGAAAACACTGTACATGATCACGGTTACCTCAAGCATATGAAGAGTCACTACAATATCATGGTTACCCCAAGCATAATGAAGAGTAGTATAAAAACACTGTACATGGATCAGTTTTACTCAATGAAAAACACTGTACATGATCACGGTTACCTCAAGCATATGAAGAGTCACCTACAATAAAAACACTGTACATGATCACGGTTACCTCAAGCATATGAAGAGTCACCTACAATAAAAACACTGTACATGATCACGGTTACCTCAAGCATATGAAGAGTCACCTACAAAAAAACACTGTACATGATCACGGTTACCTCAAGCATATGAAGAGTCACCTACAATAAAAACACTGTACATGATCAGAAGAGTCACCTACAATAAAAACACTGTACATGATTACGGTTACCTCAAGCATATGAAGAGTCACCGACAATAAAAACACTGTACATGATCACGGTTACCTCAAGCATATGAAGAGTCACCTACAATAAAAACACTGTACATGATCACTGTTACCTCAAGCATATGAAGAGTCACCTACAATAAAAACACTGTACATGATCACGGTTACCTCAAGCATATGAAGAGTCACCTACAATAAAAACACTGTACATGATCACGGTTACCTCAAGCATATGAAGAGTCACCTGAAGAGTCACCTACAATAAAAACTGTACATGATCACAGTTACCTCAAGCATATGAAGAGTCACCTACAATAAAAACACTGTACATGATCACAGTTACCTCAAGCATATGAAGAGTCACCTACAATAAAAACACTGTACATGATCACAGTTACCTCAAGCATATGAAGAGTCACCTACAATAAAAACACTGTACATGATCACGGTTACCTCAAGCATATGATGAGTCATCTACAATAAAAACACTGTACATGATCACGGTTACCTCAAGCATATGAAGAGTCACCGACAATAAAAGCACTGTACATGATCATGTTACCTCAAGCATATGAAGAGTCACCTACAATAAAAACACTGTACATGATCAAGCATATGAAGAGTCACCTACAATAAAAACACTGTACATGATCACGGTTACCTCAAGCATATGAAGAGTCACCTACAATAAAAACACTGTACATGATCAAGCATATGAAGAGTCACCTACAATAAAAACACTGTACATGATCATGGTTACCTCAAGCATACGAAGAGTCACCTACAATAAAAACACTGTACATGATCACGGTTACCTCAAGCATATGAAGAGTCACCTACAATAAAAACACTGTACATGATCACGGTTACCTCAAGCATATGAAGAGTCACCGACAATAAAAACACTGTACATGATCAAGGTTACCTCAAGCATACGAAGAGTCACCTACAATAAAAACACTGTACATTATCACGGTTACCTCAAGCATATGAAGAGTCACCTACAATAAAAAAACTGTACATGATCACAGTTACCTCAAGCATATGAAGAGTCACCTACAATAAAAACACTGTACATGATCACGGTTACCTCAAGCATATGAAGAGTCACCAACAATAAAAACACTGTACATGATCACGGTTACCTCAAGCATATGAAGAGTCACATACAATAAAAACACTGTACATGATCACGGTTACCTCAAGCATATGAAGAGTCACCGACAATAAAAACACTGTACATGATCACGGTTACCTCAAGCATATGAAGAGCCACCTACAATAAAAACACTGTACATGATCAAGGTTACCTCAAGCATACGAAGAGTCACCTACAATAAAAACACTGTACATGATCACGGTTACCTCAAGCATATGAAGAGTCACCTACAATAAAAAACACTGTACATGATCATGGTTACCTCAAGCATATGAAGAGTCACCTACAATAAAAAATACTGTACATGATCACGGTTACCTCAAGCATATGAAGAGTCACATACAATAAAAACACTGTACATGATCACGGTTACCTCAAGCATATGAAGAGTCACCGACAATAAAAACACTGTACATGATCACGGTTACCTCAAGCATATGAAGAGTCACCTACAATAAAAACACTGTACATGATCGTGGTTACCTCAAGCATATGAAGAGTCACCTACAATAAAAAACATTGTACATGATCATGTTACCTCAAGCATATGAAGAGTCACCTACAATAAAAACACTGTACATGATCATGTTACCTCAAGCATATGAAGAGTCACCGACAATAAAAACACTGTACATGATCACGGTTACCTCAAGCATATGAAGAGTCACCTACAATAAAAAACACTGTACATGATCACGGTTACCTCAAGCATATGAAGAGTCACCTACAAAAAAACACTGTACATGATCACGGTTACCTCAAGCATATGAAGAGTCACCTACAATAAAAACACTGTACATGATCATGGTTACCTCAAGCATACGAAGAGTCACCTACAATAAAAAACATTGTACATGATCACGGTTACCTCAAGCATACGAAGAGTCACCTACAATAAAAAACACTATACATGATCGCGGTTACCTCAAGCGTATGAAGGGTCACCTACAATAAAAACACTGTACATGATCACGGTTACCTCAAGCATATGAAGAGTCACCTACAATAAAAACACTGTACATGATCACGGTTACCTCAAGCATATGAAGAGTCACCTACAATAGAAAACACTGTACATGATCACGGTTACCTCAAGCATATGAAGAGTCACCTACAAAAAAACACTGTACATGATCACGGTTACCTCAAGCATATGAAGAGTCACCTACAATAAAAACACTGTACATTATCACGGTTACCTCAAGCATATGAAGAGTCACCGACAATAAAAACACTGTACATGATCACGGTTACCTCAGGCATATGAAGAGTCACCTACAATAAAAAACACTGTACATGATCATGTTACCTCAAGCATATGAAGAGCCACCTACAATAAAAACACTGTACATGATCATGTTACCTCAAGCATATGAAGAGTCATCTACAATAAAAACACTGTACATGATCATGTTACCTCAAGCATATGAAGAGTCACCTACAATAAAAACACTGTACATGATCACGGTTACCTCAAGCATATGAAGAGTCACCTACAATAAAAACACTGTACATGATCATGTTACCTCAAGCATATGAAGAGTCACCTACAATAAAAAACACTGTACATGATCATGTTACCTCAAGCATATGAAGAGTCACCTACAATAAAAACACTGTACATGATTACTGTTACCTCAAGCATATGAAGAGTCACCTTCAATAAAAACACTGTACATGATCACGGTTACCTCAAGCATATGAAGAGTCACCTACAATAAAAAAACTGTACATGATCACGGTTACCTCAAGCATATGAAGAGTCACCGACAATAAAAACACTGTACATGATCAAGGTTACCTCAAGCATACGAAGAGTCACCTACAATAAAAACACTGTACATGATCACGGTTACCTCAAGCATATGAAGAGTCACCTACAGTAAAAAACACTGTACATGATCATGTTACCTCAAGCATATGAAGAGTCACCGACAATAAAAACACTGTACATGATCACGGTTACCTCAAGCATATGAAGAGTCACCTACAATAAAAAACACTGTACATGATCACGGTTACCTCAAGCATATGAAGAGTCACCTACAATAAAAACACTGTACATGATTACGGTTACCTCAAGCATATGAAGAGTCACCGACAATAAAAACACTGTACATGATCACGGTTACCTCAAGCATATGAAGAGTCACCTACAATAAAAACACTGTACATGATCATGGTTACCTCAAGCATATGAAGAGTCACCTACAATAAAAACACTCTACATGATCACTGTTACCTCAAGCATATGAAGAGTCACCTACAATAAAAACACTGTACATGATCACGGTTACCTCAAGCATATGAAGAGTCACCTACTATTGTTTCTAGAGAAATGAAGAAATAATTAGATAAAATTCAGTTTTCTTGATGGTCTACCTTAATGATCCTCTGCTTTTAGCTTCTGAGTCTTATTCTAGCTGTCAATAAGATACTTAGCAAAACTAGGATTTAAGGTTAATAAGGCAAAACTGCAGCAGCTATGGAAACCACAAGCCCAACATTTAGGACATCTTACTTAAGAAGACTCCTAGCAGATTTTACCTTTATAAATTATTGCTATTCAAGCTGCACCATGCCCTACAATCTTAAAGCAGTTGAATGTTTTAGTAATTGTAGATGTTTTCTGGATGGGTTAAAGCTTACCATATGCTAGGAGTGATGTGACTATGGTCACTAATAAACTATTACAAGAACTCATTCTCAGATTTGATGTTCCTTGTTGCACTCAGTCAGATAGGGGTACTCAATTTATAGGTGAGGTAGGACAGCAAGTGTGTGAAATCATGAAGGTAAATTTATAATATCTTCGTCCGCACAGGCTCTAAGCTTCAGGAATTATTGAGAGAATGAAACAGACTTTAAAAACTAGAACTAATTATGTGAGGAAACTCATGGTAGGCATGGTGCTACTCCTAAATAAGAAAAAAAGTATCAACATTCTCTGCACGTGTATCCCTCCAGGCAACAACTCTCTGACAATTGAAGACATTTTACAATGGATAAATACTAACCTCCCACAAGAGACTATTTTATTGGGTGACCTAAACACCGATTGGGTAGCCTGCAACTCCGATATCCCCACTAACCATATCAATCTACATGGTTTCTCTCAACTCATTGATGAACCCACTAGAACAGATAAAAAATCCCTTAAGAAATCAATACTCGATTGGACACTGCTAAACTACCCTGTACATAACTACCAAACAGGCTGTCTACAAGATGGACTTAGTGACCACTTCCCCGCATTCCTCATGCGAAAATTCTCTAACGTACCCAAGCCCATAATTTTTAGACAACTCAGAGACAACCGCAATGTAAACCTACAGGATCTTAACACTACCTTACAACAATGTAACTGGAAACCATTATGTTCCCTAGATTTAGGCCAAGCAGTTAACTACTTCAATACTACCCTTACAAATATCCATAACCTAGTAGCCCCCATAAGGAAAATTAAAGTTAGAGTAAACTTTGCTCCTTGGCTAAGTAGGTCCACCAGAGCCTTATTAAAATCCAGAGACAAAGCATGGAAAACCGGGAAAAAGGAAAGCACTAGTCTATCTAGACAAAACTATCAACAACTCAAGAATCAAGCAAAGAAAACAAACCTTGATAAGCAAAGCTACTTCCTAGGTATCCAAAACAAATACTCAAAAAACTTCCAGAAGTTCTGGCATGCAATTAACTCCCTACTAATAACCTGGTAAAACCACCACACCAGCTCCCATCTGCACTAATAACAATAGCGATATAACCTCCCAATTTAATTATCATGTTATTGAATCCATTAAGACACTCTCCACCCAACTATCCAAAAATAGCTATTCACCCACACCAAAAACAACCCCTGACAACGCTCATTCCTTTAAGCTCTCACTGGTTCCAACCTTTTCCATAAAAAAATTACTCCTAAAACTAAAACCCACCACTCTTGCTGCCGATGGAATACCCACTACCTTCCTAAAAATGGCCGCTGACTCCTTATGCTACCCCATCTCAATCCTCATCAACCGCTCCTTTCAGGAAGCTATATCCCTCAGCTATGGAAAATCTCATATATTATTCCCCTTCATAAAGGTTGCAATTCCTTTGATTTCTCAAACTACCTCCCCATTGCCATCTTGTCTCCATTATCTAAGATACTCGAGAAATGTATTCATTCTCAAGGCATGCATTACCTAAACACCAACAATCTTCTCTCCAGCACACAACATGGCTTCTGCCCATACCACAGTACATGTACTGCTCTCCTCTCCTTTACTAACCTGGTTAACCTACACAGGAATAACAATAACTTTGTTTCTGCTATATTCCTAGACCTCTCTAAGGCATTTGATATGGTCTCCCACTCCTTACTAATAGACTCATTAACCATGTTATCCTTTGCCCCTGACACTATTGCCTGGTTCAGAAACTATCTGTCCAACAGACAACAGTCTGTTCAATGGCAAGGCACACTATCACCTTTACTTCCAACCACCATAGGCATACCTCAAGGCTCTATATTAGGTTAATTCCTTTTTTCTGTATTTACCAACAATCTGCATACCACCACCCAGTATGCCTCACTCATACAGTATGCAGACGATTCAACCCTAATCTGCTCAAACCCATCACTTACTACTCTACAACAATGTAACGAGGACTCCTTTACTTCAGTGGAAAGCTGGATCACAAATATTCAACTTATCCTTAATCCCAATAAAACTAAACTACTCCTATTCATCCCTAATAAATCCAGACATTCTCCTCTCCCATTCTCTATTACATCCAAAAATGGTATGGTCATCTTTCCCTCGCCTCACACCAAGCTCCTAGGTGTCAAAATAGACAATAACCTCCACTTCAACATCCATATCTCACAAACTATCAAAAAGGTTCACAAAAAATGGGTACCCTATACAGACACAAAAACTTTCTTTCAGATCAGGCACGGGTCACTCTAGCCCAGTCCCACCTACTGTCTACCTTAATGAATGCAGCACCAATACTGACCAACATCAGAAAAAATGAACTTAAACTTGAGTCTTGTTATAATAAAGTCGCCAAATTTGCCAACAACTCTGCCTTTAGAACCCATCACTACCTAGCTCTAAAGGAAGTCCAGTGGTTAGAGTTACCACAACTATTAACATTCCATCAACTAGTCATTGCATATAACATCCTAAAACATCCTGATAAAATCCCAGCACTAAAACAATTTCTGACCCACTATACAGCAAACTGTCCTCTTCGTTTTACCAATAAATCACTTCTGTCTATCTCTGCAGCCAATAACACTGCAGGTAAAGCTTTATTCTCACATTCTATAGCTAAAAGCTGGAAGAACCTCCCCCTATCTGTGACTTCTGCTCTAAATATCACACAATTTAAAAACTTACTTAAATCGTATCTTAGAAGCACGTGGCTGTGCCCATGAACTACATAATTCAAATATCTGTGCTTGCATCTTCTCCCACATTTCTCATACCCTTTGAATACATAAGATGTTTTAACTTAAACGTATTTCTTCTTGGTATGATCTTTATTGTTCTTGGTATGATCTTTATTGTAAACTCTGAAGGTGTATATGAAACATTTTCTGGATGTAAATGAATAACCACTGTAATATTGCTAAGTTGTTTTATGCATTGTTGTATAAAGTCAACTTTTTTTTCATATGTGGAACTTTTCTCCCCAGGCTTCCACTGAAAACAGACCTTGCCCAGTCATACCATCCCGGTTAACAAATGTAAAATAAATAAATAAACAAACTGGTCTTTAAAAGACCACAGTCATTGTGTTTTGTTTTATTTAGTATTTACAGTGCAGTTAGTACTTCTAGAAAATACTCCTCCCATAAAAGTATTATGGGAAGGCCCATGAGAGTGACAGCAGCACAATTGCCCAACTATCTGGAGTTACAAGATGTTGGAGAGTCTATTTTTCTTTATTGTAAGTCTTTTGTTTCAGTTTTACAGTGTATTCATTCCCAAGTTACTTCAGTTCAAAAGCAGTTTAACCCCAGCTCCTGCTATAATGCAGTCCCAGGGCACTTTTTGTTTGTCAGATCATTTTTCAGAAGACGTGCCCTACAACCAAGATAGAAATTACCCTTTCTGGTTCTCTTTACAAAAGCTACCACAATTCATTGTGAAGAATAACCTACTTGAATTCATGTTTTGCAAGTCAAGGAAGCCCTCCGTAGTGATGGATGTCAATGAGATGCCAACAACTTCATTCCACCCATTATTGATGATATACCAGTCACATCCCATACCAGAAGAAAAAAACAGGAAGTCCAATGTGACTGGTAGTGAGGCCTAGTGATCTAGCAACATCACTGTAGTCAAAAGTGAGGTCTGTTAATCCAGCAATGTCGTCTTTAACATATGATGAAGGGGAATCAGCCGAGGATTCAGGAAATGAGTCAAGTGACCAAGTGCCACTCATTGGACTTCAACCAGTTCAGGATCCAAAGAAGAGTTTGTTCAGTAATCGATATTATGTGAACTATAAAAAGTAAGAGTATCATCCTTCCTTGTTAATTTTCACAAATCCTCTCCAGCCCCAGCGTACTTGATATTCATATGGCTCTATTATTGGAATTGCTTTACTGGTATTCATCAGTCTTTCTTTCATCAGAAGCCATTGGAAATGTAAGCAATGAACAGTTTTTATAGAGATAAGTGTTTGGTTAAAACAATGATAAAGGTTTGGTTAAAATTTACAAAGAACACAAGACTAGCATCCTAAGTTCAAT
Source organism: Protopterus annectens (assembly GCF_019279795.1). Taxonomy (NCBI): domain Eukaryota; kingdom Metazoa; phylum Chordata; order Ceratodontiformes; family Protopteridae; genus Protopterus; species Protopterus annectens. The sequence goes on from NC_056733.1 coordinate 983,312,927, forward strand.
ACTTTTTCAGCTGCATTTTACGCTTATGTCAAGACAATGAATGTTAGTGACTGCTGAGGTGTACACAGATACCAAATGCACGCAATGGGGATAATTTGCTGTTTCCAATAACAGCAACAGAGACAGAAATAGGAACAATATTTGGGACAATCTTTAACCACAAACAAACAAGGAAATATCATTCTTGACATAACATTGTCTCCTTTAGACTGTTTCCGTTCCAACTATCAGTCACTGTGAAGGAACATGCTTGTTATCTTAACAAACAGGACACTTCCTGTTAGGTAGGGCAACTGCAATATTGCTAGGAGAATATTTAATGGGGCTAGAGGCAGGGTATGGTTACATTACTGCAGTTGTATTACATATGTGGAGACCAAGCTTGCCAATACACTGGTTGGGAAGTTGCTACACTGGTCATGCCATTTCAGCTGTTCAGCATACACACAGACTTTATCAGAGGAATATTTCATATCGTTCATTGAAAGAGGGTGGCAAAGGGATTAAAAATCCAGTCAGGAAGACAGGACCTTCATGGGTGTATCATCAACATAGAAAAGACTGCATTCAGAAGATTGTTACATATGGACTTAGGTGATGCCACTATTTCAGGAGTGGGTATTTTGCTAGCCTATGGGGCACTAAAATCATTTTGGGAACTAAAATATTAGAAATATTGAGTAATTAAACTTCTGAATCAATTAATCAGATCACAATTGAAATGACTGCCATGCATAGTGTTGTATAGTGCTGCAAAACTGCATGACACTAGGGTTACCCACCATCCAGAATTCTTCTGGACTGTCCAGAATTAAGGGATACTGTCCAGAAAAATTGGGAGTGCATGTATTGTCCAGAAACTACAGGCACTCTGTATTTTCTTTTACTTAAAAAAATAATAATAAATAATAGTTTTTTTCTAGTGTCCAGTTGCACAGGCACAAAAGACGAAAATAGTGTCTGTGCAAACAATTGTTTACTTCTATGGGGGGCATTTAATAAAGCCTACATGGACTTTTTTTCCATGTAGGCATTGTGGTACACTGCTTATATGAAAGTAAGCAGGTTTGCAGTTCAGTAAACAGACCTGGGTGGTGCACACACATGTGCCAACACGGAAGTATCTGTGGCATGCAAATCACCTGATAAGCATAAGCAGGTAAACTGCATGCAAATGAGGGAGGTAGAGAAATCCAGCAAGCAGATAGGCAGTCCTGCAGGCCCCGTGTTGGTGAAAAATTTCATGTACAGGATTTTAAACAGACAACAGGGGCTGCAAAAGTGTACTTCATTAGACAGAAATAGCATAGCAGACACAGATATGTGCAAAGTTATCCACCATTTGTCCAAAACCATGTTAAATACTTTAAAATAATTTTATTTTTTTAATGATCTTCGTATGTTTGCACAGTGCACCACAGTGTGCAAACATGATGTTATGAAAAAAAAAAATAAAAAAAATATGGTTAAAAACTAACTTTATTAGTATGTGACAGTAATATATTATAGGACCCTGTGTAGAGTACCTAAGATGGTGGAATGATGCTTTTGCCAATGAGGCAGGGCCTGGAATAGTGTAGTTACCAGGTTTTGTGGATGGATCCCTGTGCAAACGAGGTGGGGTTACTGAATAGCACAAATGGGTATCTGTGTCTGCAGATCCCATTCGTGTAGGCAGACAACCATGTTGATGTCCAGAGAATAAGCAGCCGACATCAAGAGGGGGTGTGTCTAAGGATTTGTAAGCTAATTGGAGCTCAGCAGTGCTTGTTTGTGTGGCGCACTGCTGTGCTCAGCAGGGGGGTGTACATTGGCTGCTAAGCTTTGTTTACCTTCAGAGTGCATGTTTCATCATGCTTGCACAGCGCTCATGTTCTGAGCATGACATTTCTTGAATGTTTGTGCAGTGACTGCTGAGCATTGCTTACCTTCATAGCACATGTTTGCACAGCATGCCACACTGCTGAGTGAGGAAGGCTGCCCCAAAAAAATTGGCTGAGAAAGCCAATAGTATATTAATTACCAATGACCCCTGTTTCAATTAAACTAGTACACAGTCCGTAATTATGTGCTTGGCAGGTGGAATGCATCATAGGTAGCCAATCACACAGGCTGCATCTACAGCAGAGCACTATAAAGTATGCAAACACCCTACGGTCTGATTTCACCTCCATACTCTGCACGAGTGGAGTACAGATTTGGGATTTTTAACTGAAGGAATGCTAGGGGCTGCTGCAGGTCTGCTACATCATATTGGTCTAGATGCTGAAGTCAGTGCTGCTGCTCTGGCTGACAATAGGCCTAGACTGAGAAGTAGAAGAGTGTTCAGCCCATGGTAACCTTCCAGGAGCTACATGAGCTGGAGATTGTAGAGGGCTACAGGGTGGACATGGACATACTACAAGAACTCACTGAGTTCTACTGCCCTCAACTCAGACCCAGAGCCAACAGAGGGAAATCCATCTCAGTGGAAACAAAGATATGTGTAGCTCATAGGGTAGTAGCTACAGGTCCTTTCCAAAGACCAGCTGGGGATATGATGGAGGTCTCACAGGCATCAGCATCCAGGGTACTCCACCAGTTCCAGGATGCTATGCTACCATATGCCAGTGAGCACATTTATTTTCCCCACACCTCTGAGGAGAGGGCCAGCAGTATGCAAGACTTCTACCATTTAGCACACTACCCTGAGGTACTGGGTGCCATAGATTGCACTCGTGTACACATCAAGGCACCACCCAATGAGGAAGGTAGAATCTAGGTCAACCACAAGAGGTATCACTCCATCAACTGCCAGGTCATGTGCAATGCCCAGAGCATTATCATGAATGCCTGTGCTGGCAGCCCTAACAGTTATCACAACTCCCATATCTGGCGAATATCACAACTGCACCAGATGTTTGCTAGGTGGGACATCCCACATGGCCATTTACTGGGGGATGTTGGCTACGCAGTGGAAGTGTGGATGATGACACCCATCAGAAATGCACACACACCCATGGAAGAATACCATAATGAGGCACACTCACAAACTAGAAGCATCATAGAGCATGTGTTTGGGTTGCTGAAGTCACGGTTCCAGTGCCTTGATACATCTGGTGGAGCCCTGCAGTACTTTCCAGCCACATGTGCACATATGTTCACAGTATGCACCATGTTACACAATATGATCCTGTGGAAACAGCTGCAGCAGGATCAGCAAAGGGAAGGGATACACAGCCCCCCACCAGTGCATAGGTCCCCACAGCCACACTCACAGGGGGACTTGGGGGAGGAAACCCCTGAGGATGCCCCTGTAGGCAGACATAGGCATGCCCAGTATGCCCTGGCTTTGGCCAAGAGAAAATGCATAGCACATGCACCGACAACCTAGGGCCCTAGGAACAGACATCTTACTCCAACTCACATCCATATAGTAAAATTGATGCCAGCCAGCCCACACAATATGTACCTAACCATGTATTGGCTGTGTACTGTGTGCATCAGACAGAGTCAGCCCTGAACTACAGGTCTGTCAACTGCTATAGTCACAAAGTAATTCACTTACCTATACACCACTTGTAAGGGGTACTAGAATATGGTAGCATATGTATGGACCTGCTGCATGTATGCAAGGGGATATAGTGGGCTACTGGGCTACATGTAGAGCTTTAACAGCCACTTAGGATAGCAGGTACTCTGTCCAAAAGTATGTGCTTCATAATATGTACTAGGCCACATGGCTGGAAAATCCACTACATTATTCAAGGGAGGTGGCAAACAGTGGGGTCACAGGACAGTTGTACAACTGTCTATGTCAGCAGAGCATGAGCTGGTCATTCCCTACCCCCAACACATCAGTGTTTCTATACAACTGCTGTAACAGTAAGTCTGAAATGATATATCAACAGACCAGCCAATTCCCGGGCTGTGACATAGAACCTGGCCACATGTTGTATGTCTCATGTAATGCAGAGGTGACAGTGTATATCTGTATGCTTTGATTGTGAAAGGAATGACACCTCTCTGTCTGGCAGCTGGTGTGACTCACTGGGCTAGGGATGTTAGCATAGGTGATGTTGTTGATGGTTTGAATCTAGCATCATCCACATCTTTTGCATGTGAGGTACTCGTATGGTGGTATTCCTACATACTGTCATACCCCTCAATCTGTTACTGCAAGAAAGCTAGACAAAGTCAGAAAGAAATGGAGGACAAAGGGCCAAAACTACCGGCAGATATTACACATGCTCTAATGAACTTAGAAGGTGACTAGTATAACAGCTGGTTGCAATAGAACAGAACAGCTGCAGGATGTAAAGACCATCACGTAAATGCGTCAATAGTCAGTACAATTCGGTGACTACATTTTACAATATTTTACTAGAACAACACAAATGTATGAGGAACATACCAGACATATGGGATGAAATGCTGGACATTCTGTAAAAACAGATACAGTGAGAGGTATGCAGACTGTCACCCTGTGTGTGGTTTTACATTACATACCCCAGTTATATATTAAGTGCAGTAAACAGCCAGGGAATACCTTGGACAATTTCAGGGAAGTGCTGTACTGCAGAAACAGGTGCAACAGCTAATGTCTGCACCACACAAAATCCCAGACCGGAGTACAGGTAGCTCTGGCCTGGAATCACCTTCAAGTACTGACAGTCCCACTAGGCATGATCCTACACTTAGCTAACTTGAGAGCAAGTCTGTTGCCTCTTCTACACAAAGACCTGCTATGTGGAAATATGTGTGTACATACAGAAGGCTACATATACATATCTGTCTGTCCCTGTCCTCTTCACACATGATTAGTGTATCTATCAGTATGTATCACATATAAATATGATACCGATATATATATATATATATATATATATATATATATATATATATATATATCGCTATATAAATTACAATGATATGTAGACTCTCCACAAATATCTGCTTAACACAGTTACATAACATACACACAGCAACATTTACAGAGATATCCCTGTTATACACACACACTCACACACATTTTGGGGATGTAAGAATGACCCTACATACACTCGGAATGCTGAGGTTATCTGCACTTACACATCACAACAGTTGTTGGAAGGAACCAGACCAAAGCTGCAACAGTACATAATCCACTCACCCACAGACCCCTGTGTCTGTGGAATGTCACCTTGTAGACAGACACATGAGAGCAGGTTGTGTAATGTACAATGGTTTCAATGCATCCTTTGAACAGACCATATTGTCCCTGGCCATATGGTTGCCTATTTAACTGCAACCAGCCACATATGGCTATATGGGTAACTGCACACACATACCTGGGATATTAACAGGACACTAAATACAGCAACAGTACCAAGCAATATCATTTTGCAGGCCGCACATGCTGACTAACAAAAGGCTACTTTGTGTACTCCACAAGTACTTTGCCTGCAATCACATAGGTTCATAGGTTCATACTAGGCTATCTGCCCTAGGGCATTTATAAGCCTAGCCAGAGTATGTTTGGCTTTCGCCACCCATTTTAAATTAATTTTGCTATGCCCTTTTTCGAGTTTTAAATATACAGATTTCTTGCATTGGCCGGGAATCGAACCCGGGTCATCTGTTTGGAAGGCAGCTATGCTCACCACTATACCACCAATGCTATATATACAACAGATGTAACTTGTGGTGCATGTGATAAGTACTGTGAGCTATAGTGTGTAATAGTAGATAGGTAGGGGTTCTAATCTCTACTATGCCATAACTATATCCCCTTGCAGCACTATGGACATGCCGATATGTGCTATCTCCATGCATTGGTTATGAATTGTATGGCCCTGTGACTAGCTGCTTACCAATACATTGCCCTCCTCTACAAGACTTGATGATGTCATCCACCTTAAGAGCACTGGTAGTCTAATTTCAGTTAACCTCCATGGCACATGTGGTAAGTACTGCAAGCTGTAGTGTTGTAATAGTAGATAGGTAGGGGTTCTAATCTCACATCAGCCAACTCTGCATGTGTGTGTAAATATATCCTCTTGCAGCACTATGGACATGCCCATATGAGCCATCCCTGTACAATGGTCATGCATTTTGTGGCCCTGTGACTAGCTGTTGGCCTATACATTGCTCTCCTCTACAAGGCCTGCTGATGTCATCCACCTTAAGTGCACTGGCAGACAGTCTAATATGAGATAAAGTCAGTAGTGCATGCAAAAAGTATTGCAAGCTATAGTGTGTAATAGTATATAGGTAGGGGTACTAATCTTATATCAACCAACTCTGTGTATGTGTGTAAATATATCCCATTGCAGAACTACAGACATGCCCATATGGGCTATCTCCATGTGATGCTTATGCATTTTATGGTGCTGTGACTAGCTGCAGGGCCTAAATTGTCCTCCTCTACATAATCATAACTGATGTCTGCCACCTGTCTGACCCAGACACAGGATATTTGTAGACATGTCAACTCCATCGCCACACCTTCTAGATTTGTAAGTTTAGAAAACCCAGGTGACACATAGCAAGGGTAGCAGACTTTATCACGAAGTATGAATGCAAGATTACGCTGACTGCCCCCATTGTCCCTGATAGACTGTTCTACACATATGCACTTTGGGAGCCATGCATGTATACTGCCGTACCTTGCTGATGTCATATGCCTGCTGTGCTGCCATGACATTCTGTGCCACTCTATTGCCATCATGTTATCCTCGCTGACTCCTGGAACAGAAACATGCACATGTCCATGACACACCTGTCATTCTGTAACACTACTACCAGTACAACATCATGCAACAAAGATACACAAAGTGTGATGTGTACTCATGACACATGCCAGCATACAGTACCTGTTGTGGCTCACAACAAGTGGCATGGCAAAACAATACTTAACTACACAAGTACATGTCAAGTAATATAGACACCCGTTGCATCAGGCACATCAGTAGCATTTCCCTGCATCGATGGCATGGATGGCAAGGATGTGGCACAGGTATCATCACATGAACAGGGTGTGGTGTGGGGATGCCAGAGGTCTAGGCTGTGCCAAACAGTTGACAGCATGTGTGTGAGTCAGGAAGGGGTGTGGGTTAGATAGGCCATGATGAGGTGCTGTGTTTGTCTGTTGGTGACCTGCATGTGACAGTGGTGTTTGAGTTTGTGCATGTACACAGTCAAACCCAGTGCTAGCCCTACACATATGTATGTTGGAGAGCTGTGGAACATACATAGTAGAGTAGAAAGTTCACCATCTCTGGCCATGAACACAGGAATTGTCTCTGCCAGGAGTAGCACTGGCACCACCATGCCCAAGGTCAGATGTGGTGCTAGTACCTGACAGTGACTGCTGTCTGCTGTGGCTGTGTCTCCACCTGCACACCCAGGACCACATGCCCATGGCCTGCCATGTCATGGTCTGGACAGCACACTTCCCTCTGTAGCACTGTTGGTACTGCCACTATGGGATCGTGACTGTGCATGGCCACGTCGACACTCAGCAGATGGTGTTGCTGACCAAAGTCCACATGTCCAATAATTAACTCCAACCAGATGTTCCAGCACAGACAATGTGCAGCCCAAGACAGACACTGTCTCAGTCCATCATTTGTCCACTGCATCAGTGAACCAATCCAGGCTGTCCCCAGTGCAGTGGAAACAGTTATGGATGTCAGACTGTGCTGCATCCATAACCCTATGCATCCATGTGGTGTTGCATTCAGAACATCCCTGTGCCTCCATAATGGGCCAGAACATGAGCTGAGTGACCCTGATGTGACACTTGCAACAGGTGGTGGATGGATAGCAGTCTTCCTACAAGCACCCCTGTCAAGCCACCTGTGTTGGATCTCACCAGCTCTCTGGCTATGAACAGTCTACACTCACTGACACCATAGTTGTCACACTGTCCTGTTCATTGTCACCACCCTCTGACAGTCCAATATCTGTGGTCTCTGTGGATTGAGTATGTGTGGGCATACTGACTGTGTGTGGTGACAATGGGGGCAGAAGAGGGATGTCAACCTCTGGGACAGATTCAGCCCCCGACAACCCCACCTGTGCCTCACTATGGCCACAATCATCATCAGAGTCTGATGAGAAACTGACATCAGGTAGTGAGGGGGACAGACTCCAACCCCCCCAGACACCTGTGAAAAACCAAGACAAAAGCAGTACATTACTACCAGAACTTTTTTGTATGGTAAACCACACAGACTCATACAAATGAGGGTCCACAACTGCATTACCAGTCTCACATCTTCTCATCTCCGATCCCATGCACAACAGACAACCTCACATCAACATACACAGACAAGTCAAGCCCTTTATAACATGCGCTTCAGCCACATCCAGTTAAATTTGCCAGTACAATCTGCCTGTAAGGTATGTAATATGACACTGTACTTGATAGAACTGCACATAAAACCCAGAAGACCTGTCTTGAGAATGATATGCCAGTACTAGTCTCACTGCCTCAGGTATGTGCCATTTCCCTTTTGTGCTTGAACAGGCATCTGGGAGTAATTGCCTCATGTATACCAGGCTGTGTAGCTGCTCATAACTATAAGTGCAAATGTGTTGATAGTCATTTAAATACACATCTGTGATTACCCAGTCTATGAACCATAGTTAACTGTTCGAGAATGGAATATACAAATATTCTACTCTGGCTAAACACATCATTTGTACATAGGGCAATATGCCAGCCCTTAACTTTTATAGGGTATATATGATCTGTAAAAAACAGTATCACATTTACTGGGTAGAGGACCATGGACTTGGGCCACACCTGAAGGACCTATGAAAAGGTGAAGGAGAGTTATTATGAGCACCATGAAACGTTGCAGCACTACAAGGTAATATGTGCATATATCCACATGTACAGTGGCTACTGTGATACTGGCTGTATTGCTGACATTCTGAGAATGTGTGCACAACTGAGCATAAACCGAAACTCCCCCCAATGCAGATAGACCTGACACCCATGTACAGGTATGTACTGCCTGCCACAATGCCTGATACAGTATTACACTGGTGAACACAGTATGCTTACCTGGATGCTCCTGTGCTGTGGACACTGTGGCACCCACCTCCACAGTGTATGGTGTGATGGATGCCTGGGAGCTGTCATGTGTTCCTAGGTTCACCAGGAATTCCTCTGTGACCGACAGTGGTTGTTCTGTCCCAGGCCTTCCATTGGTGGTGGCACAATCCCTGGCAACGTCAGCTGTCCTTTGTCATGCAGCATTCACCATGTCTGTGGCCCAGATTTGGACCTGCTCATAGGTCCTGTCCTGTCGGCCAATCTGATTGACATCTGGCACAAGGTCTTCCCACAACTCTGCCCGCTGTTCCCAATTATGCCTCCCCTGGACAACAAGTTATGATGGTGCTGTCTCAGTCCATCCACTATAATGTCATTCTTTGCATCTAAGAAGGGCACGTGTCTTTTGAAGTACATGGTTCCTGAAAGAAATAAAAGGGAACACATTACAGGACCAGATGCATGCATGTCCACTATGTACAGATCCAACACACCCATAATGGCCTGCACTATCCACTGCTCCCTCACACGCCACAGCCTACAGTCTGGCAACACACTACTTGTGTGGATGCCACCAAGATAGTAGCAATACTGAGGTATATCTCTGTGTGCCGTGACGGTTTCTGCTGCGTGTTCCTACACTCAGCACTGCAGTCTACTGTGGTGTGACTCTATGGCCAAACTCCCACTAATATGTCATACAGACACTGCCAGACAAATAGCAGTGTGCTATTTCAACCACTATACGGGGACAGTCCAGCAACACCAGTGTGTCATAATGACAGAAACCAATGCAAACCTACTGTAGTATATGCTCCCTGCAGGCATCATACCTCTCAACTATACAGATGTTTGCAGAATGTCAAGATGTTTGCCTCATAGGTTTGGTCATTTTCAAACAAAACTGTGGATTTCAGACAAAAGGTTGGCCAATCATTGATGGTTGATGTCAGAAAATAAAGACAGACATTTGAGTTCAAGATGCCATACCCTTCATAACACAGTTCTATTAACTTTCTTACTTTGTACAAGCAATAAATACAGTGTCCCTAATTTTGGGCCTTTGTCCCTCCATTAATTATGGCTTTGTTCAGATATCTTGTTGTAACAGGTTGACAGCTATGTTAGGCATAGCTCTCTACCAGTCAGGGAACAATGTAAACAGGATCATGGACTTAGCCAGGGTACATCAAGGACAATCAGGGACACTTGGTTAGAACTATTTATGTGAGACATTGACAGAATGAGAGGAGGTGAATTAGTGAACATCATCTGACATTACAGAAGTATACACCCTTACTTATTGTCACTATGTTTTATGTGTAATTCATTAGCTTCCCTACAACACCCAACCAGTGTAGGAGGGAATAAGGGAGACAGAGCTAAGATGTGAGTGGAAATCAGGGAGATTTGAGAAGCATGCTTGTAGGTATGCCAGCTGAGTATCAATGACATGTCATTACCATAGATCAAAGACAGGCTTACTGCCGTGATTCATATTCCCCATACCTTCATCCTCCCATCTGCATCCTGTTATATGGATAAATCAATTACATACCTGGTTGAGTGCAGTACTCCTCTGTTGAACTTTGCTTCTGGTTATCTTTTGAAAATACACTCTCTGTGTGAGGTAAGTCTCATCATGCAGACATGTTCCCCATAACCAGCTGCTTGCCTTTTTAAGGTACTGCTCATTAGCAGGTAATTGCCTCTGCACCAATCTGTGGCTCTGATATGGTAATTGCAGCCAAAACAGCTGAATTGCACTATCATTAACCAATAACATGCCACCACAGTGCAATATGTAAGGCCTGCATGTAGATCTGGGCGCCTTTCTAAGCTGTTAAGATAGACATTACTGAGGTATGGAGACTACAGCATTGCAGAGGGTAGGTACCATAACTGTCAACTGTAGAGATTTATGGAATATGTCCACAGTTTCGCCTCATGTCTGTTCAGTGTTCCATGACATTGTGGTCATTTGGCAATTCACTGGCAAACATTGTGGATTGAGGTCAGTAATGGAAGACACACATTTGAGTGCCAGTCTTCATACCCCTCTGAATATGCATGCTAATGCAATAGATGTTATGGTATCAACTTACTATCAATGTAGGAACAAGCAGTAAAACATGTCCCAATCTCTGGACATTTGCCCCTCCCCCATTAAGTATGGTTGTGTCTGGATTCTTTGTGCTAGGGGATTGGGAGGTTTGGTAGGTGTGGAGAAGCTATCTTCATATACAGGTGTACAACTCAAATAGCTTGGTGGTAAATCACTGTGAGAATGGTGTGCAGGGTCCTGGGTTCGAGACTTGCAAAGGCTGATTATTTTACCTTGTAAGGGTGGCCTAATGGTTAAGGTGATTGCCTTAAAAACACAAGATACAGGGTTTGAGTCTCACAAGGGATAATTGGCTAGGCTTAAAATGGCTCACAAGGGCAGTTAGCCTAGTACTAACCTATGAACCTATGAACTTGTGAAGGTGTGTATGCAAGAGTCTATAGCTGCTGCTGCAGCCCAGAACACATAGGGTGGAGTGCGAACACTTTGGAGGACAACAAGCTGTACATATAACTGTGGCAGCTGTGGCAGCCCTGTTGTTAGAGCAGAGCAAGGGTAAGGGTACCCTTTACAGTCCAATTGAGGCAGGTGATTAAGGTACATTTGTTATGCAATAGTGCCAATAACAGAGTAGTAGGCGACATATAGTTATGCTGTATGGATATGTGCAGTGTGTCCCCACATGCAGGGTTTTGACTTGCAAAACTAGATAATAGTTTGTTAATTAGTAGCAACATGTGCTGATAAAGACAACATAATCCATAATTAATTGCTGTCTTCACAATAATGTTATTGCACTGTAACACAAGACTGGATTTAAACCCAGGACTGTGTGTAGCAAAATGTACTGCATGTAAGGCATTTAACAGACTGAGCTACTGTGTCACTGCTACAGCAGGTGTATTTGCAAGATATTTATGCAGGCATACAGGCTGTGACACACATTGTCTGCATCCATCAGTATGGGCATGGCTTTCTATGGCTGCATTTCTGCACCAGGGTCCAAGTTGAACATGTTATTTGCCATTGCTGCCTTAGTAGGTGCCTTTCTACATGTTTCTGATACAAGGGCACATTTACCTGCTATCACAGGCCTCATTTACATCCATTTTTATGAATTTGGCTGTCTAGTGATGTATTATTGCACCAGACTCCAAGGAACACTGCCATTTTTCCATTCATTTTTAATTCCAGTTTGCACAGTGCAGTGCAGAGCACATCTCCACTGAGCCATGCCTAATGACTGTAAGTGGCAGTCACTATGTTTTGATGCAAACACATGTGGCATGGCAGGTTAATGTAGTGTGCTGCAGGTGTGATGGGCTTGGGTTCAAAACATGAAAGAGGTGTTTATTTTGTACATGTGACTTACAATGTTAAAACACATACACTCATTATAGCTCTATTTAGCTGAGCTAAGTGAAGCTGCGCAACAAGGCTTATTGCTCAACTAGCACTAAAAAAAAGAAAAGAAAAGAAAAAAGGGGAGATAGGAAGTGGTGAAATGGGGGCATGCAGGGGGAAAACATAGTGAAAGGCAGGTAGGGATGTGCATGAAGGGTGTAGGAAAGAACCAAAGCCATCCATTACTTGGACAGCAAAAGCTGTGCCTTTGACAGATTTTGTAGGTGAATTTGAACTCTCAAACCCCAGAGAAAGGGGCGAGGACAATATAACTGCATTGTCAAAACAATTGGACCAAATTACTTGTGTCCAGTGGACACATGTGAGAATGGAGAGCTATGTATGTGGCAATATTTTTTTTTTTGGGGGGGGGGGCATGTGCTCATGTTATTTTTTATTAAGGTGAGAGTGGAATGTTGGGGAAGAGACTTAGGTACATGTGGGAAGGTAAGTTGGGTAGGAGAGAATGCATTTGCAGGCAGACAAGACAGCAGACAGGGGTGGGGTGTGACACATGAGGTGGGTGAACACCTTGGATGGGGACGGTGTTGTGGAATCCAAGTCGCATGTGCCTCCAGATGGCAGCAGCATGACTCATGTCCCACCCATGGGACTGTCATCATCGCTCCTTCACTGCCCCAGGGTTGGTTGTGTAGGAGGCTGGGTGCCAGGGTGAGGCTGCCCCACCAGGTTGATCAGCATGCTGTCAATCTGGTGCAGGGGGTGTTCATAGCTCTGATGAACAACCCTGCAGACCATGACCATTAGTCAATCTAGGGTGAAAAAACCCCACCACCACTGCTCACAGGGGGATACTGGGCCCCATCCCCTGAGGAGGTTCCATTTAATGCCACAGGTGGTAGAGGGATAGCAGTGGGGTACCACCTGTCTGGGTCCCCGACATCCTATGACCCAGTGCCATGGCCAGTTGAGGCAATGTAGGTGGATCAGCTGGAACAGGCCTACCTTGACATGCTGTAGTAATGGAAGTATAGCAATAAGTATAGGTTAGTAGTGAACAAATAATTGTTAGTAATAAAAGCATACCAGAACATTGGAAATAACCCAATTACATATCAATGCATATTATGTGAAACACAACAATAAATAACAGAACAGTCAGTATGTTAACAGCATGCCAGTAACAGTTACAGCATAACACCAACAAAATAGGTAATTTAACAAGATATGTTAATATGCAACCCTTATAAAACAAAACAATAATAAAACACATGTCCCAAAATACAATTAATTTAACAACATATGTTAATAATAAACCATAAGCAATGAATAAGAATAAGAAATAAATGAAGATTAGGGGTGGGGATAGAGAAAAAAGTAGTCCATTAGTAACATGCCCAGTTATTTCTCTGACAACAGTACTACTATCTACTCTACAGGTCTGTATTTTGTTTATGTGTAGAGTGACTACAAGCCTCCTGCAGCTGATGTACCATGTATATATCTCTCAAGCTATTTGCATGGTACAATACAGGCCAAGCAGTAACAACTGTGAGTACACAACTGCACAGAGCACTTGCACATCAGGTCAACCTATATAGCTACCAAGATGTTCTGTCAGCTGATTTGGTGATACTTTGCAATCTAGGTAATCATTTCCATGGTAATCTTCTGACAGACAGATTATGCATTATTAATTACATAACATGAAATTGTGATACTTGAGAGGCATGCATATATACAGTACAGACACTAAACAGTTGTCATGCCTTGGTTGGCAGGCATGGGAATAGAACCCAATATCACTGACTTAAGGGGACATCTGCAAAGGATGTGTTAATTGACTGCAGCAAATTTTAACAGACAGTCCAGGCATATAGCTATACTGGGATTACACATTTTATTTCTGACTGAACACTGCTGATGAACACATTCTTACTAATTATTTTAACAGTCTGTGACATCTAAACACAGAATTATCTACTAATAATATGGCTACCTCACCCATCTACATGTAGTTCCTGTGGAGAGAGAAATTGTGAGCATTATGTGACTGTTACTGTAATATTTACTGCTACATACTACTGGATTTGAACCCCGGAGTGTATGTGGCAAAATGAACTGTATACAAAGCATTTAACAAACTGTGCTATTGAGTCAGTGTTGAGTACAGCCTGGCTGATTTGCCTAGAGCTCACCTGGATCCAAAATATGACTTGGTAGTACTACACAGTATTATACTAGACTGCAGTGACAGTAGAACACACATATATGAAACACAACCATAATGTAGATAGTAGGTAAGCTAGATTTCAGTATCATATCTGTGAAGTCAACAAACATTTTCAGCTCATGGAGTGGGCTACCTCACCCATATACCTTTATTACCTGATATATGTGGATACTGCAGTGGTGATGCTGTGGTAGCGTTGTCGCCTCACAGTTAGACGTTGCCCGTTCGATTCTCAGAGCGTCTTCTGTGTGGCGACATGCGTGAATGGGCATTCCTTCATTGAAGGTTGTGCATTAGGCCCAGCAAGCCAGCACGTAAAACTCTACTGCCAATCATTAGTGGACCGGAGTTCCACTGTGGCGACCCCTAGCCGGGAAAAGCCGAAAGACACAAACAAACAAACCTGATATATGTGGATGACAGAGCATTATGTGACCAATATTGGCCTAGAAAAAGCTTTGAACAGTACTGATATGAGTGAACCAATACAATTTGTAGCCATTACATTTGCATTCTACTTGACTGCAGCTCCTTACCTTACAGCCTCAATGCATACAGCTCTAATACAATGGTTACAACAACACAATTCTGATGTACACCATTTTCCTTGCTGTTACTGGTATTGTTTCATGTTTTTATTGCACTACAGTTAGCATTATTCATTCATTGCAATACAGCTCTAATTCCACATTTATTGCACTACAAACTTTACTGTATATACTTTATCACATTTGATGCTTTACTCTTTCTTGCCTATTTCACTATAGTTAGCATAATACAGCTATACTCACCACACTCAAAGTGCAACCTGGCCAAGCATCTTGAATGTGACTGGACAATGTGAGCCCTCTCTACTGCAGCTGTTGGGAGAGAAGTACAGCATTATGCATACCAGTTTTGCAGGTATTCAGAGTGCATATTGGTAAACATAGGAAAAAGTACTTACATACTTGTGGGGCATTCCCTGCCCTCTCTTTTTGAACCCAAGTGTCCAAAATTCCACTCTTTCATCTTTTCAGGTTGTCATGGTGGTGATGGCACTGCTCACCTGTGAGGGATACCAGTGACACTAGTGAGTTATCTGGCCAACTGGTCCCAGGCCTTCACCTTACACTTCGAACCATGGAAACCACCCTGCAGCAGCCTGTCAGCATGGTTTTGTACAAGAAGACTGACCATGACCCTGGACTCCAGAATGCCCCAAAGCTGTGACCGAAAGCATGCACCTTCACCACCACTAGCCATAGTACACTGTCAATGATAGAACTTCAATGGATTCTGCTGTGTTCCCACCTATTGGGTTTAATGTTTTCCTGCCCTTAGACATCACTGGGCAACACTCAAAAAAGCACACATTGCTTAGCACTGGGCAAAACAGTGCAGCTGAGCTGAGAAGCATGTAAACTCGCAGAACCATAGTCTTAGCGGAGCTTAGCAGAGCTTAGCAGAACACAAACCAGCCAAGCAGAGCTGAGCAGTGCACAAACATTGACAGCCATTCCCATATTTATGCAGTGCTTAGCAGGTCTCAGCATAGTTGAGTAGAGCTTGGCAGAGAGCAACAAGGCCAACTGTTATTAAAAAAATGCATAATATGTATATCATAATTAACATATTTTCCCTTTCATGTATGCAAACCCTGGACTTAATGCACATGAAGCCATAACTCTACCCAGTTAGCTACAAGGATATTTAGAAATCCATTATACCTTCACATATACCACTGAGCTACCTATATGCAGTGCTTAGTACTGCACCGTGCTGCCCAAACACGCTTAGACATGCTTAAACACACCTTTAAATAAATAATTAATCATATCTGGTTTCTATTTTTAGATGTCTGGTAGGTGTCTGCTGTCTTATATGTGAGTACAGCTTGGCATTGCTATGCTCTGCACCTCACCTTGCAAACATACTTTTTTAAAAAAAATTATAAAAATAAAACAAAGGAAAGAATTTAAATAAAAATAAATCAAAAGACATTGCAGCGAGTCACATACTCCTCTGTAGCCATGGTTAGCACTACACTTCTCCCTACACTGATTCAGTACCTGTGTTCCTTGGCTCTCCCTCAGCAACCTGCTATCATTAATATACATAGCACGCTGCTGAGGGGGAACCATGACCATGAACATGGATACAATATGTGTAGGTACATGCCACATTAACTACTGCCATTTAAGAATATTTTTCACTTTCTGTCATTTATTCGAGTAAATGTCTTTGTAGGAAATTTCATGGAAATGGAAAGCAGTTCATACTTTCATTTCACAGTACTGACATCTGAACTGTTTAATGTATTATCTTAGAATCAAGATTACCTACAGGGTTACTTATGTAGTAGCACACAAGACACATCCAAACTTCCTTTTACTTATAATAGTGCAATATAAGCTTTGATTTGAATGCATTTATTAATTTTTACTCGGTCATGTCCAAAGTGCTTTAATTTATATGCAGGTGCAAGCTAATTTGTTCTTAAGTCCTGGCAAAAAATTTCTTTGAGGACATGAGCAGGTCATCACAGAGACTAATACTGCTTTTGAATGCCTAGTTCTTGGTGAAGTCATAACAGCCAGGAGCATGAATGTGCTTATTATTTAGGAGTTGCTAAATTGTGTTACATGAAAATAATCATGCAGTGTGTGACTAAGGATGGAAACAAAACTCAAAGACGTCCAGACACTTGAACAGAAAGTAAACAGAATGACCCTACTAATAAAAGTGGCTTTGCTCTCTTTTACTTCAGTATGCTTATTTATTTTATTTAATTATTTTTAATTTTCCAGTGCCTAGAAAAGGAAAGTGCTCTTTAAATTAATTTCCACCTGCAGTATTTGGCATTTCTTAAGCTAGTAGTCAGTTCTTTATGGTAAATGCATGCCCTGTAACTATGTTTTCTATATTGATTTCATTTGAAGACTGCCCCTTGCATGTTTTTCTTGCAAAAAAATACACTAATACATTTGCTCTGATTTATATCTTATGAAGCAATTACAGTAAGTCATTTAGCAACCTTGCTAGAGCTTTATTCTGCTGTGTGTGTGTGTGTGTGTGTGTGTGTGTGTGTGTGTGTGTGTGTGTGTGTGTGTGTGTGTGTGTGTGTGTGTGAAGTAGGTAGCATACTGCTTTACTGTTCAGGTTTTTGCAGAATGTCTAGAATTGTGCCCCATAGTTTTGTCTTTTCCTCATAAAAAGGATTGAAGTTGATAAATAATGACTGACATTTGAGATTTAGATTTCATATCCTTTAACAAAATGCCTACTAAAACAAATCCTGTAATTCTAGCAATTTTCTAATTTCATGAGAGCAATACTTATAATCTGCCCTTATTTATTTTAGGCTTTGTCCAGATTTCTTGCACTAAGAGGTTAAGGTATGTGTGTGACAGAGTAAAATTCCCTAGTGAGGGTTAGCAGGTGGCTACTAATTTGCTTTGGCTCAAACCATGTACCTTAGCTACAGGAAACAGCAGCCTGAATCCTCTACCCTCAACTACCAAGCTGTATTTTTCAAGGAACTGAGTTTCAGGTGCATTTTTTAAGGAATTTAGTTTCAAATACATTTTTAAGGAATTGTGAGCTTCAAGGGAAGAAAAGTTTACTGCTGCTCATGCTAAGTCTGTTTACAATGTGTAACTGCTTTGTTTAGCAAATGGTATCATTATTGTGGTTGAGCAATTTAATGCAGCGGTAGTAGCACAACAGGTGGCATACATGTATCTTGATGCAGAAGGCTGTGGGTTCTACTCTCACAGCATATAGATGGATTGCTCATACTGTGTTGTGTTTTAAGGGGGTGGGGTGCTGCAGCCCTGAGTATATCCTCCTATGGATGAGATGCCTAGTAACTATGAACCTATTTTCAGTTTGCCATCCATTCCCTGTTGCAATATTCCCAGCTTACAACTTTTTAATGTAACATAGGCAATTAATTTTTCAAGGGCAGCATGCATTGAATTTGTAGATGAAGCACTAAAATATAAATCTGTTTGCTAGCAGCAGCATTTTCATTAGTTGCAGATCTCTAATGTGAAATTATTCAGTTGACTTTCATGTTTGCAGATATTCAGCATATTGACTGATATTGGTGGATTCTAATGACACAAGCTCAAGCGGCCTTTTATGGTTAATGTTCTGAACTGGGCAGTTTTGTCATTATCGGTTCATATGTTTTATTTCATTGCTTACTGGAAAAATGTTCAAAACTATACATTTAAAACATGCTCTAACAAGTAGTGCTGCATTATACATGGGATATAATTTAATTATTATGTATTATAATTTTGCTGTATTATACAAGGGATATAATTTCATTGTTACTGTATGTATTATAATTTAATGCAATCAAGAAGGTGAATCAAAGAACTTTTGCATAGTCCTAAAAATGTGTGCAAGGGGCCTATGATTTGAAAAAACCCAAAGGTAAACTTAATCCGCCACTGGCCAGATGTAGTTTCTTTGAATGTGGATTTCAACGCTGTTTCACTGAATGTGAGTCTCAAAGGCAGAGAAGTTTTAAAACTAAATGAAAACCACTTGACAAAAGATCCAAAAAAGCAAATTTATTCAAAACACCTTAGCACCTCGGCCAGCACAGCCTTCAAGAGGTATGGTACATAGAAAAAAATATTCCTTTAAATACACAACCCAATAAAACAATTATTAAAACAATCAAGACTCAATTAAATTAAATATCTCCAATTAATTTCACCATTAAGTCAATTAGGTACTAAAGTATTATACTTTAAAATAAAGATAGATTCTTTATAAAACAATCTATCTTTTAACATAGCAGCATCACCCAACTTAATAAAAACTCTCTAAAAAAGTTGCTTGCAATAAATACTGATCTCCATTATGACATTCCTTAAAATTAACAGCCACAGAACTTTCTATTTTTGTTTTTTTATATTCCTAATATGTTCTTGTAGTTTAGTTCTAAACATTCTTTTGCTTTGACCTATATATATTAAATTCCATGGGCAATGAAGAGCATAGATAATGCCTTCAGTGGTACAAGAAAAAGACCCCATCAGATCAAATTTTTTATTATTAATTCTTTTAAAGCCTGTTGCCACAAAGTCGCAAACATTGCATCTCCCACAAGGAACTGTGCCTTTAAATCTCAAACCAGTAGGCAAATTTTCTTCAAGCAAAATGAAGTAAGATTTAACCAACCTATCACTCAAATGTAGTCCTTTTAGTAAGAAATAATAAAGTTATCACCCAGTATTTTACCTAATTTTTCACCTTTAGTTAGACATTTCCAAAAATATTTAATTTGTTCAGATATCTCACAACTTAAAATATTAAAAGTCATTACATAACACGTTATTGGAAACTTCCATTTTTGTATTATTACTGTTGTTAATATTTATATATCTAGATGTACATTTTTCCTCCAACATTTTATCTACAGCATTATAAATTGCAATTATATCATGACTTCTATTAATAAACATCATAGAGGTATGAAAATATTCTTTAGTCAAATCTATACTGTTATTACAAATCCTATGTAAGCGTAAAAGTTCACCATAATTAATGAATATAATAAATGGGGAGGGCGGCAACTAGTCCCATATAAAAATTGTCCCCATCATGAAATTTTCTATAGACCGATGTATGTATATATGCAGTATCTAAACCTACAAGATGAACATCAAGAAAATGAATCTCCTTTCCAAATTGTAATCCATCATATAAGTTGTAAATATTATCATGTAAATCACTAACAAAGCTTTGTAGTTCATCAATGCCATCCTTTTTTTTCAAAACAGGTTTATTGTTTTAACATATAAGAGAAATATCATAACAATTTTATACAAGTAATTAAAAATAGGTATTATTATAATATTCAACAAAACAACTAAAGTATTTACAAAGACATCCACTACAATCAGATCAATTAATTAAACTAAAATACCATGCTATTGAAATTAAAATTTTTTTAACAAATTTTGTAAATTATCCCATACAATAAAATAAGATGTTTGTTCTAGTCCTAATTGTGTTTATTTCCATATGGCACACTATATTCATAACATTTTTAAATTCATTGAACGAAGGAGGTGTATCTGAAATCCAATTTCTAGTTATTATTTTCCTAGCCACTGCTAGAATAGACCATAACAAGGGAAGCTTAACCTTTTTAACACTTTGAGGTACAGGTGTGTTGAATAATATAAGAGATTTAGAAATAATGAAATTATCTGTAAAAAGAGCCTGCAAGAATTCATTAATTGACTTCCAGTATTCTTTCAATTTTATACAGTCATAAAACATATGAGCCCAGTCAGCATTAATTTCTACATTACATCTCTTACATAGATTATCTTTATTATTTATTTTATTCATCATCAAAGGTGTATAAAAAGATCTATGTAAAAATTTCCATGTATAAAGTCTCCAGACAATGGAAGAAGTAGTTCTATAAGCAGATTCCAATATATATTGTTTATCTTGCTGATTTGGTGGGTCCCCATTAATAGAAGTGAAATAATTCCAGTATGAATCTACACTGTAAAAAGTTTCTTGTCTGATAACTTTATGTATGTATGAAAGTTTACCTTTATCAGAAACGTTATGTTGTAAATTTAATATCAAGTAATCAATCAGTGTTGGAATAGATTCTTTAACAGTTATAGACATTAAATCTATTTTATTAATGAGATGTTGTCTAAAGGTCTGAACCTCTAACCAGCAAGTTTCTCTTAGATCAAATTCTTGTTTTAAGAAATCTAGATTTTTAACTTTATTATCAGATATCAACTGATACCAGTACTTTAGATCATTATCTATAGCTAAATGAGTTCCTTCAGATGTAGATGACAAAAGCATACCCTGAGTATACATTATAGGAAATACAATAAAATTCCATTCCCTATACTTAGGGTGCATGAATATAAAGTTACGATAACTAATAATAATATTTAATGGGTAATAAACCATATGTTTAGGTGTAATAGGTGAAGTACAAAATTCCTTTAGTAACCATAACATGGAGTTATTTACAATCATATTTTTATGTGTTAAGGAGATTTTCATGAAGTGTATACTAATTAGCTCCCAATAATCTTTCCATTTTGTGACATATGACTGATCTATTAATAAAGTAATAACTTTTACAATAGAAGAGATAGTATCATCAATGCCATCCTGACATATAAAGACTTAATTGTCTATATATCTATAGTAACACAAAACATGTTTTTTTAAAGAAATCATGTTTATAAATATAATCTCTTTCAAACATGGCCATGAGCAAATTTGCAGACGAGGGGGCAAAAGGTCCCCCCATAGCTGTTCCTTGTAACTGATGATAAATTTGGTTGTTAAAAGAGAAATTATTTTTTCTCAAACAAAATTCTAATAATTCTACAATGTAGTTGGATAGAGGACTATCACTCATGAAAGTATATAATGCCTTAATACCATCAATATGTCTGATATTTGTATATAAGCTGGTCACATCCAGTGTCACCCAGTACATATTAAAATTCAAAGAAACTGTCTCAATTTTATTCAAAAAGTCAAACGTATCTCATATATAAGATTCTAACTTACATACAAATGGTAACAGAAAATTATGTAAAACAGTTCCTATACTGTGTAAAAAATAGTTGGTTGCAGCTACTATGGGTGTGCCTGGAGGGTTGTGAACATGTTTATGCAATTTTGGCAAACAATAAAATGTTGCCATAGCACAGTCCTCGATAATGAGCTTTTTATTCAAATCTGCTTTTGTAAAATAGCCCAATCTAGCACCTTTAGCCAACAATAAAGAAAATTGTTTTTTAGCTTTGTCATAAACATTAACATCAACAGTATTATAGATGGTAGTGTTATTTAAATGTTGATAATACATTTGCATATACTGTCTATAGTGTAAAACCACAATTTTATTGCCTTTATCAGCCAGTTTTATTATCAAATCTTTCCTTACTGCCAGTTACTTTAAGCCCCTCTACTCTTGTTTAGTTAAATTATAAACAATTTGTATCTGATTATTATTAAATTCCTTGTGCTTCTGTTCTATAGATAAATGTAACATAGCAGAAAATGTTTTGACATGTTCATTAGTATACATAGGAATAAAACTGCTTCTATATGAAATACCAGATGTATCCAATAAGCAGTAAGCATTTATGTAATCAAAATCTTCAGAAACATCCACATCATCTATTTCAGACTCATAAGAATAAAAAGTATCATCTTCAGTGAAATTAGCATCATTATACTCTACAGAATTAAAATAACATTTTAAATGCAATTTCTGTGAAAAGCGAAACAATTCTTGTTCTATTTCATGCCAACAAGGTAAATTCGTTGGAATGAATTTTAAATCAAGACTTAGCACATTATATTGTTCATCTGTTAAAGAATGTCCAGATAAACTAACTACCACAGGCAACTCATTATTACAAGAACTATTGCCATCTGCCTTTTTTAAATGTATGTTTAAATTGTCCTTCACCTGCAGATGTAGACGCTGCAGTCCCTCTCTTTCTGTTGTTATATCTTTCTTCTCCATAGGTGCGAAAAAGCTGTAAATGTTGTTCTGGCTCTTGAGCCAGAGGAAGTGGTAGAAAAGACCTATTTTCTTGTTCTGTGTCTGTAGTATAGGAGGTACCTTCACTTGATGCAAAAGAAAAAGAATGTTGATTTTTATAACTTCCCTTCTGATATGCCACATTTACTGACTTTGAAGCCTTGCGATTGGACTTCCAAAGGAAAGCCCCGCCCTGCATTGTAATCCCTTACATCACAATGTATCTTACTGGTCTTTTGTTCAATTAGTTCTGTTTCAAGTTTTTTAAGTTTATCATTTATATTATTAAGTACCCCATCCAACCGCTGCATGCCGATGTTTGAGATTAAATCAGTGTGTATTTTTCCAGTCTCATCTTTGACCATGGTTCGTTGAAAATGATCCCTTTCCACCAAAATAGAGACCCATTCCATTGCACATTTATGTGCAGCAGCTAACCAAAGGTCTCTAAACATTTTATCCCCCTCATCATTTATATCAAAAGGAGTTGAGGGATATTTAAATGCACACAGTCCACGGGGGGGGGGGTGGCAAGTTCTAAGTATTGCTGCAACCTCAAAATGTTTTTGCTCAACTACTTGTTATATTTCCTAAGAAAAGAAACAGTACTTATTCCACCCACAGCAGCAAAGGGGTTGTTCAATCTGTATTGTCTCCTAAACACAAACTTATTCATAAAACCAGCTGTCAATTCTCCACCAATGGTGATTCTATGGTTGTTGTTAGTAGAACCACCATTATTGAGACCTGCTTGTGTATTTTGTACAATGTACTTCTCCATTGTTCATTGGGAGGATGCAGCTCCCAAACTAGATGTAGACAAAGAATGGTCATCATGAAAAACTCTGGGAATGCTTTTAGATAGATCACTTGCCATGAAAAAAATACCAAACTGACAAACAAACCAAAGGAGTAAAAATATAAATGAAAACCACTTGGCAATTGATCCAAAAAAGAAAATTTATTCAAAACACCTTAGCGCCTTAGCCAGCACAGCCTTCAAGAGGTATGGTACATAGAAAAAAACATTCCCTTAAATACACAACCCAATAAAACAGTAAAACAATTAATAAAACAATCAAGACTCAATTAAATTAAATATCTCAAATTAATTTCACCATTAATTCCATCAGGTACTAAAGTATTATACTTTAAAATAAAGATAGATTCTTTATAAAGCAATGTATCTTTTAACATAGCAGCATCACCTAACTTAATAAAAACTTTCTCTAAAACAGTTGCTTGCAATAAATTATGATCACCATTATGACATTCCTTATAATGAACAGTGATATAATGTTCTATTTTTTTGTTTTTTATAGGACTAATATGTTCTTGTAGTCTAGTTCTAAACATTCTTTTACTTTGACCTATATATATAGATAGGTTGGTTAAATCTTACTTCATTTTGCTTGAAGAAAATGTTTCTACTGGTTTGAGATTTAAAGGTACAGTTCCTTGTGGGAGATGCAATGTTTGTGACTTTGTGGTAACAGGCTTTAACAGAATTAATAATAACAAATTCGATCTGATGGGGTCTTTTTCGTGTACCACTGAAGGCATTATCTATGTTCTTCATAGGTTCATAGGTAGGTACTAGGCTATCTGCCCAAGGGCATTTATAAGCCTAGCCAGAGTGTGTCAGCTTTCACCACCCCATTGATTAATTAACTGAGCCTCTGTCAAGTAGAGCCAATGAAGTGATCCCAGGGGTGTATTTCCTGTTACCCATCCACTCGTCAAGGTTTCTCTTGAAGAGTGTTAGTGAGGAGCTCTGCCTAATGTAGATAGGAATTTTGTTCTAAAGCATGCGGAGTCTCTGTGACAGGAATCTATCCCTCCAGCATGTTCTATTTATTCTTGCGGCGAGGTTTAGCTCACTAGAGCTCGTGGCTCGCAGTGACTTGGATTTCTTTAGGTGGAGCATGTCCATCAGTTCTGAGTTGGACATGGCTTTGTAAGTCAGGCAGAGATCACCTCTGAGTAACCGATATGCCACTGGGTACAGCCGGAGTTTTTTCAGTCGGTCTGCATAGGACATATGTTTGAGGCCAGTAATCCTCTTGGTGAGGTACTTTTGTGGTCTTTCCAGCTGTTGGAAGTGTTTTGTAAGCTACATCCCAAATGGAAAATTGTACTCTATGATGGGTCTGATGAGTGACAAGTAGAGGGGCACTATAACCTCTTTATTTCTAGATGCGAACCCTTTAGTAATTAGATGGGCCACATAGAAGGATTTCCTAACTACTTTGGCAATATGATTGTCAAAGGAGAGATTACTATCTACCTGGGTCCCCAGATCCCAAATTACCTCTTCTGTATTAAGGGGGCTGCCACCTATGTGGCAATTCATGAGTGTTTTATTTTTCCCAAATGGGATGACTATGCATTTTTTGGCATTTAGCTTGAGGCCATGACTTTGACACCAGGTGTCCGTCTCAGTAAGGCCTTTTTGGAGGATGTCCGTGTCAGCCAGAGAGTCAATTATGGCTCTCAATTTGCAGTCATCAGTGAATCTGGTTAGCCATAGTCCTCCTGTGTTTGCCTGTACTTCTGAGAAGTATATGCCGAACAGTAGGGGTCCCAGAACTAAGCCTTGTGGGACATCACCTGTGACTGGTTTAGATTTGGACCTGGAGCCTGCTATTCTTACCGTGTGAGTTCTGTCTGTAAGCCAGTTTGCAGCCCATCTTGTGACGTAGGGGTTTATGGTCAGGCTGGTGAGTTTTTCTATAATACCTGAGTGAGGAATGGTGTCAAATGCCTTGGCGAGTTCAAGGTAGGCTGTGTGAACCACCTTTCCCTTGTCTATGGCCTTGGTGACTGTCTCAAAGAAGTCAACCAGGTTTAGTAGGCATGATCTTCCCTTAACAAAGCTGAACTTGGTTGGCTCAAGTGTTTACAGGTTCCCAATGTCTTTGTTAATGAGTTCCATGATGATGCGCTCCATAGCCTTGCAGACCAGGCTGGTCAGGCTTATGGGGCGATAGTTACTAGGGTCAGTTGTGGCCCCTCCTTTGTGGAGCAGAATAACTGTTGCTGTGCACCATTCTATGGGCACGTAGCCTGTGGAGAGGCTGAGGTTGAACAGCGTGTTTAAGTGGGGGGTTAGTTCGTTCTGTAGTTCATGCAAGATGCATCCTGGGACACCATCTTGCCCCATTGATGCTGTGTTTTTGGCTTTTGAAAGGGCTGTTTTCACCTGTGCGCCTGTGATTTCTGGGACACTACACTTTTCCAGTATTGCTGTGGGTCCTTTTGGAGGTGAGAGGGGGTGAAGTTTGCACTGAATCTATCTGCCAGGATGTTGGCAATATCAGTAGGTTCAGTATATTTTGTACTATTGTGCACTAGCTCAGAGCATATCTGTGAGTTGCCACTTAGATTCTTGACATAACTAAAAAAGGCTTTGTGGTTATCTTTCAAAACCTTGGCTATTTTTCTTTTGAACTTAGCCTTGGATGATTTTATGAGGGACCTTAATTTCTTACTGATACTGATCAGGGCTGTCTTTTCTTCTTGTGATTTGCTTTTTTCTGAACTAGTTTTCTCTTTTTATTGTATAACCTGTTTATGGCAGAGGTCCACCAGACTGGTTCCATTCTCTGAGGGGAGTGAGTCTTGGTTTTGCTAGGGATGGCACGATCCATTGCTCATGTAATTTAATATATATAAGTCAAAGTAAAAGAATGTTTAGAACTAGACTACAAGGACATAGGGATATAAAACACAAAAAATAGAAACTTCTGTGGCTGTTCATTATAAGGAATGTCATAATGGTGATCATAATTTATTGCAAGCAACTGTTTTAGAGAAAGTTTTTTATTAAGTTGGGTGATGCTACTATGTTAAAAGATAGATTGCTTTATAAAGAATCTGTCTTTATTTTAAAGTATAATACTTTAGTACCTAATGGACCTAATGGTGAAATTTTAATTGGAGATATTTAATTTGAGTATTGATTGTTTTACTGATTGTTTTACTGTTTTATTGGGTGGTGTATTTAAGGGAATGTTTTTTTCTATGTGCCATACCTCTTGATGGCTGTGCTGGCCAATGTGCTAAGGTGTTTTGAATACATTTTCTTTTTTGGATCCTTTGCCGAGTGTTTTTTGTTCATATTTTTTCTCCTTAAGTTTTAAAACTAAGTCTGTTATCATTGTGAGACTGTTTTGCTTTGTTTAGCAAATATCTATCAGTGTTTGTGCTATAAAATTTGAAATAAAAGTTTTAAGTTGAATCCAAATATCTGTAATCATTGTAGAAGTAAAGCAGAAACAGTATGCACACTGAGAGTTTTGAACAGTGTTTATGGCAACTGGGGAGAAATGACAAAATAGCCAAGTATTGGGACACTGGAATGGCTGCATGAGGGTGAGGTACAAATATTACATGCATTTTGCTTTCACGTACATGTCCAGAACATTTGACATGAAAAGTTGGCAACCCTACCCACTTCACTTAACCCTTGCTTCAAAGGGAGGTGCATGTACACTCATCCAAACAGAGTGTTGCTCATTCATTCCTGATAATGAGCATGCTATTTATAGTCACTTAGAAATTATACAAAAAAACTGTGGAGGTGTCTCATGTTAAAGAAGCTGATAGCAACAACACTAAGGAAAATGAATTTATTTTATTTATTTATTTATTTGTTTATTTATTTATTTTATTTTACATTTGTTGACCGGGCTGGTCCAGCTGGATATATTTCCTTTTTCAGTAGAGGCCCGGGGAGAAAAGCTCTACATATAAACAACCACCACCACACAAAAAATGTTTATAATAAACAAAAAGGTATTACAGTTTAAATTCTAGGAAGACTATGTGACACAGTATAATAAATACATCATTCGTCTTCAGATCATTTTACAGTATGAATATGTAGTGAACACCAAGACATTATTACAATACATTTAAATCCTTGGTTATTCTAGTTTACTCCAGACAGTTACTATTTCCAAAGGGTTAGACAGTAATATTAGAAAAAGGAAAAGCTATAAAGAAAATGGCAGGAAATGAATTCAGGGAAAGCAGCAGGCTCAGATGAGGCAGATGAGGTCACAGCAGATATGATCAAGATTTTGGGTGACATCATGGAGAAATGGCTCCTGAAGGGGACTCATAGCACTATGGAGAGAAAGACATATCCCAGATGACTGGAGAATAAACATTCTAGCACCAATGTACAAGAGCAAAGGAGACATTCACAACTGTAGGTAGAACAGAGGTATCGAATTCGTGTCACACCGAATGAAAGTCAATAAATGAATATACAGAGTACTAAAACATAAAATGGAAAATGTTCCTTTTGGCTTCAGATCAGGATACCACATGACGGACTCAATGTCTAGAGGATTGCTGTTCTCCTTTAAAACAATTTGCAAGCCCCTCATATCCCCCAAACTTATATATACCATCTCTGAGATCAGCATACCTCAGAGAAAAGGGAATATTCTGCAAAATGGCTGTCTCACACTTAGTATATGTAAGTCTACTTTTTGTCATTCAGTCTCTGTGATTTGGAACTCACTTTAACAGGTCCTGACATTTCAAATGATTATCCATTCCTAGACTTAGGGAAAGCATATGACAGTGTCCCAAATGTTCTGATTTGGGCAGTCCTGCAATGGTTCAAAGTCCCAGAAACAATGGTAGAATTAGTCAGGCTATGTACAAGGAACCAATGATACAAGTGCTACTGATGCTTGGGCTCACCAAGGGATTCCCAGTGGGATTGGGTGTGCATCATGGTTTATCTCTGACCCCACTGCTGCTTATACCAACGATGGACTACATTGTTAAACAAGTTAGAGAGGACAAGCCAACAAAGCTGCTGTATGCAGATGATGTTGGATTACAGGCAAACTCTGAACAAGAACTTCAGCAAATTATAGAGGAGTGGAATGCAAAACTAAAGTTGCATGCAAAGAAATTAAGTACAGACAAAACAGTTGCCATATCAGCAAACAGGAGAATCAGAAGAAACTGAAAAGTGAGATAGAAGGGAAAAGAGTAGAACAAGTTAACAGCTTCAACTATATTGGAGAGGTGGCTGTGGAGAAGAGATGTTTGAATGAGGAAGTCAAAGCTTGAAACAGAGGGGCTACAGCCAACTGGCACCAAGTGTCAGGGGTATTGTTCATTGGTTCATAGGTAGGTACTAAGCTATCGGCCCAAGGACCTAAGTAAGCCTAACCAACAATGTTCCCTGGCTTACACCACCCAAGAAAGTTAATTTTCTGTGCCCCTGATGAGCAGAGCCACAGAAGTGATCCCCGGGGTGTATTTCTTATTTCCCATCCACTCATCAAGATTTTTCTTGAAGAGTGCTAATGAGGAACTTTGCTTGACATAGATAGGTAGCTTGTTCTAGAGTATAGAAAGTCTCTGGGACAGGAATATATCCCTCCAGCATGTCTTGTTTATTGTGGTGATAAGGTTTAGGTCCCTAGAGCATGTAGCTCAGAGGGATTGGAATTTCTTTAGGTCTAGCATGTCCAACAGCTCTGGGTTTAACATAGCTTTATATATTAGGCAGAGATCTCCTTGGAGTAGGCGATATGCTACAGAGAAAAGCTGGAGTTTTTGAGATGGTCAGTGTAGGGCATCTGTTTGAGGCCAATAATCTTCTTTGTGAGGTACTTCTGATGACTTTCCAGCTCCTGCAGATGTTTTGTGAGGTACATTCTAAAAGGGGCATTGTACTCTATAATGGGTCTAATGAGTGCCGAGTAGAGGGGAACAGTGACCTCTTTTTTCCCGGATGAGAACCCTTTTGTGATGAGGTGTGCCATATAGAAGAATTTCCTGACTACTGTGGCGATGTGATTATCAAAAGAGAGACTACTGTCCACCTGGGTCCAAGGTCTCTTATCACACATTCATTGTTAAGTAGACTGCCGTTTATGTGGTAGTTCATGGGTACAGAGTTTTTACCAAAGGGGATGACAATGCACTTTTAGCATTGAGCTTGAGGCCATGCCTCTGACACCAGGCATCTGTCTCAGTGAGGCCCTTCTGTAGAATGTCTACATAATTTGGGGACTCAACTATGGCTCCCAAGTTGCAGTCATCTGTGAACTTCATTAGCCAGAGGCCTTCTGTGTTAACCTGTACTTCAGAGAAGTAGATACTAAACAGGAGAGGTCCCAGGACTGAACCCTGTGGCACTCCACTTGTCACTGGTTTGAAGTCAGATTTGGATTCTGCAGCTTTTGCAGTGTGGGTTCTGGCAGTGAGCCAGTTGGCAACCCATCTTTTGACGTAGGGATTTATACCTAGTTTACTGAGTTTAGCTATAATTCCAGAATGGGGAATGGTGTTGAAAGCCTTGGCAATGTCAAGATAGGTTGTGTGAACTACCTTACCCTCGTCTCTTTGGCCTTGGTGATTGCCGCAAAGAAGTCAATCAGGTTCAGAAGGCATGATCTGCCTTTCACAAACCCGAACTGGGTGGGATCCAGAGTTTGGAGGTTAACAATGTCTTTGTTTATGAGTTCCATGATGATACATTCCATGGCCTTGCAGACCAGGCTCATCAGGCTAATAGTGGGACAGTTCCCATGATAAGTGGTGGCTCCCCCTTTGTGGAGTGTGATAACTGTTGCTGTGCACCATTCAGTGGGTGCAAAGCCTGATATGATACTATGACTGAACATGGTGCTTATGTGGGGAGCCAGTTTGTTCTGAAGTTCATGTAAAATGCAGTCTGGGATGTTGTCTGGTCCCATGGATGCTGTGTTTTTGGTTTTAAAGAGTGCAGCTTTTACCTGCATAGATGTAATTACAGGGACTCTTCATTCTTTTGGTATAGATATGGGCCCTTTAGGGGGTGAGAGGGGGGTAAAGTTAGCACTGAACCTTTCTTCCAGGATGTTGGCAATATCAGTTGGTTCTGTAATTTTTGTGCCATTGTGCTGTAACTCAGAGCAGATCTGGGTGTTGCCACTGAGATTCTTGACATAGCTATAGAATGCTTTGTGGTTGCTTTTAGAATCAGTGGTGATTTTGTTTTTGTAGCTAGCTTTGGAGGATCTTATAAGGGATCTCAGCTTTTTACTGAGGCTGACCAGGGAGCTCCTCCACTCATGGAATTTTACTCTCTTTTGCAACAATTTCTTTGTTCTGTTGTAAAGTTTGTTTATGGCAGGGGACCACCAGATTGGCTTCCTTTTTTTGGAGGATAGCATCTTGGTTCTGTTTGGGATAGCACGATCCATGCACTCATGTAAGTGCTTATAGAGTGCATTTGTGTAGGATTCAGCAGTCATAATTGCATTGTCCATCTGCATGGGTGCCATGAAGTTTGCCACTTCTGTCTTAAGAAGCATGAAGTTGGCTTTGGAGAATTTTTTTACCATTGTTTCCTTAATGGTGGGTAGGGGTAGGTTGTGGATATCTAGGGTGCTTAGCTTATGGTCGGATCTGACCAATGAGGAGTTGATTTCAGGTATGGAACACTGGTCACTCATGTTGGTAATGACTAGTTCTAGGATATTGTTGCCCCTGGTGGGTTGTGGATAAGTTGATCCAGGGCATTGGAATTTATGAATTCCAGAAAGTGTTGAGTGAAGGAGTTGGTACATGAGTAGTTTTCCAAGTTAATTGTGGGGTAGTTGAACTCACCCATTATTAGGGTGTTTGGTTGAACCCTAATATCTTCCAGTATATCAAGAAAAGTCGAGTGGGAATTCTGGGGCATGGTGGGGGATCTGTAGCAAGCTGCAATTTGGACTGCAGTTTTGCCCAAAGTTAGTTGCACTTTGATAACCTCTGATGCATTATGTTGCGCAACTAGCCTGGAGGTGTGGATATCCTGAATGAATATGGACACACCTCTGCCTTTGGTGTTCTGGTCCAGGTTAGATGGCCGAAACGTGTGGTATGAGTTATAGCCTGGTAATGCAGGGGTGATCTCTAAAGCCTTGAACCGGATCTCAGTCACTTCACAGATATTGATGTTCTCCATTTTAAGGAGTGCCTCGAGTGAGTGTATTTTTAAATTTAGACTTCTAGCATTGAGTAGCATTACGTACAGTTTATGCTTGCCTGTTCCTGTTATGGTGGTGAATTTGTCATTTGAACCTTGCCTAAAAAAGGCACTATAGGGGCGGCAAGAGCCTTAGCCAGTATATGGAATCCCAAGGGTGACAGGTGCAGGCCAACTCTGGCAAAGCATCGTGGTCTGTCAACCATGTTGTTCCAGGCAGACAGATACTGGATCCTCTTAGAATGACACCAGAAGCTTAGACAATTGTTGAAATCAATCATTTTGTCCTTGTACTGTAGTATCATTCTGGGCAATGGCAGGATGCTACTCAGGGCTATGGTCATACCTGCCTGGGCTACAAGATCAGAGAGCTCTTCTATGTCTCTTTTCGTGTAGTCTAGGGAGGTACATCTCAAGTTGTTCATACCAACATGGACAATGACAGAGTCATATTTGTACTTGTTGTGGAGTGACCTGAGTGCATGGGTTATGTGGCAGATCCTGGCACCCGACAGGCAGCTGACAGTAACCTTCTCCTTGTTTAGCCTGGTGAGTGGGACATCAGTGTGCCTCACTATAGAGTCACCTATGACTAGTGTGTTGGGTACATTGGTTTGCCTTATGGGCTGTGGTTTATTGGCATACTGAGTCTGTGGGCTATGTGTCATTTGTGTTGTGTTGGGGGGTGGAGATTGCTTGTGTTTCTGCTTTGGGTGTCTGTTGCTCGAGCAGATTATTACTGAGAGCTTCTGTGAATGTTTTTGTGTTTCTATGTGTGGATTTTGGTGGTGTAGGTTTAGTGGGACTATGTGATGAGTGTGGTGTGGTGCAAGTGTTTACCTTCTCCTCTTGACTGTCAAGTTCAGTCTTGGTTGGAGAGAGCTTTACCTCCAGTTTAGCAAGATAAGTGCATCTCTCACAGGTTGTGTTGTTGGGTGGTAGGAGGATAGGGTTTTCTGTGTACATGAGGCAATTACTACATTGCCTCAAGATGCCCAGATTCATAAGATAGACAGGACAGAACACTGGGAGCTGACTCTTGGACATGTCTGAATAAAACACTACTTTCCTCTAGACAAGTGAGGAAAGTGTGACATAAGAATGCCAATGAAGCTGAAAAGTAAGAAGTACAAAACAGTGATACAACCAGTGGTCTGTGGCTTAGCTACATATTTTTGCTGCATTGGTTGTTGATCAACTTAAGTGCAAGAATTTAAGGCTGCTGTAAGTTTTGCCATAATGTATCATACTGTTGGAGTAAAGAGTGCAGTTATCATGTTTTTTCCTCTTTTATTCACTGTGGTAAACAGTGGACTTAGTATATTTAATTTCATGGATGGAAGGGGACCTATCCCTGTCATTGGGGGGGGGGGGGTTGCTCCATGCAAAACAAAGATTTTTTTGCGTGTTTTTTTTGGATCACTATTTTGGTATTTCGTTTTTGAAAAATGGTGAGCCGAAAAAATTAATCATCCAAATCCTATAGCTTAACATGGGTAGTTAAAGTAGAGCAGTTGAGGAAGCTAGAAATGATGGTGATGCAGTGTCTGTAATGGGTGGTAGGATGTACATTGTGGGACAGCCAAAGATATACATCTTTTATATACTTAGCAAAAATATAAGGAGAAAATCAGTAACGTAATCCAAATTAAGCAACAGACGACAGGCAGAAATCCTAATTTACTTAAAAAAAATAACAGAATGGGACCTATATTGGCATGTACATGGATGTGCAGTGTAACTGTCATTGTTCCATAGCCTCATGGAAATAAATTATCCCCAGGATTCAATAAAATCTGTGTAGGCTCCTTGAAAAGCTTACACAGAATGTACCTGTGTACAAGGCCATGGTTCCTCCTCGGCAATGCACCATACATATTAATTATGGTGCGCTGCCAAGGGAGTTCTTAGTAACATGGATATTTAATCCATGTAAGCAACACTGTAAAGGCTGTCCCATATTTGTGGACTGTCTAGAAAAATTTTGGACAGTTGATAAGAACTGCACAATACCTTTTAGCCTGTTAACCTGAACCAAAAAGTGAACAACAGATCTTCATGAAACTGCAATTTATTTTTTTTTACATGTATGTGCTTGTTTGTGTGGTGTGGCACATTGTGCAGCTATGCTTAGCTTTGGTCACATATACAGTAGACCTCTGCTATACTTCTAAAAATAGAAACTGGATGAATTCAATTGTTGTAGTCCTACAGTGGTTAGCAATATGCAAATCTACACAGCAAAGCTGTGCTATGCTTACAGGCACCTTTGTAGTATGAAATTCCCTTCACTATCGCAGTGGGTAAAGAGGTTGAGTCAGGACCTACGGTGTAGTAGGCCTTGGGCTTCAGCCCTAAGCAGTCATACTTTTTACATATATTGCTGTGAAAATGTGTCAGGTGACTGAAACATTGGTTTAGTTTAAAATTAAAAATTGTTACATTTAGAAAAGCTGCACGATGCTAAGCAGTGCTTAAACATGGTCAACAGTCTATTCCCATTTGCGCACTGCTAAGCTTCTCTTACACATGGCTTGTGCGAATTTGCGTGATGCTAAGCAGCGTAATGCTGTTTTGAAAGTTACAGCATGATGTGCAAGGGCAGGAATGCAGCCTATATAAAGGCCAATAGGAGGGAATTTCACATCATTCTTTGGAGTCTTAACTTGGCTGTGGATATGCCTGGTGCTGTTGGTGAAGGAGTGCGCTTTCATGTGCAAAGGTGGGGAGTACAGGAGTCCAGAGTTTTTGTTTGACTCCTGATTAAGAATTATGAGCCCTGGCTGCTGCGGGGTGACTACCAGGGCTTAGAGTGTAAGTCTGAGGCCTGGGATCATTTGGCCAGGGATCTTATCAGTGCTACTTGTATCCCCCACACTGGGTGAGCAGTGTCATCACCACCACGATGACCTGAGGCATAGGAAGAGGGGAATATTGGACACCCGGATCCAAGAGGCTAGGGCTGGGCACACTCCATAGATATTTAAGTATATTTTCCAGTGATTTATAAATATACAAGCTGAATCTATGCAAAACTGGTATGCATACTAATTTGCTTCTCTTACCACAACTGCAGAACAGAGGTCTCACAATATCCAGTCCTATGCAGGGTGCTTGGCCAGGATGAGGCAATTGTGTGGTAAGCAGGAAAACATCAAAGTAATAACTTAATGCATAACTTAGTTATATAACAAAGTAATAACAATGCATAACATAGTTATATAACAAAGTGATAACTTAATGCATAACATAGTTATATAACAAAGTAATTATAGAGTTTGCAGTCTTAACAGACTAAGTTTACAGTCTTGACATACCCGGGGATCTTACATCTTTATTAATGTGTCACTGCCTACCTGAAATGGTAAAGCAAGTTAAAGCAAGTAAGCATGCAGTACTGTGTAGCATAGCTTCCAAACATTAGTTAATCTTGGGGTCTGCCCAGATTAAGAGTCACTGTTCTGGTATGGTCATTGTCTGAAATATGCTGTAGGTTGCACTCAATAAATGATCAGGGTATATAGGTTAGTTAACAGAAGTCCTAGGCAGCTATCCACAGTCTACATGGCAGAGTTGAAGCAGCATTAATCAGTACATTTTAAAGGGTGATGGTGCTTTGATAAGTAATGTTTTCAAATACAGTGTTCATTATTCTTGTCCTCACTGCATGTGTGCTCTAATCTGACACCAGGTAAGTGTTACATTTAAATGAATAAAGAATGCAGCAGCAAATGTCAGAAATAAATGTAGTAAAATACCCAGAGTAAGGTTCAATTATGTATTCTGCTCATTTTGTCTGAAATAATGCTGTATATTCCATTCAGTAAATGAACATGGCATATGGATAAGTTAATTGAAGTTCTAGACAGCTATCCATGTGCCTAAATGCCAGATTTTAAGAAACATTATCAACAACATTTAAAAGGATATGGTGCTTTGATAAGTAATCTTTTCAGAAAAGTGATGTGTGTTCTAATCCAACACCAGTCAACCATTGCATATTAACTAATAAATAATGCAGCAACAAATTTCAACTAACTGTAGTGTAATACCCAGATTAAGTGTCAAGCTTCTGTTCTGATAAGCTTTTCCCTAAATATGGTGTAGATAGTACTTAGTAAATGAACAGGTTATGCGGTTAGGTTAACAGACATCCTACACAGCCATACATGTGTGTAACTGCCAGATTTCAAGTGACATTAAGCAATACAGAGTAAAAGGAGATGGTGCTTTGATAACTAATGCTTTCAAATAAAGTGCTCATTATTCTTGTGGTCACTGCTTTTGGTTTCTAATCTGATACCACACACAGCTATGCATGTGTGTAAATGCATGATTTCATGCAAAATGTTGCAATAAAAGTCTTAAAGGAGATTATGGTGTTTTCAGAATTCATTATATTCATACAAAGTGCACATTATTCCTGTAGTCACTGCTTGTGAGTTCTAATTCCATAGCAGCCAACTGATGAATGACCAGCTGTCTAGTGTAATTAGTGTACACTAACATACCTCTCAACTGTCACAATTTTTGCAGAATGCAATGACTATTGCCACATATGTCTGGTCCTTGGTTGGCAGATATATGACACTGCTTAGAATGAATTTAATGACAAGTCCGTTATCAAAACACCCTGCTACTAATGGATGAGCACACTATGTAACAATGTTCCCTGTAGTTGTGCCTTTGTACCACCATTTGGTGGGGCTTGTTCCATAATGTCCCGTGTTAATAGGTTGAGAGCTATGTACGTGCAGTATCATATAAACAACATTTGCAGTCACTATACTCACAAATGAAATCTTAGATATCTAGAAGAGTATGTAGCAGTAGTCTATGTAGTCTATGTAGGATGAAGTCCTGAGTGTATGGACGAAAACGCGTTTTATGTACTGAAGTTATAAGAGCATTAATTTGCTTTTTCATTTTTAACGTTTGTGGAATTTTCAATAATTTTTTTGTGGAGATACCTACAGCGATTCCTTGGTCTTTGGGCACTATCATTCTGGTTTAGTAGTCTGTGTAGTAATATTACCTGGAAAGTTACTAATTCTGTTTCTTTCTTACCCCACCCCCTCTCTTCTTTAATTTATTAATTATATTTATTATTATGATTTGATATTACTACATTATTTGTACCTACCTCCTGTGTTGGCCTTATGTATAATTTAATATTGGTTTGCTGTTAAAATACTTTCATTTACATTATTTATTGTTGTGTTCCTCATCATATTCCTTTCTAGTTCTTTGGTTAATCATTATTACTTTCTGTTATGTTAATACTAACATTTGTTTAGTTATGTTTATTTTTATCTGATGTTTATATTTAATTTACTACAGCATGATAAGGTAGGCCAGTTCCAGGTGATCCACCTAACTTGGCTCCTCCGGCAGCGGCGCCAGGGCCCAGCACATCTGGGCCACAGCCTGGTGGCACCCACTCTGCTGCCCCTGCACTACCTGGGACATTGGGAAGTTCTGCCTCACAGACTGGGGGTGGTTCCACCTCTGGGAGTGGAAGTGGAGGGGGTGATTATGTCACCCAGCCAGGCATGGTGCATGGGTTACTGCACCAAACTCTTAGTGCACACCTGCACCGGATGGAGAGCCTGGTGTCCATCCTGGTGGGGCAGCCTCGCCCTGGGTGCTGGCATCAACCATTGCCTCCACAGGAGCAGTGAAGGTGCAGTGCTGACAGTTCCATGGGTGAGGACTTGAGTCACACTGCTACCGTGTATGACACCCATGGGACTGGGATTCCATAACAGTTGGGTTTCGTCAAGGGCGGTTCATGCCTATTCAACCTGGCCGACTTCTTTGAGAAGGTCACCAAAACAATGGATGAGAGCAAAATCATTCACATGGCCTACCTTAACCTGGGCAAGGCATTTGACAAGATATCCCACTAGGGCATCATTGACAAACTCAAGAAGTTAGATACAAACCCATATGTCATCCGATGGATAGCCAAATGGTTCACAGATAGGACCCAAGAAGTTACAACTGGGGAATCCACCTCTACAAAGAAGCCAGTCACAAGTGCAGTCCCTCAGGAATCAGTCCTTGGGCTGCTCCTTTTTGGCATTTACTTCTCAGATGTCAAGGCCAATGTCAGTGGTCTCTGGCTGACAAAATTTGCAGATTATTGCAAATTAGTTGCTGTTATTGAATCTCACACTGAAACAAATGTTCTCCAGGAGAGGCTGACACAGAAGAACAGCTGATGTCAGAGCCATAGATTAAAAATAAATGCCAAGAAGTGCGTAATAGTATCCTTTGGGAAGTCATCCATCCCTAGTAACTATCATATTGACAACACATCTCTTAGAGTTGACCCAGTAGTCAGGGACTTAGGAACACATATAGACAATAATCTCTCGTTTGACCATCACGTATCTACAGTGATGTGGAAATAATTCTGTTGCGCAACTTATAAACAAAGGTATGGCATCTAAGTCCAAGGAAGTCATTGTTCCAATGTATTCGGCATTTATCAGACCTATCACTGAGTACAATACCCCCTTTGCTATGTACCTAACAAGTCATATCCAACAATTGGAACATCCACAGAGATTCCTCACTAAACGAATACAGGGCATAAGTAAAATGTCCTATGCAGACCGCTTCAAGGCCCTATCCCTGCATTCTGTGTTCTACAGGCTTTTGAGGGGAGATCTATGCCTGGCATATAGAACATTTTCAGACCCAACTCTGATGGACCTCCTGCATATCCAGAAAACAAACAGCACCCAAATTACCTGTTCTAAAGACTTAACTCTTGCCTGTGATATAAATAGGACCTGCTGGAGAGATAGGTATGTATCCCAGAGGCTACACCATCTATGGAACAAGTGCCCAATCCATGTGAAGCAGAGTTCCTCTCTAACCCAATTCAAGTGCAACTTGAACAATTGGCTGGGAAACCAGAAATTCATCCCTAGTTTGGCACCATGTCTCTAATGGACACAAACAACCTGTAAAAAATGGTTCCTTTCAAAGGCCCATGATTACACTTATCAAGGGTATCAGAACTTTTCAGAGATTTGGGATGCATGTCTAGGCTTAAAAAGGCCCTTGTGGTCATTAGCCTAGTAAACATCTATGAACCTATAAGACATGAGACCAGAAGCCAAAGTAGCTCCAATTGCAGAAAAGGTCAAACAGAACAGATTATAGTAGTTTGGGCACATAGGCAGAAAAGCAAAAGACAGTCTGGTGAGGAATCTGTGGAATAGACAGAAAGAAGTCAAGAAGAAATTAGGGCATCCAGCAGGAGATGAATGGATCGCATTAGAGAACACATGCAAACAGTCAGGCATGACCATCAAAGAAGTTAGGAGAATAGCACTGAATCAAGACAGATGGTGACAGTTGATGTGTCACTCTGACCCCATGATGAAAATGTGAAAAAGGAGTTTGATGATCGCGATGATTGATGACATTTATATTAGATTTAGACAGTAGTTATAGAAGAGGGAAGTTGTATCATTTGTAAACTTCATTAATGGGTATAAAGAGTTGAGTGCCTCATTTGAGATGTCTTTTGACTATAGTTGAGATGCAGAAAATGTAACTTTCTTCCATTTATAGAGTATGATTTTATTTAGTGATTAGTGTACAATAAATGGAGATAGGCTTAGTGCCATGTCACAGAAAGTTCCCTTAGTGAGCTGTCCCTGTTATCCACTGTTGTGCAATTTCACACTTGTTATATATAAGTAGCAGGGGGTTCATGATTACAAGGGAATAGTTGCTCTGCATAAATATTGGCTATTTTATGTTTTATGTACTTTTTAGTTTTGTGCATGTATGTAAAACAGACAAAAATGCACTTACACAGGGGCATACACATGTAGAACGATAAATAAACATATAGGTCAAAAGATACATATAAAGACAGATAAACACTCAGATCCAGATATAAATAGACAATGTATGACAGGGCTTGGAGGCAATCTGTACAACCTGTGCCAAACAGTAGGACTCCATGATCTGTACAACCTGTGCCAAAGAGTAGGACTCAATGATCTGTAGAACCTGTGACAAACAGTAGGACTCAATGATCTGTAGAACCTGTGCCAAACAGTAGGACTCAATGATCTGTACAACTTGTGCCAAAGAGTAGGACTCAATGATCTGTAAAACCTGTGCCAAAGGGTAGGACTCAATGATCTGTAGAACCTGTGCCAAAGAGTAGGACTTGGTAACACTTGGGTTACTTTGGTTAGCATTCCACTGGGGAGTAGCAGAAGGAAAATACACATCAGTGGAATTATATTCTTATTTTGTAACATTTTAGCAACATTTCTCACAAACTTGAACAGATTTATTTACTGTTATTAATAAAAATATAATTAGTATATTTCAAATATTTGTACATATTGAAATATCTCAAATACACCCTCACACCTCCCCAGTGTACTTTGTCTATTTTGCATTTGAACATATTCTTTTTGGAAGTCTTCCCAGACATGATTAGCTTAATTTAGTCCATGGGTTAACATGAATTAGGTTACATTTATCATTTATAATTAATTTTAACTCTGTTCTACGCATGTCACAGATTTTTATACCTCAAATAATATATTTTATTTGTATTTAAATATAATTTAATTGATTTCAGCTTTTCAGTGTTTATTATTATGATTACCTCTCAAACTGTCCTTTCATCTGTTGTCCATGTCTAGAGAATTTAATAAAACTGCTCTCTCATGTCAACAAATCTTCCATTAGGACCACGTGTGTTCTCTCTGAACATTAAATATTAATTTTTAACAAGTCTTAAGTCTTACAGCACTACAACTTTTTTGAGGTCCAGTTTGAACAGTTTTTCTCCCCAAATCTTCACTATCACACCCCAGATTTATGAAGCCCTTTATAGTAGACGTGTCCAACCTGTTGTCCGCGGGCCGCATGCAGCCCTCAGAGCTCTTCCATGCGGCCCTCAACCTCTAACTGCAACATCGATGTACACATACCCTAAAACACTTTTTTTGTTTTGTGTTTTTCACTCTCGTGACCTGTAACACTAATGTCGGTGTGTGCATGTGCCAAAGCACCCTTCTAGTTTTGTTTTTGAGCCAAAAAAGGGTCAGTGTGTTTACGTCATTATTTTGCGCCGAACAATCAGTGTGTGCGTGTGTGTGTTCTCGCTGAAGAGGGACTCATGTATGGATTTGCCGCTGTTGCCTTTGAAAGGGACAGCAATTACCTGTGTTAATAGGTAAGTGCAGAGTGAGTGAGTGCATGCATGAAAGCAGAATTGTGTGCGTGAAAGTAGAAGAAGAGTGTGTGTGTATATGTGTGTATATGTGTGCATGACAGAGAGAGGCGCATGCACAAAGAGGCTAACAATGATCAGTCTACCTACTGAACACAAACAAGTTAGCTCACAAATATATCATACATTAAGAGTACACTTTCATTAAATTGTGGCTTTCCTGACAGGGAGAGTGTTGTATTGAACATGAACTCATACCTCTTAACTGTATGGATTTTCAAAGAATGTCTGAATTTTTGCCTCATCTTCCAATTTGTGTCTTTTGCTTAGGAAATAAAAGTAGTCATCCAAGGTAATGCAGTTCCAGGGAGTAAGAATGAGACAGCAGCCTAGGGTTTATGGGTCAGTAGTGGACTGACTATGTAGGACTGTAGCATATAAAGTTGTATTGTTTTTTCAGACAAACAAAAAAGCACCTAGTACTGTTTTTTCATTGGTGGGTTCTAAGCAGTGATAGATTGGACAACAGTAAACATAGCTTTGGCGGATCATCAATACTGGCAAATCAAGTGGGCACAATGTCATTTTTTACATGTTGGCGATTTTAGTGTGTATGTGTATGCTTATGTGTTGGGAGTGCTGCAACATTAGATGATTATTAAAGACAGACTTACTGACTGTGGCGAATATGTTTCTTTGTTTCAACACCTAATACTTGGGTACGCAGCTTCTTGCCATTTACAGTGGATGGATATTTACATTTAATGGACAATGTATTAGCCTGGGCCTGTGGGGTTCTGAAGGATGCCAAGTCTACAACAGCCAATGTCTTGTAAAGTGACCTGGAAATGGATATTGGGATGTTACTGAAAAAATATAGTAAGTGGGCTTAGAAATATAGTTTAATTAAACAAAGTGTACTTTCAATTTACAGGCCATAATTTAATTTATTTCAGGTAGTCCAGATACTGGTAGATTGTATACCATTAGACTTAATTAGGGAGAGCTGTCATTCTGGGGAAACAAGCAGCCCTAGTTTCAGTGAAAGCTCTGTGGTTGCTTGCAGGTTCATAGGTTAGTACTAAGCTAACTGCCCTTGCGAGCCATTTTAAGCTTAGCCAATTATCCCTTGTGAGACTCAAACCCTGCACCTTGTGTTTGTTAAGGCAAACACCTTAACCATTAGGCCACCCTCCCTAGGAAGTTGCAGGATGTTGACGCAATGTGTTTTATTTATTTTTAATACATTTGTCATTTCAAAGCATGGTTTTCTTTGATGCAAAAGAAGGCATGACTGAATGAGCCATATA
This sequence comes from Protopterus annectens, assembly GCF_019279795.1. Lineage (NCBI taxonomy): Eukaryota > Metazoa > Chordata > Ceratodontiformes > Protopteridae > Protopterus > Protopterus annectens. The sequence continues at coordinate 983,355,691 of NC_056733.1, forward strand.
ATGTTTGACAATGATGGAATAGAAAGATTATAAGTGATGTATAATGTTTGCAGCTACAGTTGTTTCAATGGTGTCTGTGATCCACTTTCATTTTTCGCTTTGTCCAGATTTTTTGCTCTAAGGTTGAGAGATATGGTTCCATACTAAATCAGAAGTTGTATTTACCTTGGAAGACTTTTAGGCATAATTATGAAAAACAGAGCCTTTTTAATATTTCTGCTTATTTCCAATATAAACTGCCATGTAACCTTGCAAATAACCTTCTTATTAAGCTGCTTTACTTCTTTTGGAATTGACAGGTATGATTCATCTGTTCGGACATAAGCATAGAGTGCTAATGTGACTTTGATTTCTTGTAGCAGTCTGTGGTTTACATAATCACAATAACTTTTCTGTGTTTCTGGGTGTGTAATCAATTTAACAGTTTTAAAGATGTTTTCCAAAAATAAATAAATATATAATAAATAAATAATCCTCTCTACACTTTGAGCTATTGACAAAGTCTGGGAATTTGTTTTTTCAAAAGTGAAGGTCAGCATTACAGCTCAGTAAACTGTCAGTCTGTGAGTAACTTCTGCACAAATTAAAATGTCTGAATGTCAAATGGCTTTAGATTGGAGGGAAGTTTATTTTTATTTATTTTATTTTATTTTACATTTGTTTACCGGGAAAGTCCGACTGGACACAGGTCCATTTTCAGCGGAGGCCCGGGGAGAAAAGCTCCAAAAATAACATAAAGCAATATAATACAATACATGAGAGAGGGAGAGAGAGAGAGAGAGAGACAGCAAATTATGGATGTAGTACTCAAACAATATGGCAGAGATTACATCTCGTAACAGTCTGAATCATTGAGGTACAGAATAAACTTAAAAACATTTTTTTTTACAGTTATAATTACAGCAAGGCAAATATCAATGATTTAAGGTTTTAGGAGAAAGCTCTGAAACAATCTTTTGGTATGGATAAACCTGGGGATTGACACAAGTTATATGTTTACACCAGTATGTAGCATTATAGTTTATGATTTTCTTATTGATTTACTTTTTGCCGAGCAGTTGTTTGTTGATTTATTGATGGTCCTTTTGGTGGTGGGAAATTACATGGATGAATCCATCTCTGCTATGATTTTTTTTTCAGATATTTTGACTTCCAGACAATTTCATTCAGTGAGTGGGTGTCATGTGATTACTGAAGTTGCCTATTTTACAAGTAGGGGCTTTATTGTGTGTGTGTGTGTGTGTGTGTGTGTGTGTGTGTGTGTGTGTGTGTGTGTGTGTGTGTGTGTGTGTGTGTGTGTGTGTGTGTGTGTAGGAGAGAGAGAGATTTAATATGTATACTGAATATAATTTTGAAATGGAATTCTTAGTTAAACATGCCCCTCTTCTTGGGCAACTAGACTTGAGTAACCAATACTAGATCTTAGCCATCCAGCTGGGAAAGGTTAGTATGTGGATTTTCCATCTGGTTTGATGAAGGCTATGCTACTTACCCAAGGACTACATTTATGGCTATCCATCCAGCTATCGTGTTGCTGAACTACATTGCTTGATAATGAGAGGAGCTTTTTACAGAAGTTGAAGGTTTTTGTGTCAAGAACCTGTCCATAAAAAGTGGCTTGTTTATGTTGCAGTGAAGGCTGTGGTCTTTGTAGTGAGCGTTTTAAGTATAACCAGTATTTCTGATGTAGAGGAAGTCTCTTAAGGCAGGATCTTTCTTAGCCTGGAAAGCAAGCCAATGATGAAATTTATAGGGGCCAGTGAGAGACAGAGGAAAGCAAGATTTTTAGTCTGTTTGGATAACTAAGTGAACTTAGTCCTTTGACCTTTTTTGTCAGAAATGGTTGTAGTCTTTGTTTTTGCAGGGTGTTTTGCTGAGGCACATGCCAAAAGGGGCATTGCACTCAATAATGGCTCTTGTAAAGGAAGAATACAGGGATGTTATGACCTCCTTGTCCCTGGATGAGATACACTTACTAATGAAGTGGGCCATGTAAAAAGCTTTCCTTACAACGGAGACAACGTGGTGGTCAAAAGTCAGGTTTGTATCAACCAGGGTGCCCAAGTACCATATGACTGATTGCGTGGTTACAACACTGTTATTAATATGATAATTTGTGGGGACATCACTCTCCTCAAAGGGGATGATGATGCATTTTTTGGCATTTAGCTTGAGGCCATATTTCTGGCACCAGTTATTTGTTTGGGTGAGACCCTCTTGTAGCTTATTCAGAATTGTTTTATTAAGTCAGTAATGTGAATTCTTTACTTTATTGCAAATTTGTTGGCTTATTTTTGTGGATTATAGCATTGTAGGACTGCTGATGTTGACATTTTACATAGTTGGACTGCTGGAATGGTTTTCCCAGTGAGAAATGCTAGTGCTGTAGTGAATATCTGTTTATTTGTAAAAAAAAAACAAACACACACACACACACACACACACACACACACATATATATATATATATATATATATATATATTAACTAAGATGTTAGAGTTAACTGTTAGATTAGAGAATTAGAATTAGAATGAAAATTAGAATTTTAAGGCAAATATTAGGCATTTATTCATTGTTCAAATGCACCTACAGTACAGGCAGGAGGTCGACTGTGGTCTTCCGGAGCAACGAAAGATTTAACTATATGATATATTTTATATGCGGCTCCAATACCATTTCTGTTCACTCAATGCAGCCCCAGCAAGCCAAAATGTTGGACACCCCTGCTTTATAGCATGCAGGATTAGTCTAAGAGCTATTTTCGGCAATATGGCCGACTTGCGATCCAGTAATGAGCTCCCGGGACGTGCACGTGAGCTCTTAGACTAATCCTGCACAGACCGAGCTCCTGTATACAAATTATCCTCATTTGCAGGTGAAAACCATGCAAATGAGGGTAATTTGCAATCCAGGAAGCTGTCAGCTGTCAGTGCAGGACGAGTGCAGTCTGCAGAAATGTACTCAGTTAGTAGTACATTTCTGCAAACTACAAAACGGAACTATGACAGCTCCAAATAAAGGCTGAATATTATTGAGGAAGCATTCCAATGGTCAAGTAGAAGGCCATGGGCATTGCAAAATGTTTAAAAAATAAAAAAACTTTTTTTTTTTTTTTGCCGATCTCACCTGTTTAAGCATAGGGCAGCGGCGCACAAATGGGATCAGGTGAAAATAATAAAATAAACCTAAAATAAGGATTCTAACTAAAAGCAGTATTCTGCCATGCAAGTCAATGGCAGGCAGAAGACAACCTGGCCAGTGAGTAATGGTTGCTAAGGGGGGAGGCTCAGTGCGGGACAATTAACTATGCATTAGCAGGCAATCCTATGCAAATGAGGGGAAGGATAGTGAATCCCACATTTCCCCAGGTTGTGAGGCAGGTCTCAAGAGTGTAAAAGTGTAAATAGCTGGGTGCAAGACTAGGATATAGGTGACATCATGGGGGTGTGTGTCAGGCATAGTGTAAGTGGATTGGAGTCCTGTGGCTCGGGATTGCTCCTAGCTTAGCACAGCTAAGCTTGGGGTGTGTCTAAGCCTGCCTAGCACTCTTTACAAGGTGTAAGCAGGTGTGCGCACCATGCACTGGGTCTTACAGGAAGAAAACAGAAGTTAAACCAGGAAATAGCAGCTGTGTGCACATTTGAGCACTCCATGTGCGCAGGGCACACATGGGCTTAAACAGGGAGGCAATGGGAAGGTAATCAAGGAGAACTAGCTTAGCTGACAGGTGAAATGTATCAGAATCAGCCAATTACACAGGCAGCAGCCCAGCCCAGCACATCACTATAAACTATGCAAACACCCTTCCCCCTTGTTTTCCAAAAAAACTCTGCACCACAGGTGTATACAAATGGGGAAATTTTACAAAATGAAAGCAAGAGAAAAAATGTTAGTGGCTGCTTTTGCTATCATAAACCAGCATGTGCAAGAGGCTGAGGGTGGTGAGGATGTGAATGCTGCTGAGCAACCCACAGTGAGGAGATGGAGAAGAGTGTACAGATCCAGGGTAATCTACCAAGGGCTACATGAGCTGGAGATAGTGGAGCATGATCAGCTGATGGCTTCTGCATGAATTGCAGCCCTCCCCTAGCTGATTGCATGTGGAACAGCTGTGGTAACCTTCCCATATCCAATTGCATGGAAACACACTCCAACACTTAGGAACATCATGGTGGTGTTTGGCCCTTTTCAGTCACTGTGAGCAGGAACTAGATCTGCTGTTTGGTAAACAGGATCTCAGATGGATTGGGGATTTACCTCTAACAACATACACTGTGGAAAGAGGCCAACAAACAGGAGGGGATGTGCCTGACCTGACTACAGACTGTAAGTGCTGCTATACTGCATTTGGAGTAATGTTGGTTTAACAGTGTTTGTCTGGATATGCCTGTCGTACATGTCGCAATAACTGCCATGTAAGTTCCATGTATATGAGGAATCCCCATCTGCAGGGCCATCTGTAGACTGGGCAGTGTTGTGCCTTTGGTTTCATGTGTAAGCCACGGTGCATCTATCTGTGGAATGCAGAAGGTGGTGTGAGGATTGCAGTCTGTAGATGGTGAAGGCTGTGACAGTTACTGACTTCATATCCCTCATAGGACATATGTTGCAACAAACTCCATTACAATGGTAAATGTATGAGGTTATCACAGCAACATGTCTATACTGGCCCTGTGTATGTGCTGTCAGCCACACCTCTGTTAACTTTTGTACATATGTTGTGCATGAAGTGGTGCATATGTGCTGTACACCATAATTAGTGTCATCATATCTGATAACAAGCCAGTGATATATCAGATTGCTACACATGTCATGTACAGTAGGGGTTAAATTTCATGACATAACCTGGACATTCTGTGGATGTTTGTAGAGTACTGAGGTCTGTGCAGTGATGGTGAATGTCAGCAGTGTGTGTATTGTTAATATGTACTTTAGCCTGTGTACAGACTGTGGTAGATGTCATTTTTCTAGCCCCCCTTCTATCTGATGTTACATGCTGCCCCACTGTATGGTACTGTTTTGCCGTACATGTTTGTAGGGCCATCCACACACATGTCCCATACCACAGACAGCCATCAGACCAAACTGTGTTGCAGCCCAGTATATGTAGGGTCATTCTGTGAGTGGCACATGTGAGGATGGTGTAGAACAGATAGTCCATATACTGTAATATTATGCTAGCTTACCATATGTGGCTGTGTTCACAATGGTTGTGCTTATGCACTTTCACACAGGTGTATCTTACCCGGTGCTGTGGCATGGCTGTTGAGCCTGCTATATATGCAGCTACATGTGCATTCCCCCATAGGAGATGTAGGCCAGTGTTGAGCCAGTCTGTCTGCACAGTGCATTGTTACATGCCTAGCAGCTTAGTGTACTTACCCAGTGAGATGTCATGTGCAGATACTTGCCAGATGTACCACTGCCAGGCCTCCCTTAAAAGTCCTGTATGTCAGACAGAGCAGTGGGATGCTGTACAGATGTATGTCAATATCTAGAGGGTAGCATGTGTCCATGGCACCCCTGTACCAGCAGTCATTATGTGTCAGGCCAGACAGGAGTGTGTGAATCCAACACCTATGGTGGCATATGTATACCAGTCATTATGTGTTATACCCATCTACATGTCTGTCTACATCCATATAGTCAGGCCTGGTACACATGTTGTGGACTAAGGGATTATGTGTATACCTCTGGACTGTACAGTGTGTGTCCAAAGTTCCATATATATTGGCCAGTATCTCTGCTCCACTCAACAGGGGCATTACATGCTAGCAGTGGTACTTTACAATGACTTCCTTAGGATGTCTGTCAGTAGCCAATGGCACACATGTCATAAGCAGATGTGATCTTCCACACACACCGTGTCTGTGAAGTCAATCCCAATGACAGTAGCAATAGTCTTGTAATATACCTGCTATACATACCTGACATCCCCTTGCACTATGGCTTTGGGACTATAGGGGCTGGGGTAGGGCTACACTCCATGTCCAGGGCATATGGTGGAAATATATGTACATATACTTATCTATCTATATATATATATATATATATATATATATATATATATATATATATATATATGATTACACATGTGTAGTACTTCAAATTACCACTGTCATGGCAACCACCCACTATGAATCCCTACAGCATGTGGGCGCGGCCCCTTTACATTTCCTGTGTGATGGACATCCTTCCTGTGTGTGGGCATCAGTGTTACAAACAGCAGGTAGCAATACCTCTTACAGGAGAACCTGCACACTCAGGGCAGCCACATATTTGTAGGAGGATCAGGAACTACAGACACACTGTGAGTACAGTTGTGATATGCTTTGTATAGTACTGGTGTTACAGGATGTGTGTGTGTGTACATACTAGTTTACCTTGGAATGCAGACTGTCTGCATAGCTCACTACTGTGGGCCTATCCTCTTGCTGGGCAGAGGTATGCCTATCATGTATTGTCCGTCCACCACACAGGTCCTGTGTCAGATATTACACTGGCAGTGTGTGTGTTGCATGCTATCAGCACATGGCTACATCCATTTCTGCTTCTAACCTCAATTCCCTGACTAAGGGTACATTGCAGACTATCCTGTAGCACCAGCACCTTGCTTAGGGTAAGGCAACACTATTCCAGATATATGCTTGTGTTCCAGCCTTTGTCCTCCATCTACATACCAAGCTTTGCACATATGTCATGCTGTTGGAGGTTGTTCTGTAGTGGGCTGTGAGTATATCACACTGCCATTGCTGCCATTAGTCCACTGCTGTTGTATCCCCCACACATACAGTGGGGCTGGGGCCATATATGTGTGGGCGTCACCTACACAACACGTGTGCCCTTATGCAGCGCAGAGGCCAGTGTATGTAACAGTGGTATATGGGCCTGTATTATTGAGTCTAGGTAGGGAGCACCATAAATGAGCTAGGCTGTTACAAAATGTGGGGGTATCTGGGGTGAGCTGCCGCAAGGTATCTGGATGTGCAGTACCATATACTTCACCTATATTTAAATTGCTTACATGAATTGGGGTACTGCAAGCCTACTGCCTCCTGCCATACAGACTGTTCTGTTTGTCGGTGTGCTTGTGATGGTGTCAGTTATGCCTTGTGATGTGCCAGTTACAACCCATTTTAACACATAATGTCTTTACCACCTACTGAATTTGTACAGAGTGTAGATTGAGGCTGCAGAACTACACTCCTGCAGTACATACTGTTGATTCTTTGGTATCCTGTGGCCCAGTCTGTCTTCACTAATGTACACTTTTAAGGGTGTGGCCTGGACAGCAACAGTTGTGAACCTTTCCAGACTACTGTATTAGTGTAACTGTTTCACAGTTGCAGTACTCTGTTTATATGGTTGTCAGTGTCTGAACAGCTATATGATATGGCATATAGAACTGTAAGAGTCACACGTACCACCTTGCTTACCTTCTTCTGTTCTTACCTCCACCTCACTGATTGTTTCTCATACTGTCCTGCTGCCTACCTTCCTTAGGTGCCCCCCCTCCATGTCACCCTGTTCTATCACTACACATAGCTATCTCATCTATACCTATCTCCTCCCATAGATATCTTACCCATACTATATATATCTATCCTATTCTCCATCCTCACATCACCCCTCTTCACTACAGAACTCCCCTCATTTCACCCCTTTCACTACAGAACTCCCCTCCCCGCAGCTCTTCCTCTTCACAATATTGCTCCTCCCACCCTCCTGTTCTGTTTTCACCTCAGCAATATGTCCCTACTACCTACCTCTATCCTGCCCTCTCGACATTCTCTTCATCGGTATTCACTCATTCAGCCCCGCCCTTCCCAATCCTCATCCGGCCCATACCTATCATAAGGGCCAAAGTCCCCAGGGCACCATCTTTAAACCCCTGGCTCCTCTCGTGGCTGCTGCTTGCTCCTGGTCTGCTCCCCCTCACTCCCACTATTCAGCCTCTTCTCCTAAAGCTCGCTCTGCCTACCGGCCTAACACTCCTGGATTTTCCAAGATCATCCTCTGGATAGCAAGATCCACCTTGACTGCCTGTCTCCCAACAGGGATACTCCTACTCTTTCTCTCAGTAGAGAGAGCTAGAGGATAAATATAAAGTATGTAACATGCTACAATCATTACTCCACTTGGTCTGAGAATATTGCTCTATTGTTCTATCACTTACTTGGTGCTAGTGAAGGGTTCCAACCAGAGACGCCAGCAGCCTTACCCTTATTACTGGGTGCTCCCCTAATATCAGCCTCACCCCTGGTGCTTGCCCCTATACCTGATCTGCCTTCCTTCTTTCACCATTCAGTCTGCCTCTCTTATAAATTTAGGCTCTGTCCACTAGGGGGTAGTGCCTACCCACCTACTTAATCATTTTTCCTCACTCCTTCCCATACACTTTCATACCACTTTTTAACATCTTTCCCTATACTAACTGCTAAATTACAGCTCTATCCAATCTATCTCCACTTTTTGTCCTTTCCTTTCTCAGTTATAGTGCACTCCAAGAGTCACATGTACCACCTTGCTTACCTTCTTCTGTTCTTACCTCCACCTCACTGATTGTTTCTCACACTGTCCTGCTGCCTACCTTCCTTAGGTGCATCCCGCTCCGTTCGCCCTTCGGGCTCTCTCCGCTCCCCCACCCTACCCCCAAATCTCACCCACCCCCAGTGCACCTACACTTATACCATTCTAACAACTCCCACTTTCTCCCACACTTCACTGACAACACCCACTTCCTCTCTAGCAATTACATCACTCCCTCTTAATCACAACATTCCTCCCACCCCCTCCATCCCCCTTAATCCTATCCTACTTACTTTCCACCAACTACACCCCTCCCTTTTTCACCAACGCCTCCCTCGTAAAACTCCTCATCACACCTTCCTTCATATCCTATAATTTCACATCTACTTCACACACTTATTCTCTACACTACATATAACACCTTATCAAAACCACAACATGACTACAACATACAAATCACTCTTAATTCATCTACTATTACTTCTCATCCTTACTTACATCCACTATTTCACCCAACCCAACACCACATATTATCTTCCACCCACTCACTCTACCAGCACACTCCCCTTTTCTGACTTAAAATCTTTTATCTCAATAGCCCCTGAACTCTATCCCATTAACCCCCATCTACTTTTTCACTATAAACTAAACACTTCTTACAAACTCTTTAGTCCCTTCCCAAGCTCCAATATTCACAAATATCTGAAAACCTACAACATTCAAACAAGGCAATCCAATCATCTTAGAAATTTAATTGAACATATTACAACCATATTCCTATCTGGCGATATACACCCTAACCCAGGACCAATCACCACTTCCTCCATATCCAAATCCATCCTACTAGCTTCTCTAAACGCTCAAAGCATAGCAAACAAAATCCCTAATCTACAAGCATGGCTTATACATAACAAACCCGACATCTTAGCTATTTCCAAAACCTGGCTAAAACCTCATATAAAAGACACTGAAGTTCTACCTCCAAACTACTCAATAATCAGAAAAGACAGAATCCATAAAAAGGGTGGCAGGGTAGCTTTACTCTATTCTTCCACCCTATCCATTACTCCCTATAACAAACCCATTCCAAATTTCTCCAATGCAGAATTAACATTAGCTTTATTTCAATTAAACAAACACAAACAAATCTGCATAGTTTCACTTTACATCCCCCCTGGTGACAATGTCTCTGTTTTAGAAGACATCCTATCCTGGCTTTCTATCAATATCAGTAATGAAACTATTATCATGGGTGACACAAACATTAATTGGTCCTGCATTAATTCCCCCACACACCTCATAAACATTAACCTCTATAAATACTCTCAGATCATCAACCAGACTACCAGGCCCTCTAAAGATTTCTCCACTGGCAGTACCCTAGATTGGATTTTAGTATCTCACCCCCACTACTACATTGACAGTGGAACTCTCCCTGACTCCCTCAGTGACCATCTTCCCATATTCACCAAACATCTTCCATGTCCACTACAAGCAACACATAATTACATCAGCACTCGAAACCTAAAAAAACTTCAACCCATTAACCTTCTCAGACTCCCTAAAATCAACAAATTGGAACCCACTAAAAACCCTACCCCTGGATAATGCTGTTGCATACTTCAATACAAATTTCCTGAAACTCCTGGATAGTCTAGCCCCCATGAAAACCAAATGAATTTGAAACAATGCTGCCCCCTGGCTTACAAAAAATACACTAACTATCATGCGACTGAGAGACAAAGCCTGGGCACACTACCAAAGAAACAAAACTTCCTGTACCCTAAATGAATTCAAAACTCTTCGCAACAAAGTCAAAAAGCTTATCACAATAGATCGTCAAAACTACTACTCCATACTTCAAAACAACGATAAAACCAACCCTCACAAATTCTGGAAAGGTATCAATAAACTCCTAAAACCTGGCACTGCAGAAAACCCAAGCCCAGACCCAAGTGCTCCAGATATCAATCTCGCCACCCAATTCAACTCTTTCTTCTTAGACTCCATCTCTAAACTTACCACATCCTTCCCCAATAACACCACACCCTCTACACCTACATCCCACCTCCTTCCTCCCCCCTCATCTCCTACATCTCAACTCACACCTTTTTTCCTAAAACCCATCCCTACATCTACCATAAAAAAGCTCCTGCAAAAGCTAAAATCATGTACTAATGCACCTGATAACATACCCTCATACTTCCTTAACATTGCTGCCGATGCCATTGCCTTCCCCATCAGCATCCTAATAAATCGCTCTATCCAAGAAGGTCTTATTCCCACACTCTGGAAAAGAGCTTTCATCATACCCTTACATAAAGGAGGCAAGAACAATGATATCAGTAACTACCGTCCCATCGCCATCCTTTCTCCTATATCAAAACTCTTAGAAAAATGCATCCATCTCCAACTCCTTCCCTATCTCCTAGATAATAACTTACTAACCCCCACACAACATGGTTTCAGACCCAGCCACAGCACCATGACTGCCCTCCTTTCCTTCCTGGAAACAGTAAATACTGCCCGAGACTCTGGCTCTGTTGTATCCACTCTCCTTCTCGACCTTTCTAAAGCCTTTGATACCATATCTCATAGCCTTCTCCTTACGAAGCTATCTAACCTTAACCTATCCCCTGCCACTATCAATTGGTTCACCAACTATCTCTCCCATAGGCAACAAGCTGTCAAATGGAAAACAGCCATTTCCTCCTTTCTAAATACACCCACTGGTGTCCCCCAAGGTTCCATCTTGGGTCCTCTCCTCTTCAATATATTCATAAATGACTTCTCCCACTCAATTCCCAACACCAAACTTGTTCAATATGCAGATGATTCTACAATCATCTGCACAGCCACATCCATTCCCACTCTCTTAAAATTAACCCAAGATGCCTTCTCCACCACAGAACAATGGATGAAAAACAATCATCCAGCACTCAATGCATCTAAAACCAAGCTTATGGTATTCACTCCCTCTAAAAACACAACCATTAACAAAAATCTACTCTCTATCATCAGCCAAAACAACACCCCTCTTGAACTAGTATCTGAAAGCAAACTGTTAGGGGTCCTGATAGATGACCAGCTCAAATTCAATAGCCATCTACTACTAAACATAAAAAAAACCATTATAAACTTGGCATGCTTTATCAACATAATAAATTCCTCTCCACATCTACTAAACATACTCTTGCTACAACATTCCTCATTCCTTCACTTCTATATGGGGCTCCTCTTCTAACAAACCTTCAATCATCCCTTAAATCAAAACTGTCCTCATGTTATAATAAAATTGCCAAATTTGCCACTGACCACAAAGCATCTACCCACCACTGTGTATCTCTCCACAAACTAAACTGGCTTGAGCTTCCTAACTATCTCGCCTTTACTCAGCTCTGGTTTGCCCACAAACTCATATTCCATCCATCCCTCTGTCCCTCACTCAGCTCCACCTTTAAAATGCACATGCCACAAAGAGCCCTAAGATCTAATAACCAAAATCTGATAGAACTGTACTAACCTCTTCACTCACCAGGGAAAAATCTGCTGTCCTTTTCTCTGGCACGCAATTGGAACTCCCTCCCCCGCTCCATCCGTACCACTGCTAACCTTCCAGCTTTTAAAAAATCTCTACACACACACTTAACATCTTCCTGGGAATGCTCCTGCTCTCATCCCACCTAGTCTAGCCTGCTTCCTACAGGCACCACATCATATATACCAGAAACTATAAATTAGCTAAAGCAATAACACCCTAATAATTCTTAAACTCTAGTATTCCATTCTAAATACTACATATTTTTCTACAACAATGCAATGCTAGTCTTATATAGCATAATCAAAGATTCTTTGCTTGTAATCACCTGTTCCTCTGTTTTTTGTCTTGAACACACATTTCTCTATTTTGTCAACCGCTGTTAAAGTTTTTTACCACTGTTTTTGTCAATTTGTATTAATTTGACTGAATGTGTTAAAGTGTAAACTTCTGTAATGTTTTGTATCTTTATTCAGGAGCTTTTCTCCCCAGGACTCCATTGAAAATGGGTACTTCGGGCCCAATGGACAATCCTGGTAAATCAACTGTAAATAAATAAATAAATAATAGTACACAATTAAAGGTTTCCCATTTCTGCAAACCTGTGTGTGTCGTCTTTCTTATGACCTTTCTATGGGTATATGTTGCAGGCAACGATTGACATTTGTATGGGTGGCCCATACAGTGTCCAGTTGTTCAGGTGTTAACTGTAGGCATAGTGGCTGTTCCATATTGTGTGCACCTTCTACATATGTATCATGCTGTACATATATCTGAGTGTGTATGTGTAGTCACATGTGTATGTATATATATATATATATATATATATATATATATATATATATATATACATTTTAAAGGTGGAGCTGAGTGAGGGACAGAGGGATGGATGGAATATGAGTTTGTGGGCAAAGCAGTGCTGAGTAAAGGCGAGATAGTTAGGAAGCTCAAGCCAGTTTAGTTTGTGGAGAGATACACACACACACACACACACACACACACACACACACACACACACACACACACACACACATACACACACACACACACATATATATATATATATATATATATATATATGTATGTATATATATATATATATATATACACACACACACACACACACACACATATATATATATATATATATATATATATATATATATATATATGTGTGTGTATATCTGTATCTGCATCTCTGTGTCTGTGTATCTGTATCCTGGGGATGCTGATGGCTTCCACATATTACATGGCCTATGGGAGGCAGACTGTACTTGGTACTGTACTGCAGGGTGCACGTGTTTGGCTGTGTTGGATGCCTATACATACGAGATGTATAGTGTGTGGGGCCTCTCAACCCCATTAATGGTGCATGTGAACATATGTGTATTTGTTAATCTGCCATTGCTATCTACAGATGTATGGCCATATATACCTATATAGATACATATATCTGCTAACATATATATAACTATGTCTGTATATACCTACATAGACATATATCTGCATACACATATGTAACGTGCTGTGTATATGTCAACATATAGGTGTAGACACATATATGTGTCAATTTAGGCATATGCATGTATATATGTGCATATATATTTATATATATGTATATAGTGTTGGAAATATATATATATATATATATATATATATATATATATATATATATATATATGTATATATACACATATATAGATATGTTGTATCTGTTTAGATATTAATGTAGTTACACACAGGTATACATTCTCTGTACTGTTGCATGACATGACTGGATGATATGTTTCTGAAAACATTGATTTTTCTTTGTATATGTGATGACTTAATGGTAAATCACTTTGTGTATGGAGTGCAGAGTCCTAGGTTCGAGCCTTGCAGAGGCAGTTTATTTTGTTGCTTGGCAGAACACAGGCCACTGAATACAGATTCATGTGTACTTACACTGTATGGGGACCTCTGGAATGCATAACACCTCATATCTATGCTTACTGCAGTACTCCAGTTCACATATTTATGTTCTGTGGCAGGTTATACAACATCACACTGTACATAGATTTAGTTCACATGTTTGGTTTGATTTTCCTGTGGTGAGGATTAGTTTGCTGATACCTCATTTGTATGCATTGCTATGATGGCTTAGTGGTTAACTACTGTTACTGTGGTGTACAGGGTCCTGAGTCTGAGCCGTGCAGTAGTTGTTTATTTTGTTGCTGGGCAGAACACACGCCATTTGGATACAGAGTGATTAAGGCACTTTAAAGTAGTTGTAAGTGGGTTTGCTCTGGTTTGCATGACTGTAAGCACTGCTAACCTCCGGGTACAGTTTCTTATACTCAGTTAGCTTCTACTTTGCTTAATCTGTGTAGATAATGCTTACCCCCATGCAAACACACTTAAAATACACTTACTAGTGCTTATATATGCTTATTACTGCTTATTTGTGCTTAAACCTGCTTACTAGTGCCTTATTCATTATAACACTGACACTTCACATGTGTATTTAATGCAGTACTCCGGTTCACATTTAAATGCTATTTAGTAGATTATACTGCAAAAAAAAGTTCATATACAGATTTCACATTGAAAATTGAATGCCTGCTCATTAGGCGGATGCTCTGACCACTACACTATTGCTGTCCTGCTTCATTTGCATATATATTCCTTGTTATCCTCTTCAGCCTTTTAAACTTCTTTAACAATAGCTAAGCGATGGGCAAAACCACACACCTATGGTTAGCTGTACTTGGGGTTTTAAAAAAAAATAAATGGGTTTCTTCATTTTATTTATATGTACTGTTCCTGTTGTACACATGGGGGACTGTTGGTGGGGATATGCGGACACCTATGAGTGGTCTCGCTCATTTATGTACAGTTTCTGCTGTTCTACTTTGCAGGGGTGTGTTTATTTTGAGAGCTCTGCTTTCAGACATGCCCCCTGCACTCGTCCATGCTCCATGTAGGATTAGGAGGTCAGGCAGTGCACCTTCATTAATATGCATGGTGCGCTGCCATCCTCCTCCTAAACTGCCGCATCCACGCAAGACTAGACTAGTCCTGCATGGAAGATTAGTAAATCCGGGGGACAGTTTTTGCAATTTCTGGTCTCCTGTGACTATTGGTTATAAAACTTGCTGTTGCTAATAATCCTCCAAGTTAGGCATGTTTGTCTTAAATGTCTTTTATTCCCTTAATGCAATGTTTTCCCTTACAACAAATGATATGGTGTCTTGGTTTGGATACTTTCGTATTACTTCATCCAATTTGTTCTTGAAAATTGAAAAAGGACATTAATTTGTTTCCTTTTTGATGAAATTTGGTTAGTCAGCTTTTCCCCGTATGGTGTTTTAGTAACCTGCAGTTATAAGATAGTGTCAATACATGTCTGAAATGCATTTACTTTTTCTTGTATTGCCAATAACTGGGGTATTACCAAAAAATCATATACTCTTCCTGTATCAATTCTTCATTCTTTTTAATAAATATTTTCTACTTAACATATTTGCCATATGCATTTTCTTGCCCAGTTTGCATTTACGTTTGGATAATGCTCCTGTTAGATTAGGTAACACCATCTGTAATTTCATAAGTTCCTTGTACAGAAAATTTCTGAATATACTTTGCAAGGCATTGTCGTCTGTTGCTAGAGGAATATCTTTATCAGACATATATTCATGAAATGTCTTACATACATTTACTGTTTTAGCAGTTCTTTTTCTGTGTGGGCATGTCTGTTGTGTTCATTTATCAGTACTGATGAACCAATGGCATCTTTTCTCTTCTCTTATAGGCTCATGGCTCCTATACCATTTTGACTAGAATCTACTTTCAACATAACTGAGTTATTCACACCATAGTACTTTAAAAATGTCACTTCTATAAACACTTTCTGGAGCATTTCAAAATGTTTACTTCCATTGCTCCAGTCTTTGTCTCTTTGTTCAATAGAATTTCTCTGACTAGTTTGCTACTTGATAGTTGTTGTTGAAGCACCTACCAAGAGGAGAAAATGCTGAGAGAAGAAAGGAGCCACTTTTGAGATTTTAAGTATTTTCTTCTGATTTATTTCTTAGAAAAACTGCATTGCCGTCTACTTTTCGGCATTTTCTTGCTTGCAAAAGTTGATATATGTGTTAGAAACAGTATTTAGAACATACCTAGAGCCTGTTTATTGCATTTTTTGTGTTGCACTTAATTTAAATTTTTTTTTCTTAAAATTGCATTTTACCAGCCTCTGGCCTAGCGCACACATGTTGGGGTCATTTATTGCACTGTTCTGACTAGTTTGCTACTTGTGTGTCTCTGCTATCCTTAAACAAAAAAAAAAAAAAAATCTTGCTATTTTCCCACTTTGTATAATTAAAAAAAAAGTTCAGTTACAGAGTTGCTGTTCTGAACTGTTTGTAAGTTTCTTGGAGGCCAGTGCTTACTTGGGCTAAAGGGAAGTCTCTGTGTTCACCAGTGGCAGTGGTTAACACTGAGCAGCCTGCCTGTCCCTGTAGGAGTGGTTACTGCCTAGAAACTGTAGTTTTATTGGCCATTTTGGATCAATTCCAAACTCCTTGATCTCTCTCTCTCTTAAAACCCTGCAACTCTCTTTTTGTGCGGTCTTGCGCACAGAGCAGCATCAGGCAGCACCGGTTAGCTGGGTTATACTATTCCTGACTCCACAAAGTCTGCGCTGCAAATTTTCCCTTAGAAATAGGCAAGCCTCAACTCAAGTGCTACAGATCAACTGCTCTTATTGCAGCACTTGCATAACCCAAATCAGCACTTGTCCAAATCTCCTAGACAGCATTATTATTTTCCAAATTTCCTAGACAGCACTATTATAATACAGCATAAGACCCTTGACTGTCTGCAAGACAGGTGAAATTTACTTTTCCAAGCATGTCCAGAGGTCAGCTTTAGGTGTACTCTCCAGTTCAGCTGGTGGAATTGGGCATCCTGAGGCAATGTCACAACTGCCTCATGTATGCAGACAACCCTCTCCTCTTACCTCTAGACACAAACACTTGTGAGAGATGCAAATACACAGCCAGACTGGAGGCTAAGAGCTCTCAACCCATGACTGTAACAGACAGTCAAGAGGAGAAGAGACACACTAGCATCACACCACCAGTCACACATGGATCTACAAAACAAGCACCGGCAAAACATACACATAAATACATAAAAACATATTCAGAGGCACTAGGTACAAATCTGAAAAAGAAACAGTGCTCTCCAAAGCAGACAAGCAAGCAACCTGCACCTCCAAACACAAGCCAGAAAACACATAATCCACCTCAGCAGTGTGCCTCATGACAGCCCCTAAGGAAAAACACCATACCCAACATGCTAGTAATAGGAGACTCTATAGTAAGGCACACAGATGTTCCACTCACCAGGCTGAACAAGGAGAAGGTTACTGTCAGCTGCCTGTCGGGTGCTAGGATCCGCCACATAACATAGGCACTTAGGTCACTCCAGAACAAGTACAAGTATGACGCTGTCATTGTACATGTTGGTGTGAATGATCTAATACGTACCTCCCTGGACTACATGAAAAGAGACATTGAGGAGCTCTCTGATCATGTAGCCCAAGCTGGTATGACCCTGACCTTGAGTAGCATACTACCTTCACCTAGAATGATACCACAATACAAAGTCAAAATGATCAATTTCAACAATTGGCTAAGCTTCTTGTGTCATTCTAAGGGGATCCAGTGTCTGTCTGCCTGGGATGACGTGATAGACAAGCCTCGCTGTTTCACCAGAGATGGTTTGCACCTGTAACTCCTAGGCTTTCAAATACTGGCCAAGGCTCTTGCCATCCCTATAGTGCCTTTTTTAGGCAAGGCTCAAAGGACAAACCAACCACCGTAACCAGCACAGCTAACCAAAAACTAAGGATAATGCTACTCAACGCCAGAAGCCTCAACCTCAAAATGCATACACTTGAGGCACTCCTCAGTATGGAGAAAATTGATGTTTGTGCAGGCTCCAGAGAGCACCCCAGCACTACCAGGTTACAATTCATATCATACCTTCCGGCCTCAGTTACCGGATTGTAGTACAAAGGGCGGAGGCGTATCCATATTTATCAAGGATACCCACATCTCCAGGTTAGTGGCACAGCATGATGCCCCAGAGATCATCCATGCGCAACTATCAGCAGGCAAAACCACATTTCAAGTCGTAGCCTGTTATAGATCGCCCACCATGTCCCAAGATGCTCACTCAGCATTCCTTGAGGCATTGGAAAATATAAAGGTCCTACCCAACACCATAATTTTGGGTGATTTCAACTACCCTGGTATAGACTGGGTGAACTACCAAAGTTCTAACTCCTATGCCCAGCGGTTCATAGAATTTATAAATTCAAATGCCCTCAAACAACTGGTATGTTCTCCCACTAGAGGGGACAACATATTGGATTTAGTCATCACAAATATGGGTGCCCATTGTACCACACCCGTTATCACTCCCTCTCTGGTCAGATCAGACCAAAAACTGATAACCCTAGACATCCTCACCCTTCCACCTCCCCCAGTCAAAGAAACCATCATAAAAAAACTTTCCAAAGCAAACTTCAAACTACTTGTGTCAGAAGTGGAAAGCTTCACTATCCACCTGCAGAAGGATAATTATATCCAAGATGCAGAATCCTACACCATGGCACTTTATATACATCTTCAGGATTGCATGGACCGTGCTATCCCAAATAAAACCAAGACTCCTTCCTCAAGCAAGAAGAAACTAGTCTGGTGGATCCCGGCCTTAAGCAAACTATACAATAAAAGGAGGAGACTTATACAAAAAAAGGCCAAATCTCAAGTAGAAAAATCATCTCTGATCAGCATTAGTAAGAAATTGAGGGCCCTCATCAAGTCAACTAAAGCCAATTTCGAAAAGAAAGTTGCCAAGGATGCCAAGGATAACCATAAGGCCTTCTATGGTTACGTCAAAAACCTAAATGGCAACGCTCAGGTCTGTTCTGAGCTAGTACAAAATGGAACAAAATATACTGACCCCACTGACATTGCCAACATCTTGGCTGATAGGTTCAGTGCAAATTTCCCCCCTCTCACCACCTACAGGGCCTATTACTATTCCAGGGGATTGTGTAACTCCAATTATTACTGATACGTTGGTTAATAAGGGTCTATCTAAAGCTAAAAACACTGCCTCCATGGGACCAGATGGTGTCCCGGGCTGTGTCATATGTGAGTTCCAAAATGAATTAACCCCGCATCTGAATACCCTGTTCAGTCTCAGCCTCTCGACAGGATATGTGCCCATAGAATGATGCACAGCAATAGTGGATCCACTGCACAAGGGAGGGCCTACAACCGACCCTGGGAATGACCGACCAATAAGCCTGACCAGTCTGATCTGTAAGGCAATGGAGCGAATCATTATGGAACTCATAAATGGAGAGATTGGGAACCTCCAAACACTTGACCCCACACAGTTTGGCTTCGTCAGGGGCAGATCATGTCTCCTGAACCTGGTGGACTTCTTTGAGACAGTTACTCAGGCTATAGATAAGGGAAAGGAGGTACACATGGCTTACCATGACCTTGCTAAAGCATTTGACACCATTCCCCATTCGGGTATTATTGATAAACTCACCAACCTGGGCATAAACCCTTACATCACAAGATGGATTGCAAACTGGCTCTCAGACAGATCCCACAAAGTAAGAGTAGTGGGATCTATGTCTGAATCCAGACCACTAACGAGCAGTGTGCCTCAGGGCTCTGTCCTGGGGCCCCTCCTGTTTGGCATATACTTCTCAGAGGTACAGGCAAGCACTGATGTGCTGTGGCTGACCAAGTCTGCGGACGACTGCAAACTGGGTGCTATAATAGAGTCTCCAGCTGACATGGATATCCTCCAGAAGGGCCTTAACGAGACTGATGCATGGTGTCAAAGCCATGGCCTCAAGCTAAATGCTAAAAAATGCGTAGTAATCTCCTTTGGAAAAAAAACAAAGTACCTGCGAACTACCACATAGGAGGTAATCCCCTGAAATCTGAAAAAGAAATAAGGGATCTAGGGACCCAAGTAGATAGTCAGCTTTCCTTTGATAACCATGTTGCCAAAGTGGTTAGAAAATCCTTCTATGTGACCCATCTGATCACGAAAGGGTTTGCATCAAGATCTAAGGATGTAATGGTGCCCCTCTACTCTTCCCTCATTAGACCCATTATTGAGTACAATGCACCAATTGGAATGTACCTGGCTAGACATCTCCAGCAGCTGGAGAGACCACAGAGGTACCTCACTAAGAGGATTACTGGCCTCAAACAGTTGCCCTATGCAGCACGACTGAAAAAACTAAGGCTTTTCTCTGTTGCATACCGCCTTCTCAGAGGCGATCTCTGTCTAATATACAGAGCCATGTCCAACCCAGAACTGCTGAACATGCTCCATCTTAGCAAAACCAAATCCACTCAAGCTACACGCTCTAGGGATATAAACCTCAGCACAACAATGAATAGAACATGCTGGAGGGATAGATTCCCTCCGCAAAGACTTCCCTTGCTATGGAACAAGGTCCCGATCTACATAAGACAGAGCCCCTCACTATCACTCTTCAAGAGGAACCTTGACGAGTGGATGGGTAACAGAAAGTTCACATCAGGGATCATACCAACAGCTCTACTAGATAGGGGCCAAGGATAATAGCTGCTAGATCAAGGGCCTAGGGAATTAACCAAAGGGGCGGTGAATACCGCACAACGTGGCTAGGCTAATATATGCCTTCGGGCAGATAGCCCAGTATCTACCTATGAACCTATGAACCTAAGGCATATTTATCACAGGCACGTTAACTACAAACTTTTGGTTTGGTTGTGACTGCTTCAGCACATGTGCAGATTTTGGCACTGTAAAGTTCTTCTTTTCCCTTCATCAGACTTCAGTTGTCCTGGGATTAGATTATGATGCATGTGTCAGACCTGACACCCTTATTTTACTTTTGCTTTTATTTAACTTCCATCTCACTTTTGTACTTTATACCTTTTGACACTTTTCTTTCAGCGTGTATCACTTGCATAGCACTGATATTTAATTTGTTGTGATATCTTCATGCAAACCTCAGCCTGTGAGTAAATCAGCACAGTTATACAGTACACACATTGCTATGAGTCTGCACAGCAATTGTGAAGTCTGTGTGACAGTATGGCTTTTTCTGCATGTTTGCAGTCTTTGCTTTTATGTTGTGAACTCATTTAAACATTCCCAAATTCTCAAAATCTAAACAGCCCCAATATTAGAGGGATTCTGCGAATTCATTCTTTGAATAATACAATTTGAAATTTTGAAGTAGGACTTTCTACTTTTTTTTCTCTTGCTGAGTATATCACTGCTGTCAGTTGGTCATCAGCCTCTTCCTACTCAATCAGCCTATTCATGCACCATCCCTCTTGTGAGGGTCAACTGGGAAGGGCCTTCATTCAGACAGACATCTGGGTGGTTTAAGATTTTTTGTTATTTTTATGATGTTATGCCCTGCATGCACTCAACAAACTATTGGGGAGTAACGTGCAAGGGAATGAATGCTGAGGACAGCCCCTGACCCACATGTACTGTTCCCTCTGTGCATACATGAGCCTCCACTTGAAGCATGGACGATTGTTGTTCCAGTCTTCACTGGAGAAATCACACCACCCAGTGTTCCCTCGACTTTATGTGACAATTCCCACCTTTCCCTATGCCCTTTTTCTCCTTTCCCTCTCTGCGTGGATCCCCTAGTGTCAGGACCACTAATCAAAACCAATACACAGGAGCCACATACAGGACTCCATTTCTCTGTGCCAGATCTGGTCAGTCAAAAATCTTCACAGAGAAGCTAAGCATTAATAATCAAACTGATAAATTTAAACTAGGTACATTCTCAGAGCTCACTCTAATGCCAATGTACATTTGTAAATACTGAACCTAAAAGAGAGTAAACTGAAGTTGTCTCTATATAAATTGCTTGCTTTTTCAGGCCATAACATAAAATAATTGAAACAGAAAGTAAACAAAAAAAAAAGATTCAGATAACTGCAATGAAAGTCACAGATATAGTAGGTCACTTGACTTCCTATAGCTTGGTATGTTGAAAAGAATTCATAGTTTATATGTAGAGTGGAGATGTGCTTTTTGAATTTAAAAGTTTGCTTATCGGTTTGGGTTGTTTTCCAGGAGAAGATTAAATTCAGATACAGACTGCAAAGTTTCTAGCTGTGGATATTCTTATCACTAGAGCTATTTTAGCATCTAAGGTTCTGATGAACGCTGTACTTTAAATGCTATACTGAAGAAAGTGGTGCACCACATTTTTGGACCATGGCTTATGTTTTACATCATTAAATCATATTATGGGAAGCACTTCACTGGTGTGTTTTGATTTTGCCAGAGAATAGTCTCATGAGGCCAAGAGGACCTTTAATGATCTATAAAGGATCTCAGGTTGTGAATTTGTTTTAATGAGCCCTAATCTTTCCTAAAGAATTCACCTTATATACTGATTCATCAGAGGCTGGTTTAAGAGCAATGGCATCCCAAAGCATTCACAACGATCACCCTGGTTCATGTAGCTGAAGGAATATAAGCAATGGAGAAAGGAGATACTCAGCTAGTGAATGAGGGAGTCTAGCAATAAAGTAGAACTTCTGTACCTTGATGTTATTGTCTGTTGAACAGGTATTTTACCTTAATAACTAATTATGCCCCTCTACAAAGGCTGAGCAAGCAAATGGATAGTAATACCAAACTGTACTGGTAGTCAGTAAGTATGTCTGCATTTCTTCCATTTTACAGTGACCACAGCACTGGACTAGCAAATTGGAATGTCTCTGAGCTGTTAAGCTCTTACATTCTAGCACTATGAGTAAAAAAAACAATGGCTTTGTGCTGGGGGGTAGTGATAACAATTTGGGGATAGGAAGTGGGTAGTGTGTCTTATAGACTGACATATATAATAAATTCTGACTAAAATAAGTCAGAAACCAGCATGTATCAGTCAATAATGATGTCTTACATGACAGTTACCATTTTATAAATGAAGGGGTCCTTGTTCAAAGTATTTCAAGAAGTTAGATCCTTGCTTGGAGGGTCAGAAAGGGATAAGAAGAAGAATGTTGGAAGGCATTGGATGCAAGAAAACTGAAAGTGCAGTTAAGATTCAGTTGGATGATTTTTGGAGGATTAACCATTAATCAGAAATAGAGAGCTAAAACCGGTGCTTGGTTGTGGCCTAGTGCCTGGAAGTTTTATAGATGCCCATTTGCTGGAGGGGCAAAATGGGTTAGTATATAATTGATGGTGAGTAACAAAAGGCACTGCTTTTATGTTTTACTAAAAGATAAGTGGGCAGCTTATTGTTTTGTTTTTCCTTTGCTGATTTACTGAATAAATGTTTATAGATATGTTTTTTGCTTTGAATTTATTACCTTTGCCTCCAGTGCCTGCTTGTACTTATAATAAATACACATCTATTCCAACATCTACATTAAAATATATATATCTATATATCTATCTATATATATATATATATATATATATATATATATATGTACATGGATTCCCTTCCCAAGGTCAAAGTTTAAAAACTTCCAACTGCAAATGGCCAAGACCATAAGATCGAAGTTTTGAAACTTTGAACATTTTAAAAGGAGATTGCTATACAGTGCAGAAAGGGAAAATTACCGTTTTCCTCACTGTAATGTGATTTCAGAGTTGGTATATTTATTTAGCAGGGCTATGAGGGTGCAAAAAGGGCTAGACCCCATGTAAAAATGTAAAAAAAAAAAATTGGGGGTGCTTGCCCCCATGCAAAAATGTAAAAAAAAAATTTTTGTTTTTATTTTTTTAATTACAATTTTGAAGTTTCAAAACTTTGATATTATGGACTTGACCATTTGCATTTTAAGTTTTGAAACTTCAAGCTTGTAAAGTAGATCCATATATATATATATATATATATATATATATATATATATATATATATATATATATATATATATATATATAAATATATATATATATATATATATATATATATATATATATATATATATAAATACATATATATATATATATATATATATATATATATATATATATATATATATATATATATATATATATATATATATATATATACACAAATATCTACAGCAGACAGTCAATTATCAGAAGTAATTGGGACCTGCAGTAGTTTGGATAATCAAATTGTTTGGATAATCAAACATATAGTTGAACCGGATAAAAAACTTATAAAATCTTGTTTTTTCCTGCATGTAGGAAAATGCACTTTTCAACCATTCAGTGATTCCAATGGACAATAAAGAATATGTTTCATATACAAGCTGGCTACAACCTCAGAAAAACATGCTCAGGCAAATACATATAATGTTTACGTATTCAGACATTATATGATTTTGCCTACCTGAAAACTTTGGAAGGCTGCTTCTGATAATTGACGGTTCTGATAATCGACGTTCGGATAATCGGCTCTCTATTTTATATACATATATATATATATATATATATATATATATGTATGTATATATACATGGGAGCCCTTCATTTGTTTGAACTTTCAAATCTTCGAAACTCATATGTCCGACACCATATAAGCGAACCTTTAAAAGGCCGACAAATGATAGTGGAGATCCTGCTACAGTGCGGGACTAGGAGCTTCCCCTTTCCTGCACTGTAGTGTGATCTCAGATTGAGAATATTTAAGTATCAGGGGGTGTGGGAGGTGCAGGCGGACTTGCCCCCTGCATAACACAGTTATACTGTGTTTACAGGTAGGTAAATGGTGCTATTTCAGGATGTCGGTCTTTCAGAATGTCGATCATATGGTGTCGGCCATATGAAAGTTGGCATTCTGAATGGTTGACATTCCGAAGTAGACCCATATACATATATGCGTGTGTGTGTGTGTGTGTGTGTGTGTGTGTGTGTGTGTGTGTGTGTGTGTGTGTGTGTGTATGTGAGTGTGTGTCTGTACACATGGGTCCACTTCTGAATCTCGAAATACTGAAATATTAAATTTCAGTATCTTGAGACCAGAATTCCAAAACTACACCACACCAAAAAATCAAAAAAATAAACAAGACTTCAGTAAGAGATGCTCTTGTTTTTTTAAGACACCCTCCACCAGACAAACAAAAAGACATATAAATCCTTCCTACCTACACCATAACAAATCAACACGACACACACAAACAAAACACAACTAATCTATGTATAAGCAAGTCCCCCTGGACCCCCACACCCCCACTACTTATACATACCAACACACCCTTATATACATACGAGAAACAAACACACTAAACATGTAAAACAATCACCACGGTCAACACCTACACATACACTCTCACCTACCTACTTTAACCTACTTCTTCAACTTCCCAAAACACTAAATAAAACAACATTCCTACCCAAAACCTGACATGCTATAAACTTACCTGTATCTCTGAACATAATTGCACATCGACCGCCATCTTCAAAATACAGAAACCACTAAACCTTAAAGGGATATTACACTACAGAAACTGACCACACAATATTTTTCTCTTCCTCATTTCATCTGGCATTTCTACTCAGTTATTATATTGCTCCCTACACCTTACTACCCAAACTTACTCCCTAATTTTCTCTCAGCTTATTATCTCCTGCAATCTTTCTTTGTATTAATTATTATCTGAATTGCTGGTATTGTATTTTAACTGTATTTGTTAAATTAGACATTGTATTTGTTAAATTATTCTTGTATTTCTGGAGCTTTTCTCCCTAAGGCCACCACTGAAAATGGATATGTATCCAGTTGGACTTTAGCGGTTAACAAATGTAAAATAAAATAAATAAAAATAAATAACTACCACACATTCAACAACCTAAGATTCTACAAAATGAAGTTTCGAACAACAGCACTTTCTGCATTCTGGTCTTGAGATACTGAAATTCAATATTTCAGTATTTCGAGACTCAGAAGTGGACCCAAATACACACACACACACACACATATATATATGTATATTTATATATATATATATATATATATATATATATATATTTATATATATATATATATATATATATGTATATATATATATATATATATTTATGTATGTATCTATAGATATATATATATATATATATATATATATATATATATATATATATATATATATATATATATATGGGTCTACGACACATGCTCGACTAGCATATGTCCGAATCAAAAAACATCGAACACGCATACACGAAAGCGCTTAACATCGAAAAGTACTTTTGTGTATGTGTAGTTCAAAAAAAGAAAAATCTACGTTTCTGCAGGGGGGCTTTGCCCCCCTGCACCCCCACACCCCCTACTTTATTATTCTCACTCCGAGATCGCACTACAGTGGGGAAAAGGGAATTTTCCCTTACCCGCACTGTAGTCCGATCTACAAAACAGGCACACATACACGGAAGCACTTGTCGATGTCAAGAGCTTTCATGTATGTGTGTTCGATGTTTAGTGATTCGGACATATGCTAGTCGAGCATGTGTCTGGATCCCATTGATATATATATATATATATATATATATATATATATATATATATATATATATATATGGGTCTACCTGATATGGTCGACAGCACATATGATCGAAAACCAAAACACTGACACCAGAACACTGACAGCTCACAACACTGAAAGCTCATTTGATCGACAGCTCATTTGGTCGACACATGAAACCAAAGGATTACGCCCTTCCCTTACTGTAGGGCGACCCTGGAGTAGGAATAATAAGTTTGCGGGGGTGTGGGGGGCACAGCCCCCCACATTGGGGGTGTGTGGGGGGCAAAGCCCCCCACATTATGTACATGAATGCAGTCAACTCAGTTCAATGTATCCATATGTATGTTTACAATTTATGACATATGTGGGGGGCTTCGCCCCCCACACCCACCAATGTGGGGGGCACCCCCCAAACTTATTATTCCTACTCCAAGGTCGCCCTACAGTGGGGGAAGGGCGTAATCCTTTGGTTTCATGTGTCGACCAAATGAGCTGTCGATCAAATGAGCTTTCAGTGTTTTGAGCTGTCAGTGTTCTGGTCTCAGTATTTTGCATGTCGATCATATGAGCTGTCGACTATATCAGGTATACCCTTATATATATATATATATATATATATATATATATATATATATATATATATATAGATAGATAGATACACACACACACACACACACACACACACACACACACACACACGCACACATATTTACCTGCGGTTGGTCAGTTAACATGAATGTTAACATCTGCATTGGACTTCCTAGGATGCATGTGCCAAGAAGCAACTTCAGTGCATGGGAGCATTACATAAAAAAAAAAAAAAACATCATTTTTGCAGGAGGACAAGTACATGTGTACCCCCCACACCCTGCTAATTATATATACTAAATTCAAGACTGTACAATCTCAGGAAAGGACATATTCCCTTACCCAGGGATTCTTGATCTCCCACACCTATTGACCATCTGTATATTTGACCACATGTAGCTAATTTAATAGATGTCGACTAAACTCACTGTTGACTAAACCAGCTGAACTTGGATGTTTTTATAGATACAGATATAGATACAGATATAGATATAGACATATGCTTCCTACGGGGTAATTAATCACTACAACATCAAAATGCACAAAACTAACTACACTGCATTTAAAAACAAAACATTGTACGCATACGAACATGAAAAATATCTAATCCCAAAACCTTCTAGCATGGCAGAATGAGGAACAAGCATTAAACATAGGTACTGCAGGAAAGACAAGTCTAAGATTTGCTATTATACATCTCAATTTTTTTGTTATTTGGTAATAGGGCAAGTCAATATCATGACAGTACAGTATATGTATATGTGTGTATATATATATATATATATATATATATATATATATATATATATATATATATATATATATATATTTATATATATCCATCCATCCCAATTCTCCAAACTCTACTCATTACTAGCCTCCAATATTTTCCACTTAAAATAATACCTACTAAAGATGGTCACTGTAACCCTCAGTTATTTAACAATGAGCTTATCAAATGATTGAAATTACTTACCATCATTGCCTTTAGGCTACTGCTTAGTGTTGACATCCACCAAAACCCTGGACCACTCTCAGATAACAACAACCCTCTTAGTCACTCATCTCAACACCCCCACACATCCTATCCTAAAAAGAAAAAAATCAGACCTATTGCTAGTGAACATTAATATTAGAAGTATAGCCAACAAATTGGACATCTCAATGCCACGCTAGCCACATATTCCCCAGACATAGTAATAATTACTGAAACATGGCTAAAACCAGGTACAAAAGAGGAAATAATACCCTTACTCCATACTACGGGTGATAGACTCAGCAAAAGAGGAGGTGGAGTTGCTATCCTCTTTGGAGATCATCTCACTTTAACTTTCCTTGACTGCAAAACCCCACAACTTTACACTGGGTGATTTTCATTTAGACTGGTTTGCACCCTTAGTCAGGAGACCTTCATACTGGGTGATTTTAATTTAGACTGGTTTGCACACTTGTACCCTTAGTCAGGAGACATTCATACTGGGTGATTTTAATTTAGACTGGTTTGTACTCGTAGTCAGGAGATATTCATACTGGGTCATTTTAATCTAGACTGGTTTGTACCCTTAGTCAGCAGATATTCATATTGGGTGATTGTAATTTAGACTGGTTTGCACCCTTAGTCAGGAGACATTCATACTGGGTGATTTTAATTTAGACTAGTTTGTACCCTTAGTCAGGAGACATTCATACTGGGTTATTTTAATTTAGATTGGTTTATACCCTTAATCATGAGACATTCATACTGTGTGATTGTAATTTAGACTGGTTTGCACCCTTAGTCAGGAGACATTCATACTGGGTGATTTTAATTTAGGCTGGTTTTTACCTTTAGTCAGGAGACATTCATACTGGATGATTTTAATTTAGACTGGTTTGCACCCTTAGTCAAGAGACTTTCATACTGGGTGTTTTTAATTTAGACTGGTTTGCACCCTTAATCAGGATACATTCATACTGGGTTATTTTAATTAAGACTGGCTTGCACCCTTAGCCAGGAGACATTTATACTGGGTGGGTTTAATTTAGACTGGTTTGCACCGTTAGTCTGGAGACATTCATACTGGTTGATTTTAATTTAGACTGGTTTTCACCCTTAGTCAGGAGACATTCATACTGTGTGATATTAATTTAAACTGGTTTGTACCCTTAGTCAGGAAACATTCATACTGGGTGATTTTAATTTAGACTGGTTTGTGCACTTAGGATACATTCATACTGGGTGATTTATATTTATACTGGTTTGTATCCTTATTCAGGAGACATTCATACTGGATGATTTTAATTTAGACTGGTTTGCACCCTTAGTCAACAGACTTTCATACTGGGTGTTTTTAATTTAGACTGGTTTGCACCCTTAATCAGGATACATTCATACTGGGTTATTTTAATTAAGACTGGCTTGTACCCTTAGCCAGGAGACATTTATACTGGGTGAGTTTAATTTAGACTGGTTTGCACCCTTAGTCAGGAGACATTCATACTGGGTGATTTTAATTTAGACTAGTTTTCACCCTTAGTCAGGAGACATTCATACTTGGTGATTTTAATTTAGACTGGTTTGCACCCTTAGTCAAGAGACATTCATACTGGGTGATTTTAATTTAGACTGGTTTGCACCCTTAGTCATGAGGCATTCATACTGGGTGATTTTAATTTAGACTGGTTTGTACCCTTAGTCAGGAGACATTCATACTGGGTGATTTTAATTTAGACTGGTTTGCACCCTTAGTCAGGAGACCTTCATACTGGATGATTTTAATTTAGACTGGTTTGCAAACTTAGTAAGGAGACCTTCATACTGGGTGATTATAATTTAGACTGGTTTGTAGCTTAGTCATGAGATATTCATACTGGGTATTTTAATTTAGACTGGTTTGCACCCCTAGTCAGGAGACATTCATACTGGGTGATTTTAATTTAGACTAGTTTGTACCCATAGTAAGGAGAAATTCATACTGGGTTAATTTAATTTAGGCTGGTTTGTACCCTTAATCAGGAGACATTCATACTGTATAATTTTACTTTAGACTGGTTTGCACCCTTAGTCAGGAGACATTCATACTGGGTGATTTTAATTTGGGCTAGTTTTTACCCTTAGTCAGGAGACATTCATACTGGGTGACTTTAATTTAAACTGGTTTGCACCCTTAGTCTGGAGACATTCATACTGGGTGATTTTAATTTAGACTGGTTTACACCCTTAGTCAAGAGACACTCATACTGGGCGATTTTAATTTAGACTGGTTTGCACCCTTAGTCAAGAGACATTCATACTGGCTGATTTTAATTTAGACTGGTTTGCATCCTTAGTTATGAGACATTCATACTGGGTGATTTTAATTTAGTCTGGTTTGCACCCTTAGCCAAGAGACATTCATACTGGGTGTTTTTAATTTAGACTGGTTTGCACCCTTAGTCAGGAGACATTCATACTGGGTTATTTTAGTTTAGACTGGCTTGCACCATTAGTCAGGAGACATTTATACTGGGTGAGTTTAATTTAGACTGGTTTGCACCCTTAGTCAGCAGAGATTCATACTGGGTGATTTTAATTTAGACTAGTTTTCATCCTTAGTCAGGAGACATTCATACTGGGTGATTTTTATTTAAACTTGTTTGCACCCTTAGTCAGGAAACATTCATACTGTGTGATTTTAGTTTAGACTGGTTTGTGCCCTTAGTCAGGAGACATTCATACTGGGTGATTTTAATTTAGACTGGTTTGTACCCTTAGTCAGGAGACATTCATACTGGGTGATTTTAATTTAGACTGGTTTTCACCCTTAGTCAGGAGACATTCATACTGTGTGATATTAATTTAAACTGGTTTGTACCCTTAGTCTGGAGACATTCATACTGGGTGATTTTAATTTAGACTGGTTTGTACCCTTAGTCGGGAGACATTCATACTGGGCAATTTTAATTTAGACTGGTTTGCACCCTTAGTCATGAGACATTCATACTGGCTGATTTTAATTTAGACTGGTTTGCACCCTTAGTCATGAGACATTCATACTGGGCGATTTTAATTTAGACTGGTTTGTACCCTTAGACAGGAGAAATTCATACTGGGTGATTTTAATTTAGACTGGTTTGCACCCTTAGTCAGGAGACCTTCATACTGGATCATTTTAATTTAGACTGGTTTGTATCCTTAGACAGGAGAAATTCATACTGGGTGATTTTAATTTAGACTGGTTTGCACCCTTAGTCAGCAGAGATTCATACTGGGTGATTTTAATTTAGAGTAGTTTTCATCCTTAGTCAGGAGACATTCATACTGGGTGATTTTTATTTAAACTGGTTTGCACCCTTAGTCAGGAAACATTCATACTGGGTGATTTTAATTTAAACTGGTTTGTGCCCTTGGTCAAGAGACATTCATACTGGGTGATTTATATTTAGACTGGTTTGTATCCTTAGTCAGGAGACATTCATACCGGTTGATTTTAATTTAGAATGGTTTGTACCCTTACTCAAGAGACATTCATACTGGGTGATTTTAATTTAAACTGGTTTGCACCCTTAGTCCGGAGACATTCATACTGGGTGATTTTAATTTAGACTGGTTTGCACCCTTAGTCAAGAGACATTCATACTGGGCAATTTTAATTTAGACTGGTTTGCACCCTTAGTCATGAGACATTCATACTGGCTGATTTTAATTTAGACTGGTTTGCACCCTTAGTCATGAGACATTCATACAGGGTGATTTTAATTTAGACTGGTTTGTACCCTTAGACAGGAGAAATTCATACTGGGTGATTTTAATTTAGACTGGTTTGTACCCTTAGTCAGGAGACCTTCGTACTGGATGATTTTAATTTAGACTGGTTTGTACCCTTACACAGGAGAAATTCATACTGGGTGATTTTAATTTAGACTGGTTTGCACCCTTAGTCAGGGGACCTTCATACTGGATGATTTTAATTTAGGCTGGTTTGTACCCTTAATCAGGAGACATTCATATTGTTTAATTTTACTTCAGACTGGTTTGCACCCTTAGTCAGGAGACATTCATATTGGGTGATTTTAATTTGGGCTGGTTTTTACCCTTAGTCAGGAGACATTCATACTGGGTGATTTTAATTTAGACTGGTTTGCACCCTTAGTCAAGAGACATTCATACTGGATGTTTTTAATTTAGACTGGTTTGTAACCTTAGTCAGGAGACATTCATACTGGGTGATTTTAATTTAGACTGGTTTGCACCCTTAGTCATGAGACATTCATACTGTGTGATTTTAATTTAGACTGGTTTGTACCCTTAGTCAGGAGACATTCATACTGGGTGATTTTAATTTAGACTGGTTTGCACCCTTAGTCAGGAGACCTTCATACTGGATGATTTTAATTTTGACTGGTTTGCACCCTTAGCCAGGAGACATTCATACTGGGTGATTTTAATTTAGACTGGTTTGTACCCTTAGTCAGGAGACATTCATACTGGGTGATTTTAATTTAGAGTGGTTTTTACCCTTAGTCAGGAGGCATTCATACTGGGTGATGTTAATTTAGACTGGTTTGTACCCTTAGTAAGGAGAAATTTATACTGGGTTATTTTAATTTAGGCTGGTTTTTACCCTTAGTCAGGAGACATTCATACTGGGTGATTTTAATTTAGACTGGTTTGCACCCTTAGTCAAGAGACATTCATACTGGGTGTTTTTAATTTAGACTGGTTTGCACCCTTAGTCAGGAGACATTCATACTGGGTTATTTTAATTTAGACTGGTTTGTACCCTTATTCAGGAAACATTCATACTGGGTGATTTTAATTTAAACTGGTTTGCACCCTTAGTCTGGAGACATTCATACTGGGTGATTTTAATTTAGACTGGTTTACACCCTTAGTCAAGAGACACTCATACTGGGCGATTTTAATTTAGACTGGTTTGCACCCTTAGTCAAGAGACATTCATACTGGATGATTTTAATTTAGACTGGTTTGCACCCTTAGTTATGAGACATTCATACTGGGTGATTTTAATTTAGTCTGGTTTGCACCCTTAGTCAAGAGACATTCATACTGGGTGTTTTTAATTTAGACTGGTTTGCACCCTTAGTCAGGAGACATTCATACTGGGTTATTTTAATTTAGACTGGCTTGCACCATTAGTCAGGAGACATTTATACTGGGTGAGTTTAATTTAGACTGGTTTGCACCCTTAGTCAGCAGAGATTCATACTGGGTGATTTTAATTTAGACTAGTTTTCATCCTTAGTCAGGAGACATTCATACTGGGTGATTTTTATTTAAACTGGTTTGCACCCTTAGTCAGGAAACATTCATACTGGGTGATTTTAATTTAGACTGGTTTGTGCCCTTAGTCAGGAGACATTCATACTGGGTGATTTATATTTAGACTGGTTTGTATCCTTAGTCAGGAGACATTCATACCGGGTGATTTTAATTTAGAAAGGTTTGCACCCTTAGTCAGGAGACATTTATACTGGGTGATTTTAATTTAAACTGGTTTGTACCCTTAGTCTGGAGACATTCATACTGGGTGATTTTAATTTAGACTGGTTTGCACCCTTAGTCAAGAGACATTCATACTGGGCAATTTTAATTTAGACTGGTTTGCACCCTTAGTCATGAGACATTCATACTGGCTGATTTTAATTTAGACTGGTTTGCACCCTTAGTCATGAGACATTCATACTGGGTGATTTTAATTTAGACTGGTTTGTACCCTTAGACAGGAGAAATTCATACTGGGTGATTTTAATTTAGACTGGTTTGCACCCTTAGTCAGGAGACCTTCATACTGGATGGTTTTAATTTAGACTGGTTTGTATCCTTAGAAAGGAGAAATTCATACTGGGTGATTTTAATTTAGACTGGTTTGCACCCTTAGTCAGCAGAGATTCATACTGGGTGATTTTAATTTAGAGTAGTTTTCATCCTTAGTCAGGAGACATTCATACTGGGGATTTTTATTTAAACTGGTTTGCACCCTTAGTCAGGAAACATTCATACTGGGTGATTTTAATTTAGACTGGTTTGTGCCCTTGGTCAAGAGACATTCATACTGGGTGATTTATATTTAGACTGGTTTGTATCCTTAGTCAGGAGACATTCATACCGGTTGATTTTAATTTAGAATGGTTTGTACCCTTAGTCAGGAGACATTCATACTGGGTGATTTTAATTTAAACTGGCTTGCACCCTTAGTCCAGAGACATTCATACTGGGTGATTTTAATTTAGACTGGTTTGCACCCTTAGTCAAGAGACATTCATACTGGGCAATTTTAATTTAGACTGGTTTGCACCCTTAGTCATGAGACATTCATACTGGCTGATTTTAATTTAGACTGGTTTGCACCCTTAGTCATGAGACATTCATACAGGGTGATTTTAATTTAGACTGGTTTGTACCCTTAGACAGGAGAAATTCATACTGGGTGATTTTAATTTAGACTGGTTTGTACCCTTAGTCAGGAGACCTTCGTACTGGATGATTTTAATTTAGACTGGTTTGTACCCTTACACAGGAGAAATTCATACTGGGTGATTTTAATTTAGACTGGTTTGCACCCTTAGTCAGGGGACCTTCATACTGGATGATTTTAATTTAGGCTGGTTTGTACCCTTAATCAGGAGACATTCATACTGTTTAATTTTACTTTAGACTGGTTTGCACCCTTAGTCAGGAGACATTCATATTGGGTGATTTTAATTTGGGCTGGTTTTTACCCTTAGTCAGGAGACATTCATACTGGGTGATTTTAATTTAGAGTGGTTTGCACCCTTAGTCAAGAGACATTCATACTGGATGTTTTTAATTTAGACTGGTTTGTAACCTTAGTCAGGAGACATTCATACTGGGTTATTTTAGTTTAGACTGGTTTGCACCCTTAGTCATGACACATTCATACTGTGTGATTTTAATTCAGACTGGTTTGTACCCTTAGTCAGGAGACATTCATACTGGGTGATTTTAATTTAGACTGGTTTGCACCCTTAGTCAGGAGACATTCATACTGGATGATTTTAATTTAGACTGGTTTGCACCCTTATCCAGGAGACATTCATACTGGGTGATTTTAATTTAGACTGGTTTGTACCCTTAGTCAGGAGACATTCATACTGGGTGATTTTAATTTAGAGTGGTTTTCACCCTTAGTCATTAGGCATTCATACTGGGTGATTTTAATTTAGACTAGTTTGTACCCTTAGTAAGGAGAAATTTATACTGGGTTATTTTAATTTAGGCTGGTTTTTACCCTTAGTCAGGAGACATTCATACTGGGTGATTTTAATTTAGACTGGTTTGCACCCTTAGTCAAGAGACATTCATACTGGGTGTTTTTAATTTAGACTGGTTTGCACCCTTAGTCAGGAGACATTCATACTGGGTTATTTTAATTTAGACTGGCTCGCACCCTTAGTCAGGAGACATTTATACTGGGTGAGTTTAATTTAGACTGGTTTGCACCCTTAGTCAGCAGAAATTCATACTGGGTGAGTTTAATTTAGACTAGTTTTCATCCTTAGTCAGGAGACATTCATACTGGGTCATTTTTATTTAAACTGGTTTGCACCCTTAGCCAGGAAACATTCATTCTGGGTGATTTTAATTTAATCTGGTTTGTGCCCTTAGTCAGGAGACATTCATACTGGATGATTTTTATTTAAACTGGTTTACACCCTTAGTCAGGAAACATTCATACTGGGTGATTTTAATTTAGACTGGTTTGTGCCCTTAGTCAGGAGACATTCATACTTGGTGATTTATATTTAGACTGGTTTGTATCCTTAGTCAGGAGACATTCATACCGGGTGATTTTAATTTAGAATGGTTTGTACCCTTAGTCAGGAGACATTCATACTGGGTGATTTTAATTTAAACTGGTTTGCACCCTTAGTCCGGAGACATTCATACTGGCTGAGTTTAATTTAGACTGGTTTGCACCTTTAGTCAAGAGACATTCATACTGGGTGATTTTAATTTAGACTGGTTTGCACCCTTAGTCATGAGACATTCATACTGGCTGATTTTAATTTAGACTGGTTTGCACCCTTAGTCATGAGACATTCATACTGGGTGATATTAATTTAGACTGGTTTGCACCCTTAGTCAGGAGACCTTCATACTGGATTATTTTAATTTGGACTGGTTTTCACCCTTAGCCAGGAGACATTCATACTGGGTGATTTTAGTTTAGACTGGTTTGTACCCTTATTCAGGAGACATTCATACTGGGTGATGTTAATTTAGACTGGTTTTCACTCTTAGTCAGGAGGCATTCATACTGGGTGATTTAAATTTAGACTAGTTTGTACCCTTAGTAAGGAGAAATTCATACTGGGTTATTTTAATTTAGGCTGGTTTTTACCCTTAGTCAGGAGACATTCATACTGGGTGATTTTAATTTAGACTGGTTTGCACCCTTAGTCAAGAGACATTCATACTGGGTGTTTTTAATTTAGACTGGTTTGCACCCTTAGTCAGGAGACATTCATACTGGGTTATTTTAATTTAGACTGGCTCGCACCCTTAGTCAGGAGACATTTATACTGGGTGAGTTTAATTTAGACTGGTTTGCACCCTTAGTCAGCAGAGAGTCATACTGGGTGACTTTAATTTAGACTAGTTTTCATCCTTATCCAGGAGACATTCATACTGGGTGATTTTTATTTAAACTGGTTTGCACCCTTAGCCAGGAAACATTAATTCTGGGTGATTTTAATTTAATCTGGTTTGTGCCCTTAGTCAGGAGACATTTATACTGGGTGATTTATATTTAGACTGGTTTGTATCCTTAGTCAGGAGACATTCATACTGGGTGATTTTAATTTAGAATGGTTTGTACCCTTAGTCAGGAGGCATTTATACTGGGTGAGTTTAATTTTGACTGGTTTGTACCCTTAGTCAGCAGAGATTCATACTGGGTGATTTTAATTTAGACTAGTTTTCATCCTTAGTCAGGAGCATTCATACTGGGTGATTTTTATTTAAACTGGTTTACACCCTTAGTCAGGAAACATTCATACTGGCTGATTTTAATTTAGACTGGTTTGCACCCTTAGTCATGAGACATTCATACAGGGTGATTTTAATTTAGACTGGTTTGTACCCTTAGACAGGAGAAATTCATACTGGGTGATTTTAATTTAGACTGATTTGCACCCTTAGTCAGGAGACATTCATACTGGATGATTTTTATTTAGACTGGTTTGCACCCTTAGTCAGGAGACATTCATACTGGGTGATTTTAATTTAGACTGGTTTGTACCCTTAGTCAGGAGACATTCATACTGGGTGATTTTAATTTAGACTGGTTTGCACCCTTAGTCAGGGGACATTCATACTGGGTTATTTTAATTTAGACTGGTTTGTACCCTTAGTCAGGAGACATTCATACTGGGTGATTTTAATTTAGACTGGTTTGCACCATTAGTCAGGAGACATTCATACTGGGTGATTTTAATTTAGACTAGTTTGTACCCTTAGTGAGGAGACATTCATACTGGGTGATTTTAATTTAGACTGGTTGTACCCTTAATCAGGAGACATTCATACTGTGTAATTTTAATTTAAACTGGTTTGCACCCTTAGTCAGGAGACATTCATACTGGGTGATTTTAATTTAGACTGGTTTGTGCCCTTAGTCAGGAGACATTCATACTGGGTGATTTATATTTAGACTGGTTTGTATCCTTAGTCAGGAGACATTCATACTGGGTGATTTTAATTTAGAATGGTTTGTACCCTTAGTCAGGAGACATTCATACTGGGTGATTTTAATTTAAACTAGTTTGCACCCTTAGTCCGGAGACATTCATACTGGGTGATTTTAATTTAGACTGGTTTGCACTCTTAGTCAAGAGACATTCATACTGGGCAATTTTAATTTAGACTGGTTTGCACCCTTAGTCATGAGACATTCATACTGTCTGATTTTAGTTTAGACTGGTTTGCACCCTTAGTCAGGAGACATTCATACTGGGCGATTTTAATTTAGACTGGTTTGCACCCTTATTCAGGAGACATTCATACTGGGAGATTTTAATTTAGACTAGTTTGTACCCTTAGTCAGGAGACATTCATACTGGGTGATTTTAATTTAGACTGGTTGTACCCTTAATCTGAGACATTCATACTGTGTAATTTTAATTTAAACTGGTTTGCACCCTTAGTTAGGGAACATTCATACTGGGTGATTTAAATTTAGACTGGCTTGTGCCCTTAGTCAGGAGACATTCATACTGGGTGATTTATATTTAGACTGGTTTGTATGCTTAGTCAGGAGACATTCATACCGGGTGATTTTAATTTAGAATGGTTTGTACCCTTAGTCAGGAGACATTCATACTTTGTGATTTTAATTTAAACTGGTTTGCACCCTTAGTCAGGAGACATTCATACTGGGCGATTTTAATTTAGACTGGTTTTCACCCCTAGTCATGAGACATTCATACTGGGTGAATTTAATTTAGCCTGGTTTGTACCCTTAGTCCGGAGACATTCATACTGGGTGATTTTAGTTTAGACTGGTATGTACCCTTAGCCAGGAGACATTCCTACTGGGTGATTTTAATTTAGACTGCCTTGCACCCTTAGTCAGGAGACATTCATACTGGGTGATTTTAATTTGGACTGATTTGCATCCCTAGTCAGTGGAAATTCATACTGGGTGATTTTAATTTAGACTGGTTTGTACCCTTAGTCAGGAGACATTCATACTGATTGATTTTAATTTAGACTGGTTTGCACTCTTAGTCAGAAAACATTCATACTGGGTGATTTTAATTTAGACTGATTTGTATCCTTAGTCAGGAGACATTCATACTGGGTGATTTTAATTTAGACTGGTTTGCATGTGATACAGATCACCCCATCCATCACGTAAACTTGCATGTTTTTACACAAACTATTCAAGAACCTACCTGAATAGATAAAGCTAGTAAAAAACAATCTACCTTGGATTGGATATTACTAAATAACTCCTCTTACTCATTCAATCAGGTTGCCTTCCTGATGGTCTGAGTGACCACCTACTCACATTTCTTATACGGGCACACATATTTCCACCAAAACCTACTATGTTTAAACAACTTAGAAAAAATACATAACTTTAATCTTGACAACTTTCTAGCTGACCTGCAAAGGTGCAATTGGACTCCACTCAAATACCTTGGCCTAGATGATGCAGTGAGCCACTTTATTAAATCCTTTTTTAGATATATTAAGTGCACATGCCTCTGTTAGAACCATCAGAGTAAAATCAAACTATGCCCCCTGGCTAAGCAAAGACAGTGGGGCCCTTCTGAAAACTAGAGATAAAGCATGTGAACTATGGCATAAGACTAACACAGTAGTTTCTAAACAAAATTATCATGGACTTTGAAAAAAGGCAAACAATCAAATAAAACAGGATACAATACATTTCTATCATAACATTCAAAACACATAAAAAAAAAAAACTCAAAAACTCTGGTCTGCTATAAACTCAATCCTTCACCCAGGAAAATCTAGTACACCAACCCCAAACATCCACAACAATTCCGGCAGCACAGCTACCATTTTTAACAAACATTTTACTGAATCCATAATTGCCCTTTCCAAGCAACAAACCCCTCCTCCTGATACCAAACCAGCCAAGTCTACAACTGGCAATGCCTTATTCTCTTTCTCCACAGTTCCTACAGCCACTATAAAAAAACTTCTACAGAAACTAAAACCTACTGCATTTGCTGTAGATAACTTACCCAGTGAATACCTCAAAACTGCATCTAAATCTATAGCCTTCCCAGTATCAATCATTGTAATTAGATCCATTCTGGTAAACAAGGTTCCTCAACTGTGGAAAATCTCCCATGTAATTCCACTTCATAAAGGGGAACCTTCCACAGAATTGACAAACTATCGGCCAGTTGCTATTCTTTCACCTCTTTCTAACCTACTCAAAAGGTGAATTCATCTCCAGGTCATGAAATTCTTACTAACAAATAACCTTCTCTCAAACACTCAGCATGGGTTTCGCCCATCACATAGTACCACCTTCAGTAATACCACAAACCATCACAGGAATAGCAAAAACTTTGTATCTGCCATCTTTCTAGACCTATCAAAAGCTATTGATATGGTCTCCAATTTCAGACTAATAGATGCACTAACTGAACTATCCTCATCATCTGACACAGCTTGGTTTAATAACTATTTATCTGGCTGTCAACAATCTGTTCTATGGTAGGGTGACCTATCTCCATGCCTTCCTTTATCCACTGGTGTCCCCCAAGGATCTGTCTTGGACCCTGTCCTTTTCACCCTCCTTACTAATAACCTAGACACACCTACCCCACATGGTTCTATAATACAGTCCAGTCTGCAGATGATTCAACACTTATCTGTGACTAATAATCTACACACAGCTACTCCACATGGTTCTATAATACAGTATGCAGATGATTCAACACTTATCTGTGACTAATAATCTACACACACCTCCTCCACGTTGTTCTATAATACAGTCTGCAGATGATTCAACACTTATCTGTGACTAATAATCTACACACACACATACTCCACATGGTTCTATAATACAGTCTTCAGATGATTCAACACTTATCTGTGACTAATAATCTAGACACACCTACTCCATATGGTTTATAATACAGTGTGCAGATGATTCATCATTTATCTGTGACTAATAATCTACACACACCTACTCCACATGGTTCTATAATACAGTCTGCAGATGATTCATCACTTATCTGTGACTAATAATCTAGACACACCTACTACACATGGTTCTATAATACAGTATGCAGATGATTCATCACTCATCTGTGACTAATAATCTACACACACCAACTCCACATGGTTCTATAATACAGTATGCAGATGATTCAACACTTATCTATGACTAATAACCTACACACAGCTACTCCACATGGTTCTATAATACAGTCTGCAGATGATTCATCACGTATCTGTGACTAATAATCTACACACAGCTACTCCACATGGTTCTACAATACAGTCTGCAGATGATTCATCACGTATCTGTAACTAATAATCTGCACACAGCTACTCCACATGGTTCTATAATAGAGTTACATATGATACAACACTTATCTGTGACTAATAATCTACACACACCTACTCCACATGGTTCTATAATACAGTACGCAGATGATTCATCACTTATCTGTGACTAATAATCTACACACACCTACTCCAGATTAATCTCTATATGTCTGAATAAAGCATTGCTCGCTTGACATGTTCTAATATTACTAATATGCTGTAAAATCCGAACCTTCAGCATGTTATTTGTCATACCTACATAAAAACTTTCACATTGTTCACAATTGGCCATATATACTAAATGTTTTGTCCTGCAAGTAGCCCTCCCTTTAAATATGAAAGTTTGTATCTTATCAGGATGTTTAAATTCAGTGTCACTATTAATATATTGACAAGCCTTGCAGTTACCACAGGAATATGTGCCTGCTCTAATATCTATTGTAGGTCTCTTATTCAAATATGTCTCCTTACATAACAGGTCCTTGAGATTGTTGTTTCTCCTATAATTAAACATAGGACGTTCTGCCACTACGTCCTTAAGACTAATATCACTTCTTAGGATATTCCAATTGTTCTGAACTATATTACATATGTCTTTAATATTACTACCATACGTTAAAAGTATTTTAGGTTGTTCCTTTCTGCTACTACATAATCCTGTATCTATTTGTCTGCCAATAAAGGCGGGCTTTTAGGAGTAAGTGATTGGATGATCTGTGTTTTAAATATGGCTGCTTTTGTTACTTTGCATTATGTCTGATGAAGGATTATTCCGAAAGCGCTTACTTTTAATAAAGGAGATTCTACAAAGAATAATTCAGCGGTGACCTGTACTTTATTTTTCGTACTAATAATCTACACACACCTACTCCACATGGTTCTATAATATAGTATTTAGATCATTCATCACTTACCTGTGACTAATAATCTAAACACACCTACTCCACATGGT
>NC_056733.1:983398397-983428397 GCF_019279795.1 Protopterus annectens
AGGTTCTGCTGTGACCCGATGCAGGTGATCTTTTAGACACTAATCTTGCAGTGCTGAATGACTGAGACCTTGATTGAGAGGTTCCCATTCTGTGACCCGATGCAGGTGATCCTACAGATCCCGATCTCACACTGCTGTATGACTGAGACCTTGGTTGAGAGGTTCTGCTATATGTAGATGAATGCTGACAAGGTCTGCCTGTCTTGTGAATTATTCTCTCTCACTTTTTACATACTTGAGAATCATGAGGTGTGTGATCTTCTCTGCCCTAGTATGTCCAGACTCCACCCTGCTTCATCTCCATATATCCATTAATATTTTCATATTTTGTCTGGCAGATCCTGACTTATGTGTGCAAGTAAGCAGAAATGGCTACTGTCTGTGCTACCATAGTGTGCATAAGCGTGATTATGGCACTATCCATGCTCTCTACAACTTCCACTGTGGAAAATCTCACATAAATTTTACAGTACTCTAATTATCTCTAGCTGCCTCTCTGTGGCAGTGAGCTGCACCTGAACAATGTCCTTGCACATTGGCTGCTGGACAGCCAAAGCTTTCTGTGTGTCTGGTGCTATCTGTGAATGTGCCTTTGCCTGGCACCCCTTGTTTGAGGTGTTACAGTGGATGCTGCTACCTCTGAGATGGTACCATTTTCCTCAAGGTGTTCCTGTGGTTCAGCAACCTATGCTTTGCTCTACAAATCGGATCTTCCTTGTACCACCTGTAGTGTAATGTCCTCACCTACTCATCTGTGTGAGCGTATGATGCTCCCTGCAGAACTATGGTGTGGGGTGTTCGACCCTGCCAGTATCCTTGCCATCTGTGTGCCACTAACCTCAGGCTGTGTCCTAAATATGACAGTAATGGCATCATCAGCATCAGCCATTCTGTATGTACAAAACTGCATTAAAAAAAATCACCCAAAACTAGAGATGCTTTACAGAGCCAAAAACATTCTGACCGATGCAGTGAAAAATACTCTTGTCACTACTTACCTCCTCCCCTCACTAATGTATGCTCCTTCCATCCTTAGTTATCTCCAGGCATCATCAAAATCAAACCTTGATCAATGGTATAATAATGTGGATAAATTTGCAGCAAATACCTCTTCCAGGACTCACCATTGTATAACACTGAAAAGCCTAAATTGGTTATAATTACCACATCAGCTAACATATACACAGCTTCTTACCACCTGTAAAATTATCCAGCATCCATCTGATTGTCCAGCACAAAATACCATTCTACACAACTATATTCCCAATCCGTCATTGTGAACCAGTGACCAAATATTTTCTCTGTCTACAAACCTAACAAATCTGGCAGGCATGGTCTGTATGCATACCATGTTGCTAAGACTTACAACTCCTTACCTATATTTTCAGGTCATTACCATCCCTCCAGTCCTTCAAAACTATTCTGAAAGACTTCCTAGCTACAATCTGTCTCTGTTCTGCTCAGCCTCAGGATAAACTATATCCTTAAGTATGAGCAATCACATATTCATACCTTATCCCCCTTTACTCCCCCTTCTTTGCTTACTTCTTTATATCAATACTTTTGTCTCCCCAACTCTCTTTCTAAATGTGCCACAATCCTGTTTTTTCTCTCACTTCATATTGCAATTCCTGTTTGTGTTATACTAACTTAACTTTAATTTCTTTAAACTGGCAAACATTTCTCTAAATATTAAATCATTGTCATGAAAATTTGTTTTCACATAATGTGTAATTTGGTACAATTATTTTAACTGTAGATGTTTTTGCATAATTTCTGAAAATTATAAAATTTAGTGTTCTTAAAATGTTTGTGTAATACTTTGGAGCTTTCCTCTCTGGGTCTCCATTGAAAATAGGCACCTACCCTGTCAGACTTTACTGATATTCAAATGGCAATAAATAAATATAAATAAATAACAGCTGCCATCCCATTTCAAAACTCAAGATAATCAAAAGTACTGAACAGGTTACAGAAATCCATGTCTGGTATTATCTGGTTGGAATCTACTCTATAATATTTTCTAATGGCATTTGTAGAGAGTGATGCTATCTAATTATATGCTCGCTATAATTCTGAAGTGTTAAGAATTTATAAGTTCTAATGCAAAATAAATATATAATAATACAAGTTCAGTATGCAACAATAA
The DNA here is from genome assembly GCF_019279795.1 of Protopterus annectens. Classification (NCBI taxonomy): domain Eukaryota; kingdom Metazoa; phylum Chordata; order Ceratodontiformes; family Protopteridae; genus Protopterus; species Protopterus annectens. The sequence continues at coordinate 983,400,547 of NC_056733.1, forward strand.
AACATCAAAGTGGGAAATTTCATATTTTGTCTGTTACAGCAGTGACTGATTGCGGATAACAATACTTTATCATGATGAGATCCTGAAGTACACATGAACCAATCAGTTGTTAGTACATTCAAATTGTCAACAAGTATGCAACAACCTTCCATATGTCTATTAATATGGGTAGACTACAATCTGACATTCTTTGTAGTGGTGAGACGTGGGCCGTCATAAAGAACAACAGCTGGATCTTATTTACAAATGGCTATTCTATCCCTCAAAATGGCAATGGTATTATTATTATTACCATTAAACTTCAAGGAAGATTACAAATATATTTAATATTGACATCCTCAATAAGAACAATCCTTATAAAATCACTGAACGTGTTATTTATGTTTCAGGCATGATGTGTCGACATATTGGATTGGCTTATCCTGTTAGAAGCATGCTGCAAGTAGATAGTTTAATCTCTAAAAACAATTTACAACTATAGCAGTTTTTGAACCTAAAAGTCTGTAATGAACTGCACTCTCTGCAAATAACAAGAATAAATAATTTATTTCTGATTCATGCCACTCCTTTGAATACCTTTAGTTTTTTAGGGGGGTTGTCTTTGTACAGTTAATTCTGTGAGCATTAGGGGTCAGCTCCTTTTCTTTGCCCAATTTTCTGACTGAAATTGATAAATCAAGGTAATGTCCTATAGATTACCACTCCTCTGGAACAAACTCCCAGTTCATGTAAAGCAGATCTCCAATGTGTAACTTGGACAACTGGATGGGAGACTGTAAATTTATCCTGGGGCTGTCATCTGTGTCCCTCTAGAATAAGAGCAGTCAGTGCTGATCATAGACTCACTCTGCAAATATAGACCATACAACTTGGTCAACAAGTGTATAACATGGTTAGACTTATAAAGGCCCTAGGGCCAATAGCCTAGTGACCTCCAACGAACCTGTGAACCTATATCATACTGCAATACACATTAATGAATGAGAGTCTGCATGGTTTCTTCTTCCCTTCTGCAACTTCACCTGTGCATACCTCACGTATGCATTTCCTTCTAATCTATGCTCTATCCTAAAACTCTTAAAATGAAAAAAAAATGTGCATATTTACCAAGGATTAAATAATCAGAGACTTGCTTAACTTGGTACTTTCCTATACTCCATGCAGTACCCCTGAGCTGAGTAAATTATACTGCATAAGCAGTACAAGAGCCTAGTTTACAACAAATAGCCTAGTATACAACAAATAAGGCTATGAATATATCTGCTCTGTGGATTACAAAATGTGGCTGTATTTTCTCTGTCTGGATAGCTACAGCTTAATTATACTATTGTGACTGATTTTATCGTTAAACTTCAATTCTGTACATTTCTGATGTTTAATCATTAGCCTTGAACTATTGCCTCAAACTATATTTGTGCATTTATTGTTGTTTTACTACTTGAACCTAGTTTAGCACTTTTCTTTCTATACATTGCCTGTTTTCCTGTTTGATGTTAATGCTGTTTTATGTTAGATGTGTGCTTATTACTTTAGTAACTGAATTCTGCTTTATTGACTGCTTTTGCCTTTTCATTGGCTGTCTCAACATGTTTGCCTTTTCATTGGCTGTCTCAACATGTTTGCCTTTTCATTGGTTGTCTCAGCATTTAGGTGGGACCCACTTGTTAGCTGCCTGCTGCTTGTGTTTGACTGCTGATTGAACATGCTCACTGACAAGTGGTGTGATTTATTGTGTTGGGGCCTGTTCTTTGGCTACTTTTCTGTCACTCTGTGTGACTTTTTTTTTGCTTTCTGTAATCATGCTAACTGCGAGTGTTTAATATCATTCAGCCACTACTCTTATTAATAGGTTGTACATCTAATACAGCCCACACTTTTTATTTTTGAGTATTTCTAAATCCTAGTGCTTTCTTATTGCACTTTTAGTATTGTTATCTATCGACCCTTGAGTATCTTTATTTCACTCAACCCTTTTATTGGATTTATTTCATTCAGTCACTAGAGTAGCCCTTCCACTGCACCAGCACTCAACCCATCCATACTTCACCGATGTACCTAAACCAACCTAAGTGATCACCTTTTTGTCACAACCACTACACTTAGCCTTTTCAACCAATACTTCACTGTAGTATCCAACCACTAACTATAAGGCCACAAGCTGTTAATTCTGTTTCCTTCTCCATCTGCTCTCTATAGGCATTTTAATGCACTGAAGCAATTGCCTCATATTTACTAATAGTCCCGTCATTAAATAACAAAAAAATCTGTCTGCTTGGGAGTACTTCCAAGGAGGATACACTATTTTCAGACTTGCTGAAACAAAATTTTTACTTGCAAGGAAGTGTATTTGAGTACAAAAACCCTCCATCCACCATCACCAGGGAAAGCTATTAAAATACATATGCCAAGATTCCACTCTTTTTCTAGAACAGATAAAGAATTTGTATTGAAAGAACATCTACACTCTTTTCAAACTTTGGGTGTTACAGTCCAATTCATCTCTCAGATTATTCAGCTATGTTTGGGAGGTTACATGTAGAAAAGGATCATGTAAAATTCCACTGGGATTCTGCTTAATCTATGCTGTTGCAGGGGATGTTCTTTTCAAACAATGGCTGAACAATTTTATCAGACTTGAGCTGAACTTAATGAAGGCAGTATGCAAACGATTGTGGCACAGTGGGAACATTTTAAACTAAATTTTGCACCAGTACTCAGAAATTATGTATCCTGTAAACAAATTTCTTCTTTATCAGAATTACTACTGTCCAGAAAGAGCTAATAGTGCAATGAAACATTTTAAATGTCATAGACAGGAACAGACAGACAAAATATAGCAACACTTAAAGGAAAGATTAACTATCTTTTGGACTATAGGATTAATCAAACAACTAAGGTGTTAAAAATCCAAGGAGCTGGAGTATCCCCAGCATGCCAAAAATCTCTTGTGCATTACCTTAGGCAACAGACAGTGAGTAGAGCACTCACTAACTTCATTCATCCCAAATCTGGCCAGACACTTTTAACAACATCTCAGATTTTGGATGGGTTTGTAATATATTACTCCCAGCTGTGTGCAGTGGAGTGTAAAAAGTAGGTTTATCAGAAAAAAAATTAGACTACCATTCAGTGCTTCCATGGCCCAGCTTGCCTCTGAGCAAGTGTGTAACATTCCACAAGCGTTTATTGATGAAGATGTACTTGCAGGTTTATCTCAATGGGGAGAGAAAAAACATCTGGCCCAGATGAACTCCTGATTGAAACCTATGTTGGCTGGAGGGGTGGGTATCCTACGTCTCTGAACTGACATGTGCTTAGTATGAGGAAGATTTCAGACTCCTGGAAAGAAGCCCTTATTTCACTTATATTAAAACCAGGCACAGACTCCTCTAACACAGCTTCATATCATCTAGTGGCAGCACTGAATCATGACTACCAGTCATTTATGGCCACTGTCACCTATAGGCTGACAACTGACATGCCTTTTTTGATACATCCTGATCAGGCTGGATTTATAGCAAGCTAAAATTGTTGGTATTCTTGTAAAGACTATGCTTCTGATAGAAGGTGATGAGATGAAGAAAATGCCGTTGCTGGTAGCTAGCACAGATTTGTAAAATGCATTTGACACAGTACATTGGGAGTTCTTATTTCTGACCCTCTGTGCCACAGGAATTTCAGAGTGGGAGTTCTTATTTCTGACCCTCTGTGCCACAGGAATTTCAGAGTGGGAGTTCTTATTTCTGACCCTCTGTGCCAGGTGAATGTCAGAATGGGAGTCCTCATTTCTCACCCTCTGTGCCACAGAGATTTTTCAGTGGAAGTCCTAATTTCTGTCCCTCTGTGCCATGGGAATTTCAGAGTGGAAGAGTCCTTATTTCTGACCCTCTGTGCCACAGGAATTTCAGAGTGGAAGTTCCTATTTCTGACCCTCTGTGCCACAGGAATTTTAGAGTGGAAGTCCTTATTTCTGACCCTCTGGGCCACTAGGTTTTCAGAGTGGGAGTTTTTGTTTCTGATCCTCTGTGCCAGAGGGATTTCAGAGTGGGAGTCCTTATTTCTGACCCTCTATGCCATGAGGATTTTAAAGTGGGATTCCTCATTTCTGACCCTCTGTGCCATGGGGATTTCAGGGAGGGAGCCATTATTTCTGACCCTCTGTGCCACAGGGATTTCATAGTTGATCCGACAGCTAATTCAAAATTTATACTCTGGATCCACTGCAGCAGTTAAACTGGGTGCTAAAATGTCCCCTAACTGTTGGTTATGTAGAGAAACCAGACAAGGCTATACTCTCTCCCCTCTATTCTTCCCCATACGTTTAGAGCATACCCCTTCAATACAAAACTCTGAAATTGCTGATTATACATTGTTTGGAAAAGAAATTAAGTCATCACTTTATGCAGATGACTTGATTTTATATCATTTGGATTCCACTGTTGATCCTCCCTTAGTTTTCTAGGTACTGAAACACTTTGGCACCCTTTCTGGATGCAAAATAAATGCTAAGATGATGGAACTGATTAGACAATTTTTACCTGCTGCAGCATTAATCAACAAATTCAATTAAACAACAACAATCATCTGAGTGACTCTTATCAACTCACTTACCCGAGGATTCAATTCACAGCCGATACAGAAATCTATATAAATAACAGGAGTATTTTAAGAAAGGTGAAGGAACATATGAATTAGTACAAGACAGTCAGTCTGTAGACCATTGCAAGCCTTGCCAAAGAACCCTATTCAAAAGTTCCCTCTAGCCTAGGAGGGCAATACAGAACAGACCAGGAGAAAATGTGAGGCTGCCTGTTCAGTTATCTACATTTACCATGACGGTGACAAATATGTTATTCTACTTATCACTTAGCAGATGTTTGTTCCAGAGCTGAAGGATACATTGGGATATGATTCTGTCATGCCAGCATGTCTTATCTGCTGATTGAAGGTTTAGTCCCTTTAACCAAGTATTTGATGTATCTTTAGTTCTGCAATAAACTGAAAATCCAACAGGGTTGGATCTTTCATGGCTAAAAATGCTAGCCACAGATCTCCATGGATAAAGTATAGAGAAAGGGCTGACAGTCTTTCCTGATAACTAAGATTTTTAAGGTCAGTATCATTTTACTTATGAATCTCTGAAGTCCTTCAAGTTGTGTGATATTCTTAGACAAATACATGCCAAAATGGTACATTATATTCAATAATGGGTCTGATAAGATATGAGTAAATGGGAGTAAAGATTTTGTTGGATCTAGTGGAGATGCCTGTAGAAATGAGATGAGCCAAAGGCTTTCTGAACTGCTGTGGGGACATGATGGCCAAATGATAAGGAGTTATCAACAAGACGGCCTGGATCCTTTACAAGAGTGCCTCATTAGATAAGGAGTTATCAACAAGATGGCCTGGATCCTTTACAAGAGTGTCTCATTAGATAAGGAGTTATCAACAAGACGGCCTGGATCCTTTACAAGAGTGTCTCATTAGATAAGGAGTTATCAACAAGACGGCCTAGATCCTTTACAAGAGTGTCTCATTAGATAAGGAGTTATCAACAAGACAGCCTGGATCCTTTACAAGAGTGTCTCATTAGAGCGGCACATCTCCTATATGGTAAGAGAAACTGTTTTGTTTACTAAAATGAACTATGCTGCATTTTTTTACATTTCATTTGAGAAAATTGTCCTTGCACCAATTGTTAACATGCTCTAAGCCATACTGGAGCAATTATGAGTCAGCTGCTGATCAAATAACACCACCAAATTTACAGTTGTCTGCAAACCTTGTTAACCATAGGCTAAAAGTGCTGGCCTGAAAGTCTGAGAAATAGATGCCATATCCAGACAAGTGACAAGTGGAGTGCCTCAGGGTTCAGTCCTGGGACCACTCTTGTTTGGCATCTACTTCTCTGAAGTATAGGCCAACACTAAGGGACTCTGGCTAACAAAGTTCGCAGATGACTGCAAACTGGGAGCCATTATTGAATCTCCAAATGATGCGGATATTCTACAAAAGGGCCTTACAGAAACAGATGCCTAGTGCCATAGCCATGGGCTCAAGCTTAATGCCAAGAAATGTATAGTGATCCCCTTTGGAAAAAAACATGTACCCATGAATTACCTCATAGGTGGCAGTACACTAAACATCGAAAGTGTGACGAGAGACTTAGGGACACAGGTGGACAGTGGTCTCACCTTCGATAACCACATCGCCACAACAGACAGGAAATCCTTCTATGTGGCACACCTCATCACTAAGGGCTTTTCATCCAGAAAAAAGGAGGTCATTGTCCCACTGTACTCATCCCTCATTAGACCCATTATAGAGTATAATGCCCCACTTGGTATGTACCTCACAAGACATCTGCAACAGCTGGGAAGGCCACAGAAATACCTCACTAAAAGAATCACAGGCCTAAAGCAGATGCAATACTCTGACCGCCTAAAAAAACTCCAGCTATACTCTGTGGCATATCATCTACTCAGAGGTGATCTCTGCTTAACATCAAGGCCATGTCAAACCCTGAGCAGTTGGACATGCTCCACTTAAAGAAATCCCAATCCCTCAGATCCACACACTCCAGGGATCTAAACCTTGTCATCACAATGAACAAAACATGCTGGAGGGATAGATTCCTGACCCAGAGACTCCCCATACTCTGGAATAGACTGCCCATACATGTCAAGCAGAGCACAACCTTGGCCTTTTTCAAAAGGAACCTTGATGATTGGATGGGAGATAGGAAATTTACCCCGGGAATCATGTCAGTCGCCCTGCTAGACAGGGGTCCAGGGAAGTAAATATTGTAGGAAGACATATCCAGGGAATTGTTATGGCTAGGCTTGTATAGGTCCTAGGGCCGATAACCTAGTACCAACCTATGAACCTATGAACCTATGAGAGGACCCAAAACTGAGGCCTGTGGTACGACTGGTAATTATTTCACTTTCAGAAGTGGCAGTTGTGACTCTAACCACATGGATTTTTTCAAACAACTAGTCAGCTATCCAACGCACAATATAATTATTTATTTTCAGGTGTACAAGTCTATCAGTAATGGCCACATGGGAAATCAAAAGAGTTGGCCAGATCTAGATACGCTGTATGCACTGTATGACCATAGTATCTATGCAGTGTATAACCATAGTATCTATGCACTGTATAACCATAGTATCTATGCACTGTATAACCATAGTATCTATGCAGTGTATAACCATAGTATCTATGCACTGTATAACCATAGTATCTATGCACTATATAACCATAGTATCTATGCAGTGTATGACCATAGTATCTATGCAGTGTATGACCATAGTATCTATGCACTGTATAACCATAGTATCTATGCAGTGTATGACCATAGTATCTATGCAGTGTATGACCATAGTATCTATGCACTGTATAACCATAGTATCTATGCACTGTATAACCATAGTATCTATGCAGTGTATGACCATAGTATCTATGCACTGTATAACCATAGTATCTATGCACTGTATAACCATAGTATCTATGCACTGTGTAACCATAGTATCTATGCAGTGTATGACCATAGTATCTATGCAGTGTATGACCATAGTATCTATGCACTGTATAACCATAGTATCTATGCAGTGTATAACCATAGTATCTATGCAGTGTATAACCATAGTATCTATGCACTGTATAACCATAGTATCTATGCACTGTATAACCATAGTATCTATGCAGTGTATAACCATAGTATCTATGCACTGTATAACCATAGTATCTATGCAGTGTATGACCATAGTATCTATGCAGTGTATAACCATAGTATCTATGCACTGTATAACCATAGTATCTATGCACTGTATAACCATAGTATCTATGCACTGTATAACCATAGTATCTATGCAGTGTATAACCATAGTATCTATGCACTGTATAACCATAGTATCTATGCACTGTATAACCATAGTATCTATGCAGTGTATAACCATAGTATCTATGCACTGTATAACCATAGTATCTATGCACTGTATAACCATAGTATCTATGCAGTGTATGACCATAGTATCTATGCACTGTATAACCATAGTATCTATGCACTGTATAACCATAGTATCTATGCAGTGTATGACCACAGTGCACTCTTTTGGTTACCTTTTCAAAGAAATTAATGAGGTTAAAGAGGCAGGACCTTCCTTTAACAAAGTCAATTTAATAAGGGTCCTGGGTTAAGAGATTCTCAATGTCCAGATTAATGAGGTCTGAGATAATGCACTCCATAGCTTTATATATGAGGCTAGTAAGACTAATGTGTCTATAGTTATCAGGGTCTGTAGTTGGGTCACCTTTGTATTATGGAATCACAATATCTGTTTTCCAGGCATCAGGAATTTGACCAGTGGAAAGGCTTAAATGAAAAAGGTTAAGTAGGGGTTCAGAAAGGCCATAATTGGCACCGATAATTGGGCAACCTGATATGTTATTAGGGCCCATTCATGAAGTATTCACATTTATTTAACATGGCTGAGAAAACTTTTTCCATAGTAATTAAATGGGTTGGCTAGGAGTGGATCCTGTGGAACAATTATAATTGTGGATAGAGTAAAATTTGCAGTAAATTTGTTATTTAGGATATTAGCTATTTTCTTTTGATTAAAGAGCATAGTATTATTGAAAATTAGCTCTGGACATTGTTGGATGTTACTTCTTAACTTCCTGACATAGTTAAAGAAAGATTTCTACTTATTTTTGGTTTTGGTTGTTAGTTTAAGTTCATACCCAGTTTTGAGCTTCCTAATGTTTCTTTTAAGTGTGCTGTTAACTTTCTTAAGTGTGCTGTTAACTTTCTTAAGTGCGCTGTTAACTTTTTTTAAGTGTGCTGTTAAGGTAATGTAAGTAGAATGAGACCTCTTATAAGCATTATGCAGTTTCTTTCTCTTGTTATATAATTTATTGATATGGATATTCTACCACAAGGGGGCTGTTTTTAAATTTCTCATTATATCTGGTGCAGATAGAGACTGCCTTATCACTACAACTAATTAAGGGGGATTAGAACTCAAAGACATAGGTAGCAGTTTTAGCAATGAGATTCACTGACAAGGATAACAGAAGCTTCTAAAAGTGGAAACCTTTGCCCCTTGATATATATCAGTGAGTATAAGCTCTCAGATGGACCATACTACCTTTGATCAAGTATGTAGAACAGAGATTTCCATTTTTTAAACCTCTATAATTAAGAAGTTGAAGAAAGTATTCTTAGATTTTACATGGGCTGACTCTCTCACCTCAGAGTGCAAGCTGAGATACCCACCCTTCCCGTGGAAATGGGAGGTCTTGGGTTTTTGGATTTTGAAAAGTATGTGAAAGTCACAAGTTTTAAAATGGGATTAGAAGTAATGAAGTGCAATTATCTACCATAATGGAAAGATACAATACAGTACAGACCAGGAGATTCATATAATATATGGAAATGCAACAATAAGAATAAGAAGGGTTAACTGTGGAAGTGAAATATGTATAACTTTCATTCTTAAAAGAAGCAAAACTTGCTTTGTGTAAAATGGAATTAACCCCTTCTAAGTCTGCCTTGTACTTTTTAGGAACCAACTGATAGAAAATTGGAAGACTTTATTATTGATGAGGATGAGAAATACATATGACCTAGAGGATGCTTTGGAACTTTAATATGTAAGGTTAGTAGAGAATGTTCATAAGTAGATTATTAGGCTATCAGACTATAAACTATTACAAGCCTAGCCAGTAATGAGAGGTCAGAATCAAACCCTGTACCTTGCGGGTCTATATTATAACATCGAAGTCTTAAAACTTTGAATGTTATAATATCGACTCCAATTCAGCAAACACTTGAAATAGCGAAGCTGCAGAACACCAAATATTTTCCTAGGGAAAGTATTCGGTGGGCCGTTTCTGTGGCTTTGCTATTTCCTCGACTGTGGTGCAAAGGTGACGGACCAGGTTAAGGTAAGTGTGCGAACAGACCGAGTTAAGGTGAGTGTGCGGTAGTTAGGGACCTTAGGGTTAGGGAGCGGGTAAGGTGAGTGTGTGATAGTTAGGGACCTTAGGGTTAGGGAGCGGTTAAAGTGAGTGTGCGATAATTAGGGACCTTAGGGTTATGGAGCGGGTAAGGTGTGTGCGTTAGTTAGGGACCTTAGGGTTAGGGTTGGGTTAAGGTAAGTGGATAGCTAGTAGTGTATGTACAGTTTAATGTAGGGTTCTGTGAAGTGTGTATGTGTGGATTATGTATTTTGGTGTGCTTGTGCTGTGTGTGTGTATTCTCAGATTGGCTAATTTTTTCCCTTGGAAAAAATTCACTGTTCTAAGCATTCGAGTATATCACATTTCGAAATTCCAAGGTCGAGCTTATGGTGTTTGACATTTTGGAATTTCGATAATGTGATATAAACCCGTACCTTGCATCTGTAAACATTATGCCTCCTCTATCAGTATGAAAATGTAGGCTTTCTTTTATCTCTCCTGCAGATTTGCCTCATTTGGTTTCTCTTATAATATCTGCTAAGGTTCTAAGAAGTACTAGTAGGGGAATTATAGGCTCCAGTTATAAAATCTTAATAAAAATTATTAATCTTGTACAGACAGATGATGAGGTTTGTTGGAAAGGGAACTAAAAATAATGACAGATAAAGATAATTAGTTGAGTTTGTTGGAGACCCCATGAAATGCCACCAAATCTAGCAAGTATAGTTTCTCTGCTGGCAATATTTGTTCAAAATTTTATATTCTCCAACACACCTAGCCAGAAGTTTCTGTCCTCCCCACTTGTGCTGCAGGAAATGCAGATATGTTGAGATGGAAGAGTGGCACCATGGCGGTAGAGTGGTACAACATTAACCGATGTACCACAGCACCATGGTGGCACAGTGGTACAGTGGTTAATGCTGTTGCCTCACAGCATGAGATTCTCCAATTTGATTCTTGGCCGGGGTGCCTTCCATGTGCCTCCTGCTTTCCAAAGACATGTGTCTGGAGTGTTTCTTCCTGGGCCTCTGCTGAAAATAGGCTCTGTCTTAGTCAGACTTGCCTGGTCAACAAATGTTAAATAAGTAAATTTGCTTTGGGATTGTATACAACTAGTGGGTTCAAAGAAGAGTTTTAGTAGGTGTTTGCTGCTTATATTTTTTAAATTATATTGCTGATTGTTATAAAAATGTGAATACTTGGCCATTGACTAAAGTTGGTATTTGGTAAAAATATCCACCTGCAAGAGATGCATACAAACTGGAGGCAGATTTCTCAAATTTTGTAAGTAAACATAAACTGATATATGATTAGATAGCTAAGCAAAAGCTCACCTAAGCCTTCCAAGACACATGACAGGGCACATCGACCATAAACAGCCTCACTGTGACATAAACCCACATCAGTACATACTACTACAAAGACTCATCAAGCTAAAAAGCCATTGTCATTAAAGCAGTTGTAGCCTAAACTGAGCCATAACCGGGGGTGGGGGGTGCATGCCCCTGCATCAAGCTGTTATAAGGTACAATCTGTAAGTGCCATTGGCTGTGAGTGTAGCTATGGTTACAGTTCAGTTATAGAAGTGCTATTAAGTGTAACAAATATATGGGTCTGTTACAGACAGAAAATATTTTTTGTGGGGCCCTCAGCTTAGGGAATCCATTCTTTTTTGGTCCTCAGGTTTAGGTTGAGGGGGCTACCAGTGTGGGGAACTGCCAAAGCAGAAGATGACTAAGCTACAGCTCTGAGCCTACAGTTCTAATAAATAATATTATCAGGAAATACTGTAGTTATTGGTTACTCCATTGTAAAGCATGTACAACTTAAATTCATGAGACTGGTGAAGGAGAGACTGACCTTCTGCTGTGTGTGAGACACTGGAATTATGGATGTCACCAGGGCGTACCTGGTTCACAAGTGTCTAGAATATGAGCATTACCCCATCCTTCTGCTCTGTCTGAGACACTGGAATTATGGATGTCACCAGGGCATCCCTGGCTCACAAGTGTCTAGAATATGAGCATCACCCCAACCTTCTGCTCTGTCTGAGATACTGGAATCATGGATGTCACCAGGGCATACATGGCTCACAAGTGTCTAAAATATGAGCATCACCCCTACCTTCTGTTCTGTTTGAGACTCTGGAATCATGGATGTTACCAGGGTGTACATGACTCACAAGTGTCTAGAATATGAGTATCACCCCTACCTTCTGCTCTGTCTAAGACACTGGAATCATGGATGTCACCAGGGCGTACATGGCTCACAAGTGTCTAGAATATGAGCATCACCCTGACCTTCTACTCTGTCTGAGACACTGGAATCATGGATGTCACCAGGGCATGCATGGCTCACAAGTGTCTAGAATATGAGCATCACCCTGACCTTCTGCTCTGTGTGAGACACTGGAATCATGGATGTCACCAGGGCATACATGGCTCACAAGTGTCTAGAATATCAGCATCACCCCTACCTTCAGCGCTGTCCAAGACACTGGAATCATGGATGTCACCAGGGAGTACATGGCTCACAAGTGTCTAGAATATGAGCATCACCCTGACCTTCTGCTCTGTCTGAGACACTGGAATCATGGATGTCACTAGGGCATACATGGCTCACAAGTGTCTAGAATATGAGCATCACTCCATCCTTCTGCTCTGTCTGAGACACTGGAATCATGGACGTCACCAGGGTGTACCTGGCTCACAAGTGTCTAGAATATGAGCATCACCCCAACTTTCTGCTCTGTCTGAGACACTGGAATCATAGATGTCATCAGGGTGTACCTGGCTCACAAGTGCCTAGAATATGAGCATCACCTTGTTGCTGCTCATGTTGAGGTGAACAACCACACCTTGGAGGAAATACACAGCTGCATGAAGGTGCTCTGTGTTATTAAAAAGCGGAAGTTCCCTGTGGTGAAAAACTATTCTGTACTCACATATAATGATACCTAAATGCAAATCAACCACTGTTCACATCAAAAGATGTCTATGTAAATGCTGTCATTCTAAGGGAGCCCACTTTGTGGTTCACATACCTTCCTGATTCGTCAAGGGTAGAATACGCATGTCCCTCAAGGGATATGCACACAGACAGACAAGTTTTCCACCTCTTTGTTCCTTTTTAAGCAGAGCAAAATTACTAGACAGTCCAACCTGACAGATTTCAGAATGAAAGTTGTCAGGAAGATGTGCAAAACACATGGAGACTCAAGAGGCAAAATGTCTGATCAAGAATGTTCCTTTACCTGAAAGACATATGCATCTGATTAGCTTCTAAAACCTGTTTTTGATTAATGGAAAACACACCTTTTTCTGGGGTTCACTGTCTATCACTCATTCAGGACCATTAACAGTGACAAAGTGTATCCAGATTTATTTAAGATCTCCTACTTCTGTGTATCCGTATTTATCAGAGATCCTCATACCTAAGCATCCCATCCCAAATTAACCCAGATTAAAATACAGGTCCAAATCACTCCCAACAAAACACATTTTTACTTTATTGGTAATCATAGGTCATCCTGTGTGACCCCTAAGGAACATATCAAATACTTAATCATGATCTCCAGCTGGATGTCAGACCAAATATTTTTCTACTAGGAAACTTTAAATACCCCAATATCAGTTGATCCATCCACACATCCAACAGCTGTTACATCTAGGCCTGTCTCAACGTCATCACCTGGAGGTTTACATACCTAATAAATACTCACCTAACTAGAAGGTCAGACCTCCTACACATCACATTATCTTATGCTGCTGCCTTCTACTGACTCTCATAAGTATTCCCTTTCCTATCTAAATCAGACCAGACAAGGACTCCAGCAAAATCAGCCTATTAAATTTTATTGTCATAGGTTCATAGGTTCATAGGTGTGTACTAGGCTAATGGCCCTGGGGCCATTACAAGCCTAGTCCATAGAAGTGCCCTGGCATCATGCCGCCCAATGTTAGTTCCCAGTGCCTCTATCAATTAGAGCCACTGGAGTGATCCCCAGGGTGAACTTTCTATTTCCCATCCACCCATCAAGATTTTTCTTGAATTGGGCCAGTGAGGTGCTTTGCTTGACATGTATGGGAAGTCTATTCCAGAGCATGGGCAGTCTCGGGGTTTTTGAACCTATCCCTGCAGCATGTTCTGTTGATTGTGGTAATAAGGTTGAGGTCTCTGGAGCATGTGCTGCGGAGGGATTGGGATTTCTTTAGATGTAGAGTTTCTAACAGAGCTGGGTCAGACATGGCTTTGTAAGTCAAGCAGAGATCACCTTTTAGTAGACGATATGAGACAGAGAATAGCTGGAGTTGTCTGAATCTGTCCATGTAGGACATGTGTTTAAGGCCTAGGATCCTCTTTGTGAGGTACTTTTGTGGCCTCTCTAACTGTTGCAGGTGTCTAGTGAGGTACATGCCAAATGGGGCATTATACTCTATGACTGGTCTAATGAGGGAATAGTAGAGAGAGATGATGACCTTTTTCTTCCTGGATCCAAAACCCTTGGAAATGAGATGTGCCACATAGAAGGACTTTCTGATCACAGTGGCAATGTGGTGGTTGAAGGAGCGGTTGCTGTCAACCTGTGTCCCCAGATCTCTTATAATGCCTTCAGTGTTCAGTGGGCTCCCATCAATGTAGTAATTAGTGGTAACTGAGTTTTTCCCAAAGGGGATGACTATGCATTTTTTGGCATTAAGCTTAAGGCCATGGTTTTGACATCAGTTATTGGTCTCAGTGAGTCCTTTCTATATGATGTTTGCATCACTTGGGGAGCTAATAATGGCTCCCAGCTTGCAGTGGTCTGCGAATTTGGTCAGCCAGAGTCCCTCCGTGTTGGCCTGGACTTCTGAGAAGTAGATGTCGAACAGTATAGGACCCAGGACCAATCCTTGTGGGACTCCACTCGTGACTGGTCGGCAGTCTGACTTGGAGTCCGCTACTTTCACACTGTGGGTTCTATCTGTGAGCCAATTTGTTAATAAAATATGAATGATCCTGCCATGCCAAGTCCGCGAACAGTGGCACTAGCCCTAACTAAGGAATTTTGTGATCTATTGAATCACTATATAAAGAAAAAAATGCACCATTATACTATAAGAAAAATAATAAAGACATTAAACCTCCAATCCAATCTTATGGAGTAATGAAATCAAAAAATTACTGAAAATTAAAATGCATCCTCTTAGCCTTACTTTAGTCTTGTCTTCTCATAGTTTAAAAAAAGAAAAATCAGCTTGTCAATGCCTATTAGCAGTCAAATAATTAAGTGTCACATAGGTTCATAAGAGGTTACTAGACTAACGGCCCTAAAACCCTTACAAGCCCAGCCACGTTAATCCTGAGTTTCCCCAATTGTCCTTGGTTAGATGGGCTATATTCACAGAGAGAGTCTATGGTCAACACCGACCACCCCTGTCCATGAGGGACATACTCGCCCCCCCTGGGGTGAATTTGCAGTCACTCATCCATTATCTAGGTGGCGTTTGAATAAGATGAATTGCAAGTTTATTCCAGAGAAGCAGCAGTCTTTGTGAGATGTATCTGTATCTTCAGTATGTTCTGTTTATGTCACAGGCTAGGTTAAAATCCCTACAGCAAGTGATTCTTGTGCTGTTCGACTTGTGGATGTGCAGCATTTCCATAAGGGAAGGGTCAGAGACTGCCCTGTAGGCCAGGCACAAGTCACCTCTTAGCGGCCTATAGAATACAGAGTACAGTGACAGGGTTTTGAGTCTATCCATGTAAGTCATGGTTTGGAGGCCCTGTATTTTCTTTGTTAGAAACCTCTGGGGTCTCTCCAACTGTTACATGGGTCTTGTGAGATACACGCAAAAGGGAACCATTGTACTCTGTTAATGGTCTGATGAGGTTCGAGTACAGTGGAGTTATAACATCCTTAGACCTGGATGTGATGCCCTTACTTATGAGATGTGCAACATGGAAGGCTTTCCTCACCACTATGGAATTGGTGGTCAAAGTTCAGGTTGCTATCAGTGTGTGTACCCAAATCTGATACCACTGGGTTTGAACTTGTGGGGGGGGGGGGGCACTGTCCATATTGTAATTAGCAGGGAATTCCACTATTACAAAGGGAACAATAATGCATTTTTTTTGCATTCAGTTTTAATCTGTGGCTGGATTTGGCACTAATCATTTGTCTGTGTTAGCCCCTTTTGCAGTATGTTTACTATTGGGGGACTCAGTGATTGCACCCAATTTGCAATCATAAGCAAACTTGGTTAGCCAAAGGCAGTCTACATTTGCCTGGACTTCTGAGAAGTAGATTCCAAACAGTAAAGGGCCCAGCAGAGATACTTGAGATACATCACTGGTGACTAGTCTACCGCTATAGGTGGAGTCACCAACTTTGACAGTGTTGTGTTCTTTCAGTGAGCCAACTAGTTACCCATCTACTGACATAAGGGTTAATTCCCACCTGGGAGAGTTTCTCAATAATAACTGAGTGGGGTTGTGTCAAAGGCTTTGGCTAGGTCAAGGTAGGCAGTATGCACAGTCTTTCCCTCATCCGGGGCTTTGGTGATTTTATCAAAGAAGTCTACCAGGTTTAACAAGCATGATCTACCCTTAACAAATTCAAACTGAGTTGGGTCTAGAGTTTGAAGGTCACCTATGTCCTTGTTGATAAAGTCCATGATGATTCTTTCTATGGCCTTGCAGATGAGGCTGTTTGGCATTAGGTGTCTATAGTTTTTAAGGTCGGTTGATGGTCCCCCTTTGTGTAAGGGGATTAATGTTGCTGTTCTCCACTCTGCTGGAACATAGCCATTTCTCAGGCTGTGGCTAAAGAGGGCTCTAAGTGCGTCCACTAGGTCTGGTTTTAGATTAATTAGTAAGTAGCCTGGGATGTTATCTGGTTCCAATGAAGCCGTGTTTTTGGCCCTGGTGAGTGCAGAGACGACCTGTTCTGTAGATATAATAGGATGAGGACTGTTGTTAGGTATGGTTTGGGATATGGCTGGTGGGGACAGGGGGGTGAAGTTTGCACCAAACCTGTCAGCTAGCAGGTTGACAATTTTTCTGGTATTGTATGAATGGTACCATCCACTACCAGTTCGGCACATAGCTGGCCATTCCTGTTTAGAATTCAGACATAGTTAAAGAATGCCTTATGATTATCCTTAGCTAGGGAAGCTATTTTAGCTTTGTAATTAGCTTTGGAGGACTTGACAAGATTTCTGATTTGCTTGTTTAAGCTGTGGAGGGAATTCTTCCTCTGCTGAATCAGTTCATTCTTATTCTTAACATCAGTTTCTTCTTCTTGTTATATAACCTGTTTATACTTGATGTCCACTAGGGTGGCTTGTTTTTTGAGAAGACATGGTTTTGATTTGGTCAGGTACAGTCAGCTCTGTACAGTTGCTTAAGTGTTTGCACGGGGCATTTACGTGCACCTCTGCACAGGAGTCATTGTCGTCTGTGATGGAGAGGGGATTTAAGCTCTTTATACCGTTGCTTAGTAAGCTGTAGTTTGCTTTGGAGTGAGCACTATGTCTAGAACATTTGATCCTCTTGTGGGGGTGCTATCCATTCCAGAGCATCTATATTGACAAAGTCCAGGAACCTCTAGGCAAGAATGTTTGTGCTCATGTCTGTTTCCCAGTCGATGGAAGAATAGTTGAAATCACCCATGACCAAGCGGTTTGGCTGTATGGTGAGTGGTTCCAGTAAGTCCAGGTAAGCGGTGTGCTTTTCTTGGTTCATGGTGGGGGACCTATAGCTAGCAATGATGTGGTAGGGTATTTTGCAGATACTTAATTGGACATGGAGTACTTGAAAAGAGTCATACTGTTTGCCCGGTCTCGAGGTGTACTTGGGTATAATGAGGAGGGAATCACCTCCACCTTTGATTCTTTCATTCTCACTTTGAGTTCGGAATGTGTGGAGAGCATTGTAGCCTTGCATGGCCAAGGTGAGCATTGTAGCCTTGCACGGCCAAGGTGAGCACTGTAGCCCTGCACGGCCAAGGTGAGCATTGTACCCTTGCACGGCCAAGGTGCTCTCCATGACTTTGAATCATATCTCTGTGACTGCACAGACATCAGCATTCTTCCAGGGTGATGAGTGCTTCCAGGCTCCTCTTTAGACTCCTAACATTAAGCAGCAGAACCTTGAGTTTATCTTAAGAGGATTTGGTAACCTCGGCAGTTTTGTTGTTTTGACATTGCCTAAAAAGACACTATGGGGAAGGCAAGTGTCTTTGACAGTATCTGGAAGCATAGAGGAAACAGGTGCAGACCATCTCTGGCAAAGCAGTGTAGCATGTCGACCATGTCTTCCCAGGCTGACAGATACTGGATCCCCCTGGACTGACACCAGAAGCTAAGCCAGTTGTTGAAGTCGATCATATTGTGGCATTCCTGACTGTTGAAAGGATGCATTTTATTTTCATATTGCTGAACGTCAGAATGCAAATTAAATGTGAGAAAATCTTTTCATTGTGAGAAAGTTACAGTTCTTAGTTTATTTTCCTTTTATTGTTTCTTCATCTCCTTTTGAGAGTTCACTTGATGGACATCCCAACAAAGTAAACTCCTATTTGGGTAATGTCAATGTAGCAGTGCTAATTGCAAAAAGCCTAAACAACAAATTTATGAACTAAAGAACTTCATTAACTTCAAGGATATCAGTATTTGTGTTACTACAAAAAATGGTTCCATTGTAGTAACTGAATATATGATCCCTTCAGAGTATTTAGAACACCTTAACCAGTTAGAAAAGTTAGCAGGTAAACCAATTACCTTTCTTATTGGTGAATTCATTCATAAACACGTAAACTGGCAAACATTTACTACCAACCACAAGGCTACTCCTCTAGGGTATACATTTCTTTGAAATAAAACTCTAGTGGTTATGATTCATGTTTTTTCCCAGCTGTCCTGGGTTCAAATCCTGGTATGGGGTGCTTTTTGTTTTTGTTTGTCAGTTGGCAGAGACGGTTAAGGCTGTGAGCTGTAGTTCTTGGGGTACATAGTTTGATTCCCTCAGCCATTATTTGTCTACTGTGTGACCCAGAGCAAGTCACTTAACCAGACTGTTAAGGGGCAAATGGGAATTTGGGCTAGGCTGTTCAATTGCCCCCTGCACTTTAAACCTAGTAACTTTATATAAACCTAATATCAAAGAACTATGTCTGACCAAGTTTGCTGATGATATACTTGCTGTATTAATCATGGGCTTACATTGAGTGCCAAGAAATGTAGCATATTTACCTTTGGTAAGTCTAACATTACTAGTGGTGGTCAAATAGAAAACATTCAACTTAAATTTAACACAGTCTTCGGAGCCTTGGGTACATGTGTTGATAAGAGTCTCTCTTCTGGCCATCACATCTCTGGATTGGATAGAAAATAAATCTACCTTGTAAGTTATTCTTCACAGTTATCTCCTCAAGCCCACTTAAGTTATAGTGCCATTTTGTTCAATCAGTCATACTATCTCCTCAAGGCCCACTCAAGTTATAGTCCCCTTTTGTTCATTCCTTAATAGGCCCATTTTTAATATAATGCATCCATCAGCATGTACCACTATAAGCACCTATCACCTTGAGTGATCAAAGTGTTTCCTTGTCATAAACATGCCATATCTCAATATGGTTAGCTACCCTGGTAGACAAAGTTGTGTCCCTCTACCCAGTGTTATACAAGCCCCTGATGGGCGATCTCTATTTAGATTTTGCATGCTATGAGTGATCCAGCACTCTATGAACTCCTTTAACTAAACAGAACAAAGTGGTAAAGCAAACACACACACAGTGTAGAGACATAACCCTACACTGTCACATCAACAACATGAGCTGGCATGGCAGATACCTAGCCCAACGTATCCTCCGTTTCTGGAATAGGCTGCCATTTCCTATCAAACAGTATTTCTCTAGCAATATTTAAAACCAGTATGGATGACTGGATGGGTGATCACAAATTTTCACCAGGAATATGTGGAGAAAGTCTATTTAATGAGGGACGCTGTACTTCTCCCACTAGTACTGGGTGGCTGAGCTTCATAATGGTTTCCTTTGATCATAAGCGTAGTGAGAAATTATGAACTTATAAATCTATGAAAAGCATCTTTTTGCATTTCTTGTTCATTTCTTGTTGAAGTAATTTTTTTACATTTAATGTTTTTAATTGTGACAATACAGTGAAAGAAAAATGCTATTTGTGATCTGCCTTTCAAGTGCTGTCAGCTTAAATAGGACAGGGTAGGTAGACAGATAATGAAATGTTGAGAATCACCACTTCAAACTATGTACACGTCATAGCTGACAGCATTATAAAAACCGTAAGGTCTTTTCAGCTAAGCATGCAGAATGTGCAATACCCTGGCATGCTCTTCTCTCATTGTAAATGCCCCGCTGATACTGACCCAGAGTCCATAACTAACATCAAGGGTAATAATTTTAGCTCTAACTTCACTCCACCTACTCTGTCACCAGTCTTTCTCTGTACTAGCTCTGGCCAGACTCCTGCCCTGTCATCAGTACTGACCAACTCTCAATCACCCATTCCCCAAAACAGCTCCTTCATGGTGCCACACTGCATACATGCCTGCTTACTGTTAAGCTACAAGCATCACCCAGTGAAGTTTCTCTAAATAGCTTCAATCAAGACCTTTTCATAAGTTAAGTACCTAAAAATGGAGAACAGTAATACTTGCCCCTCCATTATGATGATCATATAACTTTAGGTCCATCGGTCTTATCTGCAAAGCCATGGGGTCAAAGAGTATAATAGAATATTCAGAAATGTATGGCAAGCAAGTCTAGAGACAATATACACTTTGCCAGTGTCCACCCTTAAGAAGTACATTCCTTTTCTGGAAGGGCAACGGCAGTCCATAAATGGATTTGCAGCTGGCCATCCAGTTGTCCAAATTGTACTTGAAAGACAAGGAAAGCCAACTTTTTTATATGTAAAAGTAATTTGCTCCAGAGATAAGGTAAACATTGTGTAATATATCTGTACTACAGGCATGCTTTGTTTATGACTTGATAGACAGTCAAATCCACAATTGAAGTGATAGTGGAACTGTCTGTCTTGCAGAGATGCAAGAGATCAAGTAGGTCTGTGTTCTTAGCGGCATGCAGAGTTAGAGACTGATATAAGAACCTATAGGAGTCAGAGCATAGGAATATGGCTTCATGTCTGTCTTGGTTCTTAAGGATCTTTAAAGCATTTTATTTTATTTAAGAGCTTCTGGTTCAATGTCTGATAGATGTATGCTGAAGAGAGCATTGTACTTTGTAATCGGTCTGACCAGAACTGAGTAGAGAGAAATTATTACTTACTTTGGCCTGGATGAGATGGCCTTTAAATATCAGATGGGCTAAATAGAAAGATTTCTTACTATTAATGCCATGTACTGGCTAAGGGACAGGGAACTGTCAAGGAAGGTGCCCTGATTGCTGACAGTTTTGCCAACTTTGAATGGTGTATTGTCAATATTGTAAGTTGCATATGAGTGTTTTTACCAAATGTAACAATACTGTACTTGTTTTATATTTGCTTTAAGCTCTTTCCTGAAGAATTTTGGTTTGTAAGACTTACCTCTACCTGTAGTGTTTCTGCATCAAATGACAATCAAACAAGTATGTCCAGCTTATGGTCTTTGTCAGATCTACCCGAAGGTCTGGTGCTGCTGGAGCAGTAAATGTCAAAAGGGAAGAGTCCCAGAAGCAAGCTCTGAGGTACACCTTGAGTCACCTATTTTTTTTTGGATTACAGCTGCCATCAACATGGATGCCAAGATTCACTTCTTAAGTTTCCCTCTCAAGGTGAATTTCTTGGTATCCTAGCCTCAGACACATACTATAGCAGTATGACTGGTGAGCAGATCATAGCCGTCTACCTTGTCGGTGTCAACACTTTGCCAAACTGCACTATATACACGCATATTTTCCTTCTCCTGCATGCATGAAATGGTAGAGCAAAGTACTTACGTCTCACTGAAGGCAAGACAGAGCAAAATCATCTGATCAATTCAATAACAACTGTTTTGTGTTCAACGGAAACAGTTCAGAACACACCAATACAACAAATGTTAAAGCTACTACTATTCTGTGTTCTAGAACTGTGCTCCTGTTTTAGTTTGCCTTGGATGTTCTTCATTATTTTTTCACAGTTTAAGAACTGTTCTGTAACAGTATGCAATCTGTGTGTTACTGAGCTTGAGGGAGTTGCCAGGTATCTGAACCACACTATTACAACTGTTGGCCTCTGGATCTGCCTGGAAAAAAATTGTACAATCTTGGAACTATTTGGATGCATGCATGATTACATCACACAGTGGGGTATTGTAAATAATTCATTACAAAACTCCTGCAGTAAAAAGCTGCTTCCTGTATATACACAGATGTTCCCAGTATTTCACATAAGCTTCTAGTGGTGGTGTTTTTCGGACTTGACCTTTTGTCATAATGGCTTAAACTTTGTTTCTGATAATTAGCATGGCAATAAAGTGTTACTGAATCATTTTAATAACACTGATTTATATCTTGTTTTGTGCGGATATCATCATAACTGTTAAGTGTATCAATAAACAGCCACCTATCTATCTACCTACCTTAAAATGTACCAGGTCAGCGGTCACTGTCACCAGTACAGTCACAGAATACCATCTGCAAATCATCCGTTCTTCTAGTGTTCTGTAACTTTCTTCAAATAGCTGGTGGCATTGTAATAAAAATGTGATATGGTATCCAAATTTGTATCACTCTGGACATATGTCTCTTGAGATAATTGTGTCAAATTACACCCACTGAAAACTACAAATGCTAAAATATAAATGTTAAAATATTTAGCCTCAAAAAGAGTACTCTTAAGACCAGTTAATGGTACAAATCTCATGAAATACTGGCAGAAATGCTGCAATACATATGCATAAAGAGAAGGAAGAAATTAAGTGCTTTCTGTTACCACACGATCTGACATTTTAAATATAACAAATGCCATACTAGTATGATGCCACTAAAAAGTACACATAATTTATCAAATAGCATCCCGTTATTAATTACTAGTATTGAAATCTGATGGAAGCCATAATATAAAAAGAAGATAAAGCATTAGAAGTAAAGACAACAGACACCATTAATCTATCTCCAGAGGGAACAAAGTGAGTTTGAAATACCATATGCCCTGTTAGCTTTAGGCAGCTGGTTTTCTTCTCTCTCATGGTCTCATTTGCTCCCTTGGAGGGCACAGAATTAGATTATGTTCTCTTTGTCATAGAAAAGGGCAGCCTCTTTATCCAGTTCTTTTGCTAGCGATGTGTTACAGTTATACAAACACAAAACAAGATGTGATTTTTTTTTAGCATTTGCATAATGCTGATGTCTCCTACAAAGGTCATGTTAAGACAGAATAAAAACTTAAGCTTTCACTAGACCATGATGGTACATATTGTTATAAAATTCAGTTATAGTGATCTGTAGTTAATAAAATAATGCCAATATTCATAGTCAGATTGGCAAAATATAGAGGAAATTGTACTGATGGAGCCAGGCCAGAGTGATAATATGTGTGCTAAACAGCAGAGACTTGCACAATTTGCATATGTATAACGCTTCATTCCAGGCATTATAGTATGCTGAAATGTTGGCAGTGAGAATTTTTAAGCAGACAATAAGTAGGTTTTGCAGAAAATTAAAGTATAAATATGTGCATGGGAGATCCCAAAGCACCCATGTTGAGTAACATAATGTATATGATTAATTTTCATCTTTAATTCAAAATCTTCAAGTAATCTTGTCCTGCAAAAATGCCACTTTTCAAAATTCAGCGTTGTGCTATCAGGCACCCAGGGCCTTTCAGTTTGCTGCGGCTGGCACTCCGTTCATACCGACTGTCAAGATGTAATGAGAGAACTAGGTTCTAAAATAATTGAATTTTCATATCAGAGGGGACCAGAATTTCCCAGACAATAAAAATGCTGAGTCCTATACTGTTACTGGCAAATACCCTTTACCTTGCTCATGAAATCAGTATGTAAATGTTCATTTTTTTTCTTACTTAAGGTTCCTTATGCATTTTGAATGTAGTTCTGCAATAATATGAAATGGGCGCAGATGATAAGTAGGTAGCTTTTTTCAACATTATTCACCTTGTAATTTACTTGCTAAATCAGTTTCACCACTTAATTTCTATTTATAAAACTGAGAACACTTCAGATGTGCAAGTAACTTTGCTAAACTTTAATCGTTCAGAAGTAAAACTCTGGACACAGACCAGACCATTTACACATGTATTCCACTAATAAACTCCTTTGTGATTTTATAAATTAATACAATGCAATAAAACGCAATAATGCATTTTATATGTGTGTGTGTGTGTGTGTGTGTGTGTGTGTGTGTGTGTGTGTGTGTGTGTGTGTGTGTGTGTGTGTGTGTGCGTGCGCACAAGCGTGTGAGTGTGCATGTGAGTATGTATGCGTGCATGCATTTCACTGACCTATTTGATCTAATGGTGTTTTTCACGAAATGTACTTTTGTCAAAAGTAAGGTAAGAGAGTTTCTCCTTACCCCACTGTTGTGCAGTCTTAAAGTTAGTATATTTATATTAGTTGTTGCTGTGGGTGGTGCACAGAGCTTGCCCCTGCAAAAACATTGTTTTGTTTGATGTTGGATCAAGCTTGTGTATCTATTACTAACAGGAAAATTGCCAAACAATTTGTGAAAGAAGTTTGTCCTTACCCCCATTGCTGTGCAATCTCAGACTTAATACATTTAGAGGTACAGAGGTATTTTTTTTTTTACTTTTTTATGTTTTTCACAGGTTTAAGTCTGTGATAGAACTTCATTCATTGCAATGGGGTCTGATGAATGTTTCATTCTACACACATGCACAGACATGCAATCATCTGTTCCTATGCATTACTCATAAAACAAAATAAAATTATGACTTTAAATCAAGTCTTCAAAATATTCTGCTGTGGTTCTGTAATCATCACTATTACCCCCAAATTTATTCGACCAGTAAACTTTTCATTGCTTGGCCATGCAGCCTTTACAACATTATAAAAAAAAAAAACAAGATGATATTTATGCCATCGACAGCAAGTCTAAATGCATTGAATTAGATGCAGGGCAGCAGCATTGTATGGTCAGACAGAACTTCAGAAAGTGCAAACGGTTTATGTATTTATCCTTTGCTGACGAGTTAGTTCCACTAGGCTAGCAGCCTCTCTTCAGGGGAGACCCGAGGTGGTATTTATACAACTAGGAGAAATTGGCTAGGAAAAAAAATTAAATGCAGGAGATTTGGTAAAATGCATGACATTTTCTGGGTATGCATTCACAGGCGAGGCATGTGATTTTCATGGCCACTGGTTCAGTACAATATAGATGCACATATATTTCTCCTGGAGTGAAATGCCTAGCGTACTGAGTGCAGCCTCATAACAACACTTTAGCACTCTACAAGTCTGACAAGTGTTATCAGGCAGGGCATATATAACAACACAGTGGCACTCTACATGTCTGACAAGTATTATTAGGCAGGGCATATGCGCACTCTACACAACTGACAAGTGTTATTAGGCAGGGTATATATATATAACAACACACCAGCACTCTACACGTCTGACAAGTGTTATTAGGCAGTGCATATATAACAACACACCAGCACTCTACACATCTGGCAAGTGTTGTTAGGCAGGGCATATGTTATCATGAAAAAGTTGTAACTACGTCCTTCACAACATAATATGCTTGGCCAAGGTCACAGGTACTGTTTTGTAGCAGTCTGATCTTTGGGTGATATATACTTAGCAGACTGTATGAAATCAAAGTGGATTATATAGCCAGAGACAACAGGTTGTGAATGGCACTTTCCTCAAAGGCACTGAGACAGGAGGGCATCCTTAGCCTCTTCTCTGTGCTATTCTGTTTTGGCATGATCAGTTTGGACACCTTTGTGATGGCTTTCTAGGCATTTATAAAACTAAACTAACAGTCCTCAACATAAAGCGTTGACTAGGCATGGAATGGTTTCATGGCCACCAGTACATAACCCTTTCTCTGCTCCATAGCTGTATGGATGCTCCAATTTTTTGATTGTATCTGTTTTATTTTCTGAAAAAAACAAAAAAGCAAAAAAAAAAAAAAACTTGTTTTCCAACCTTTCTAAGCTAGTATAGTCCAGTTTTCAGGTTAAGTGCTGAATTCAGGGCTGTGTTACAAATCTCTGTGTTTGCCCATACCTTACTTGGATAGAAGGAAGTTTCTCTGCTCACTGTGAGAGAGGGAGCTTTGAACAGCCTATCTGTCCCTGGAGGAGTGGTTTCAGCCCAGAAATTAGTAGTTTATTGGCCATTTTGGGCTGATTTCTATCTCTTTCATTTCCCTGCTATAAAAGCTGCATTAGCGCTGTTTTGCACAACAGGCAGCGCCAGTTAGCTAGGGTATAACTATTCCCGGCTCCACAGTCTACTCTTCAACTTTTCCCTTGAAACTAGACAAGCTTTCAACTTAAGCACTCAAACCATTCACTTCTCAGCCCGGCACTTGCTTAAAACTCATAGTAAGCACTAATAAACCTTAGCACTAAACCCCCCTATACTGTAGAGAAGGACAAGGCTCTCTATTTGACCTTACCAGCCAGTCAGTAAAACAGCTCACTGTACCTATCCAGGCATGTCCAAAGGGCAGATTCAGGTGTACTCTCCAGTCCAACTGGTGAATCTGGGCATTTTGAGGCACTGTTACAACTGCCTCATGCACACAGACAACCCTCTCTTCATACCACCAAACACTAATACGTGCGAGAGATGCAATTATACAGACAAACTGGAGGCTAAGCTCTCTCAACCCAAGACTGGACTAGACAGTCAAGAGGAGAAGGGAATTACTTGCATCACACAACCAGTCTCACACAGACCTATGAAACCAGCACCGGCAAAAAAACACACATAAATACAAAAAAACATACTCGGAGGCTCTAAATAAAAATCTGCAAGAGCAACAGAGGCTTTCAAGGCAGACATCCAAGCAACCTCCAGCCCCTCAACACAAACCATGAAACACATAATTCACAAAACCAGTGTGCCACCCAATCACAGCCCTTAAGGTAAAATAACATACCCAACACACTAGTAATAGGTGACTCTATAGTCACGCACACTGACATCCCACTCACTAGGCTGAACAAGGAGAAGGTTACTGTTAGCTGCCTGTTGGGTGCCAGGATCTGCCACATAACACAAGCACTTAGGTCACTCCAGAACAAGTACAAATATGACTCTGTTATTGTCCATGTTGGTGTGAATGACCTGAGCCATACTTCCCTGGACTACATGAAAAGAGACATGGAAGAGCTCTCTGATCAAGTAGCCCAGGCCGGTATGACCCTGACACTGAGTAGCACTCTGCCCTCACCAAGAATGATACTATGGTATTAAGAAAAAAATTATCAATTTCAACAATTGGCTAAGCTTCTGGTGTCATTCAAAGGGGATCCAGTGTCTGTCAGCCTGGGATGACATGCTTGACAAGCCACGCTACTTCGCTAGAGACGGCTTGCACCTGTCACCCTTAGGCTTTCAAATACTGGCCAAGGCTCTTGCCACCCCCATAGTGCCTTTTTTAGGCAAGGCTCAAAAGACAAACCCACCACCATAAATAGCACAAGTAACAAAAAACTGAGGGTAATGCTACTCAATGCCAGAAGTCTAAACCTCAAAATGCATGCACTCGAGGCACTCCTCAGTATGGAGTAAATTGATATATGTGCAGTAACAGAAACCTGGTTTAATGCTCCAGAGAGCACCCCAGCACTACCAGGCTTCAACTCATACCATACATTTCGGCCACAAAACCCAGACCGAAATACAAAAGGCGGGGGCGTATCCATATTCATCAAGGATACCCT
>NC_056733.1:983433397-983448397 GCF_019279795.1 Protopterus annectens
GTCAACTGGATGAGAAAGCAAAAGCAATGGTATTTTGCTGGCTTGCCTATCCTGGGGTGGGTGGGCATAGCTTGTAAGCAGGGATGTCAGTGCTGGTGATGATAAAAGGGTATGCAGCATATGCTTATAAATATTGGGGGCACATACTGACAGACTTTCTTGGCTGTAAATGACTTACATAATTGTATGTTGGGCACTGGGCCAGGAATGGGTTAGGCATATACAGTAAATAAAAAAAATCACTATGGTCACAAATATGATGCTGTACTGAGATGCCTCAGTCTCCTCTCAGGAAAAGGAAGGGTTTTGGATAAGTTCTGGTTAGTGTCAGGAGTGACTGCTGGCATCCAAGATTAAGGAGAGGCAGCAGTGACAGCTGCTGGTCTACTCCCTAAGGGTGAAAAAAAAGAAAGAAAGAAAAAAATCTGCTACTGTTCAAGTTAGTTTGACCCTCCTGTCTTCCAACAAATCCTTTTATGGTGGCAGAAGGGCTGCGAAGTGTCTCTCTGGAAGTGATCTCAAGGTTACGTGCTGAAATAAAAAGGGACAATCTGCAAACTGTAAGGCTTTTTTCCAAGCCCACGACCTCTTTTTCATTAGCACTGAATATTTTGGTTACTCAGTGCCATGCTTTTCTTTCTCCAAGTGAAGCACCCTTTTTCACGTCTCATGCCATTTTCTTTCTTCGGGGAACATCACCCTTACATTATGCAGGTCACTTGAATCCATGATTTCATTCTAAAAACAAAAGTAAAGAAAAAATGCCCTTCAGTTTTTATCCACCTGGTCTTCCTTCTATAACCCATCAAACCACCATGAGGCTGTAAAATATACATTGTTTTGTGGATTTGCTTTCAACACACATACATTGTCAACATTAAAAAATAATCAGAAAACAAAATAGCAGTGCAATAATATTTTACTTACAGGCTTTGTTTCACTAATGATAAACTCAATTGGCATGTATATAAGCCACTGTTCACAGATTGCACGTGTAACAGTCATTTTCTTTTAGATATTTACATAAATATAAAGAAGAATGCCTCCGTGTCTGTAAAGACAGATGTTCTGTAATATGGTTTTTAAGTTACTTTTCAAATACATCTGTTATTTTGCTGTTGGTGGCATTATTATGAGTGGTATTCATATAAGACACAAAAAATCAAAGTCCAAGGGTAGTCTGATAAAAAACTATTTTAATAGAAAAACATGCCACAAATGGCTACTAAAACATAAAAATAAACTGGGTATAATACATAATACATAAACATTCACTGATTGAGCACTTTCATCTCCATCCCGAGACTTCTTCAGAATCAATATACCAACATAAAAATCAGTCTTTATACATTATTTCAATCAAAATCATTGGCTGGCAATAAATTACTTAATTGATAAATGTGATTTAAAGGTCAAGTATAAAAAAAAGGAAGAAACAGTAAAACCAATGGGTTGAAATACAAAGATTTAAAACACGTTATTTGAAACAACATTTTTCTGAACTGTCTTTTAAATTAAGACATAAGTTCTCAAAACCAAATATAAATAAAAATTATTTATTTATATTTTTTATATATTTATATATTCATTATACATTTATGAATATGAATGATTATATGTACTGCCTTTTAGGGTGTATATTTATATTTGGTTTGAGAACTTATGTCTTAATTTAAAAGACAGTTCAGAAAAATGTTGCTTCAAATAACTTGTTTTAAATCTCTGTATTTCAACCCACTGGTTTTACTGTTTCTTTCTTTTTTATATACTTGACCATTAAATCACATTTATCAATTAAGTAATTTATTGCCAGCCAATGATTTTGATTGAAATAATGTATAAAGACCGATTTTTACGTTGGTATATTGATTCTGAAGAAGTCTCGGGATGGAGATGAATGTGCTCAATCAGTGAACGTTTATGTATTATGTATTATACACAGTTTATTTTTATGTTTTAGTAGCCATTTGTGGCATGTTTTTCTATTAAAATAGTTTTTTATCAGACCACCCTTGGACTTTGATTTTTTGGACCGTGCAGGTCCTGGAGTGCTAAAAGACAGCCTTCACTGTATCGGAGCAGTGCCCTGTGTTTTATTTGGGTTTATTTGCCTTGTTTCTAGTTACCAGATGAGTGGTATTCATAGTCATTGGTTAAATGCATTATGGGCATCCACTTTGTCGTGAATGACCATCGCTAACTGAACATTCATACAGGCCATTTTCATTTATCCACAATGGCCACAAACAAGTGTAAGCAAATTGAGATGTAAATGAGAAATGATGTAAAGCAGCTTATGGTAATGAAGTGTTCTTTTGCCTGTTTGTGAGTCATAGTCCTATTTTTGCATGGTACACACACCCATTGTATATGCTTGCTTACCCTGTCAAAACGATTTCCTTGCCCTGATCCCTTATTCTGTACCATAAATGATGTCCATCGAGTACGTGTGCAGACCATTATAGTGCCACTTGAGATCACTGCTATGCACAACTGGAGCTCCAGACTAGGAATACTATAGCAATAACCCACGCCTGGGTGTGGGTAATGCTGGATTTACCCACGGTTGGCGTGGTTTCGCCCTCGGGACCAAACAAAGCCAACCGTGGGTAAATACAGCATTACCCACACCCAGAAGTGGGTTATTGCTATTATACCATGACATTATTTAAGAAAAGAAACTATTACTTTTCTTAAATAATGGCATAGTATAATGCCTGTGTACTGCCCTTCCGCAGATGTCTGGCATCCGCGGCAGTTCTGATGTACTGCGCGCCTGCGCAGTACATCAGAGCTGTGGGCAAAAGCAACTGAGAAAGCAAGATCTCCGTTGCTTTTTTTTTTTACTGTTTTCGCTATGTTAAATGGGTTTAACATAGTGAGACAACTTTAAAATAAGCAACGGAGATGTCTGTTGCTTATTTTAAAACTGTCTCGCTATGTTAAACCCATTTAACATAGCGAACAGTAAAAGCAACGGAGATCTTGCTTTCTCCGTTGCTTTTTAAACCTGTCTCGCTATGTTAAATGGGTTTAGCATGGCGAGACAGCTAAAAATAAGCAACGGAGATCTCCGTTGCTTATTTTAAAGCTGTCTCGCTATGTTAAACCCATTTAACATAGCGAGACAGTGTTTTAAAAGTAGAGTTATACTAATGGAAAAAAGTCCGGGCGACCGGACCTTTTTCCATTAGTATAACTCGATTTACAATGTGCACGCTGGCCAATCAGTGTGCACGTTTTGGGGGGGTCATGGTATAATAACCTATATCTGAGCAAACTAGTAATGAATAATTCTATATCGCTTCCTAATTCTATACTGCATTATTTAACAGTGATATGTCACTGATAAAAATATTTTCATATGTCATTTAAAAAAATGTTTGTTATTTCATTAACAGTTATACAATTGACATTTAGTTGCCCCCAATTCATTTTCTCTGTATAATTTTAAAATTGTGACCTTTAAATAGAGACACTTAAATAATAATAATAATATAAAATTCAATTGACTTGAGCACCTATACCACCAATGCATGATATGCAGACAAGTTTTTAGAGATGATAAATAAAAACTCAATAAACCAGATTATTAATAGCCCAACTAGAGGGTAAAATATTCTTGAATTGGTAGTTCTAAATTTAGCATCATCATGTACAACTCCATTAGTAACTCCCTCTCTGATTAAGTCAGACCATAAGCAAGTAGCTTTTCCCTTTAAACTATTTAACCCCCTAAAACTATCTATATTGGAATTCAAAGAATTTAGCTATACAAATCTAATCAAATTCAATGATGAAGTCAAAAAATTAATTTATAATAAAATCACCCTAGAAATCATGTTAGGAGAGAAAGATTCACAAAGGAGTTTTGTGCCCATATAAGTAAATCTATAGTCCCATCAAAAGCCAACTAAAACAGGAAATTTAAAAGCAAACCGCCTTGCGGATACACTGGCATAAATAAAATCCATATCTCAACCTCTTAGAGCAAGAAATCTGGAAAAGCCATGAATAAAAGTGGGATAAAGGCCCCCAAACAGGGACAATTTTTAAATATTGCTCTTACAAACATAGAAAGTTGATAGAATAACAGGTTTTGTATTAGCATGACTTTTCTAAGGGTTATGCAGTCTGAAATTGAAATGTCTGTCATTATTTTCTAACTTCATTCTTTAATGACTTGCCATTAAATTGCCAGAAAAACATAATTTTATGAAAAACAGACCAAAAATATGAGGCAAAAATCTGGACATTCTGCAAAAATCTGTACAGTTGAGAGGCATGATAAAAATCTACAAAAAAGAAGCAATTCTTTTGAGTATACAGCAAATCTAAAAACAAAAAAGTCAAGGAAAATGTTAGCAATCTGAGCAAAACTTAAAGAAAAATACTATTAAATGTATTAAAGTGACCCATGAACTCAGGTTGACATTTGAAGCCAAGGACAGTTACAAACCTTTCTTTATTTATGTTAGAAAAACTAAGAAACAACATTCAACAATGTACAGAACTCATACTAAATGGGAAAACCTACTCAGGCCTGGTGGCCTTTGACAATATACTAACAAATACATTTAGTGTAAATTTAACTCCTGAGCTGAATATCCAAAGCCCCATGATACCCATATCTCCCCACTATTCCCCACCCATCATCAGCGAAAAACTTGCACTGAAAGTGTTTTCAGTCATTCAAAAATGCTTCCTCCATTTGAGAAGCTGTGTTAAATAGTATTAAGCATTTCCTGGTGGAACTGTTAACCAGGTATGGTCCCATAAGTATGGTGTACAGCACTTGTAATGCCACTCCAAAAAGTGACCCCATAACCCACCCTGGAAACTATAGGTACATCAGCCTGATGAGTCTCATTGGTAAGGCCATGGCACACATTATAAAAGATTCAATTAACATAAACATTACAAATCTTATTAGGTTAGATGTCTGGTAATTTGGTTTTGTAAAATGTCTAATGAACCTGGTAGAATTCTTTGAAAATGTAACACAACTTGTTAGTGAAGTTAAACTGTACACACAGCCTACCTTGATTTGGCCAAGGCATTTGACTCTATCCCCAATACTAGTATAATTAATAAACTAGGGTATTATAAATAGACCCATATGTTGTAAGATGGTCAGCTAATTGGAGAAAATACATAACTCCAACAGTGCAGGTGACAAGGGCAGTACTAAGAGAAAATTAGGGTGACCAGGTATGTCCTGCCTGGCAATTGTTGCAGTTCTGTATTTAGCTCTCTGATCTACAGACTAAAAAACAAGACCTATGGTCAACCGAGTCTGTGGATGACTGCAAACTTGGAGTTATTGTCAAATATCCCTCTGGCACAGAAGCCGTCTAGCAGTAACTTACACATATAAATGCCTGGTGCACTGAAAATTGGCTTAAATTATTTATTAAAAATGTAACATTATCTCATTTGGCAGACAAACCATCCCCCAGCATTTAGCACTGATAATAACCCTCTTCAAAATGAAAATGTAGTCACATACCTGAGAAACTTTGCTAATAATGCCCACTTCTGTGGTCACCATGTGATTATCAACTTGTTTGGAGAATTAACCCCCAACTGTCCAGCCTCACACACTTGCAGTAGTCAGATAGTCATGGACTGCACCCCCTCACCCAAGACTGCAGCAGAGTAAATACAATATCCAGTCCTGCAAATGCTTACAGACTTGCCATTTTACTCCGTATAATCATGGGTTACACTACCTTCCAAAGATTGCAGCACAGTAAATACAACATCCAGCCCTGAAAATCATGCATACTTTTTTTGTTTAACTTGGGGTAAGGGAAAAATACTTGTTAATGCTTTGTTCAAAATGGTACCAAGCTTAATATCTCTTCTCTGCTTGACTAGTACTTAGTTTTTTTCAGAACCAAAATCAAAAATAGCCTCCACTACCCCTTAATTTGTATCCCCGCTTCCCCCTCTAATTAATGGACTATAACCTACTCTTGCTGGCAGCCTGTACTTTCTTACTTGCTTTTTCCATCTATACTTTTTGTGAAACTCTTTCTTTGCCTGTGTAGGCACCCTTTTGTTGCTTCGTTTTTTTTACTTTCCCATGACTTGAAGATTCACTGATAACTAGCTGCTGTATTACTATTATGTTTTTCTACTCTTATTGTTTTAGTCTACTACTTTCAGTACCACACAGTCTAAGAGTTACTTCTGCATTTACACTAGTAAGCACCCTTACTTACTTCTTGCAAACTCTGGCAGTGCCAGCTCTATTGAATGTTTTTGGCTATGCATGGGCCTTACTGGGCTGAAACACAGTCTGCTCACCTTCACCTACCCTACCCCCAGTATAACTACATCGATACTTCCCTAAACCTACCCACTCTATACTGACATACACATTACAGTCCCTCTGTTGGTTCTACCCTAGCTGTGATACATTACATCACACCACCTTTCTTTTCGTCCTGCGTTCCTCACTCTAGTTTTTCTCTTCCCCTACTATTCCATCCACCCACCTCTATTTAAACAACAATACCTTAATTTATTCTACTGATCACCCTTTAGTAAATTCTTCAAACATCCTTTTCTCTACTATAACTACATTGTGCTGCCCTTTCATGTAGTATGTCTACTTCTACTATTATTCTTGCCCATGCCACATTTTATCATACTCCATTGTTGCCCAACCTCACTGTCTCCTCCAGAACACTACACCATAATTATAAATCACCTACCTCTCACCTTGCTATAACAGTAAACCAATACTCTATCACATCCCATACTTTCTTTAATTACAAATACACCAAAGAAAAGCCCACACTACACTCAGAAAATTTAAAGGTGAAACCCAAATAAAAAAAAAAAATATATATATATATATATATATATATATATATATATATATATATTTATTTATTTCACTACATACGCATCTCATCTAAGGCTGCTGTTGATGGTGATATATATCCTAATCCTGGGCTCTCACTACACATTCTCAACTCTACCACATCAGCTACCCCAGTACTTCTCTCTCACCACAGCTACCCCTAGTACTCCTGTTCAACCAAAGTAATAGTCTACTTTTGATGAACTTAAACCTTAAGATCATCTACAATAAATTACCATAGTTACATCCCTATAGGGCCTCATACACCCATGACATACTAATAGCCTTAGAAACCTGGCTAAAACCAGGTATTAAAGACAGGAAAATTCTCCCCCAGGCTACAACATCATTAGAGATGACAGCATAAGAGTGGTGGGCTTTTGGAAGTATAAATGTAGTTGCAGTGGGGGTCAGTGAGGGGACCAAAGTGACCCCACCCTAGGTGAAGGTGAACAGAGCAGATTCTAGTGCCTTGGGGACAGTGCATGGTCTTGATAAATGTGAAAAAAGCAACATTTAATACAGGAAGCTGCAGCACCAAGAACATATCAGTCCGGGACAGGAATGTGATACAAAGGGACTTCAACAAGAGGGAGTGTAAAGGTTTGGAAACCAATGAGGGATCAACAATAACTCATGAACAAATGCAAACAAAAATTGGTAAGGAATAGTTTAAAAGATTCAAATTAAGAAAGAAAACATCCCTGGCATCTAGGAACAAAGTCCAAGCTATAAACAAATTTACTCTTCCTGTCCTATCTTACAGTTTTGGGGTGACTGACTGGCCCCAAAAGGTGTTGGATCAGTTGGACAGGACAACAAGAAAAATGCTTCATGCTTATCAAACAATATATACAAATCAGTGTATATCAAGATTATATATCCCCATTCTGAAGGAGGCATGGGCCTCCTCAAAATTGATTGCATGTATAGATCTACAATTGTGGGACAGCGTAGATATCTGCTGACCTCACCAGAGCCAAACATAGTGAAAGTTTTAATACATGAAGAAGGCAAGTCGAAGATGACTTGCCTGCTTAGTTTAGCAGAAACATATTGTTGTCAAGCGGGAATGGAAACCAAGACAGAAGTAGACAAAAATGAGGCAGCAACTGAATCTGCCAAAAAGCAAAAGAAAAAATAGAAGGACGAGGATCAGATGAGAAGGCAAAAAATGTGGAAAAGGCATTAATATTGTGACAAATAGAGCAACTTCCTGGAACAACCACATGTCGATCAGGACCTGATACAGGAATGGTTAAGGAGAGGTGAATTTAAACCAAAAGATAAAGGGTTAATATTAGCAGCTCAGGATAGTGGACTACATACACATTGGTTTACAAAGTCTATTGAGCATGTGGGAGAAACAAACAAATGCAGGTTCTCTAAAATAGAACTTGTTGGATGTGATAGACTAATACAGAGGGTCTATATGCTGAAAGGCATAATAATGTGGCATGACTGTTGCATTGAGGATTGTGCAAACATTGCAATATTGAAGTAGCTGAGAAGCATTGGGAACATGAGCAACAGAGTATTATAGGGAATGATGAAGCTTATATCACATGGGATCACCCATTATCAGTCGTTCAAAAATAGATGTGAGAAAAACAGATATAGTAGTCCAAGAAAAGAAGACAAAAGCAGCATTGATCATTGAAAGTGCTACACCCAGTGATTGACGTGTCTTATGAACAGAGAGACACAAAGTAATAAAATACCAAGATTTGCTGGCAGAAATGAGAGCAATGTAGAAAAAGGATGCCCAGACAATTCCAATAGTAGTAGAAGCAATGGCTCTCATACAAAACAGTTTACTGTCTTATTTAGATATGCTACAATACATGTAACTCTGTATGAATTGCAGGAGTCAATTCTGGGCACATTGTGGGTGCTGCAAAGCACACTTTTGGCTAACATTAAAGATTGAAACAATAAAAAATGAACAAGCACTGGAATCTGTCTAGTGACTCTAGTTCCAACCTCACCACCATGAGTTTTGAGGAAAAATTAAAAAAACAGAGAAACTAATAAAACTTCGATGATGATCTCAGTCACAATAATTTTCAAAAATCATGAAAGTAGTATTCCAAAGTAACAAGCCTTTATTTGTCACAGACAAGTGATCCTCAGTAACGAAAAATCAGAAATATTTCAGCAACACTAAACATCTCAGCTTTTATCTTCTTAGAAGTAGGTGTGGAAAATAGATGCATTGTTTAATTTTAAACCAGCCTATTCATGGCAAACAATGTAAACAAGGTCGTAAAAGTGCATTTTAGAACAGCAGGTATCCACCCCACACACTACTACTGATTAGATCGAACTAAATCCTAGTTAAGGAAAACACTACCTATCTATTTGCAACCCACATTCCAAGATCATGTATAAAGAAAAAAACAACCTATAGACATATAAAAAGATATACATAAAAAGACTTTTAACTAAAATCACTTTCGGCTAACTAATGCAATAAAGCCTTCATCAGGTTTGTGAAAAGAACTGAAATCAAGAAAAAACACATAGGTTCATAGGACAATACTAGGCTATTGGCCCAAAGGCCCTTATAAGCCTAGCCAAGAATTTTACCCATGTTCCCATAAGGTCAGCACCTGTTTTCCCTGTCCAGCAGGGACACAGGTGGGTTCCCAGGGGTATATTTTCTGTTTCCTATCCAGTTGTCCAGGTTCCTCTTAAAGAGGGTTAGTGACGTACTCTGCTTGACATGAAGAGGGAGTCTATTTATAGGTTCATAGGTTGATACTAGGCTATTTCTTCCCACAATATTTACTTCCCCGGACCCCTGCCTAGCAGGGTGACTGACGTGATCCCCGGGGTGACTTTCCTATCTCCCATCCGATCAAGGTTCCTTTTGGAGAGGGCCAAAGAGGCGCTCTGCTTGACATGTATGAGCAGTCTATTCCAGAGTCTGGGGAGTCTCTGGGTCAGGAACCTATCCCTC
Organism: Protopterus annectens; assembly: GCF_019279795.1. Taxonomy (NCBI): domain Eukaryota; kingdom Metazoa; phylum Chordata; order Ceratodontiformes; family Protopteridae; genus Protopterus; species Protopterus annectens. The sequence goes on from NC_056733.1 coordinate 983,443,234, forward strand.
CAGCAAGTTTTGTTCATTGTGATGACAAGGTTTAGATCCCTGGAGCATGTGGCTTTGAGGGATTGGGATTCCTTTAAGATGGGGGAGTCACTGGGGCACAAATCTATCCTGCCAACAAGTTCTATTAATGTCACAGACCAGATTAAGGCCTTGCGTGTGGGTTGCATGAGTGGAGTTTGACTTATGGATATGCAGAAACTCCATCAAGGCTGAGTCTGAGACAGTCTTGTATGCCAGACACAGGTCACCTTTGGGCAGTCTGCATGAGACTGAGTAGAGGGTCAGGGCTTTTAGCCTATCTGTATAGGATAGGTGTTTGAGACCCTGGATTTTCCTGGTCAGGAACATCTGTGGTCTCTCCAACTGCTGCATGTGCTTGGCAAGGTACATGCCAAAGAGAGCATTGCACTCGATAATGGTTCTGATAAGTTAAATACATCTGACATAGCTATCTAACCATAAACCTAATAAAACTAAAACACTATAAATATAAAATACATATGTCTAATAATGATAAATATCCATCCGCGTGTATTAGTGTGCATAAAAATCTAAGGTATTAAAAGCACAGAAAAAATGTCAGTGCTTTGCAAAAAATAAAAAAAAATAAAAAAAACTGTCATGACAGTTTTCATATTTACAGCCCCAAAAACATATTTATACAAAGAAAACTAGTAGAAAAATCACACAAAAAAATACAGAAAGCAATGGACGAAGTAAACTAGTAATGTATAAAAGTGAGCAGCTGTGTGCATGAGAGTGCAAGAGCATCCACCAGTGTGGTAAAATGGGGGGAATCATACCAAAACTACATGGTAATGGTGCCATAAAAAAATGTGTGTTTTAAATGGACCATTTAAATCTCTGGTGGGATGCAGTGAATCTAATCAAAGCAGAACTGAGGGTAAAGTAACTATATATATATATATATATATATACACATACATTCTACACATCATTTTAGCATATTCTTAGTACATAAAAATATTCCTGAAAAAATTCTGTAAAAAAACTTTACAGATTGTGTGACAGCTTATGTAAATTCACCACACTCTTAATAGAGCAATAGTAGTTAAGCCCTAATTTTCTGATTTCATTTAATTTCAACTGCCAGGTTAATTCTCTTTTCTCCAACACACCACTGATGCCCCCTTCAAGCTCATACATTTTCACACAGTCCAGAATGATAAATTTAAAACCAGAATGTCTGGGGTGCTCTAATAAGTGTTTGGATAAGGTTTTCCTCTGGCATGTACATCTGATGTGAGAAAGATGACCTGAAATCCTCCTTTTCAGTTTATTTATAGTCTTATCCAAACAAAATGCAGGGTAATCATTACACATGGTCCTATATACAAGATTTCAGTACTACAGTTACCATCTGCTGAAGATTTCACCATATTGTAAGTTAGGGGCACTCAAGTGAGTCGCACCCCATCAAGTACTCATAGAAAGGGCAGTCAGGCGGCCCACAGATTTTAGTGCTCATGTCATCCTGCAGTTCCTTAGAAAGGGCAGTTAGGTGACCCACAGATTTTAGTGCTCATGTCATCCTGGGGTTTCTTAGAAAGAGCAGTTAGGTGACCCACAGATTTTAGTGCTCATGTCATCCTGCGGTTCCTTAGAAAGGGCAGTTAGGTGACCCACAGATTTTAGTGCTCATGTCATCCTGGGGTTTCTTAGTTTTCTTTTCCAAGTAGCTATATATGCTTCTGCCCTTTTTATATGCAAAAGTGGGGTGACCCCCTAAAACCCTTACACGCTGCTGATTGTCAGTGAGGATGGCCCAGTTCTCCTTAAGAATTGGCTTGAATTGTATTGAAATCCCAGGTGTAAGTCAGAATGGAGTGTGCTTCCCTTTCTCTTCTTTTGGGTTAGGGTGTCCTTATTGCATAATTCTACCAAAAGGCCTATTTCACATTTGGGTTATTGTTAATTTTATAATCTCTAATGGGATCCAGGATCATATATAACATGTTTGATTTATATGAGACACAGACCATCATTGACTTAAAAATACATGTGAGAAAGCTGAATTTGAAACTTGTATTTCACTAGAAAAATAACAAGGAGGAAAATAAACCCATTGAAGAAAAAATTAAAAGACTTAGTCATTTTTGCCCTCCACTTGCAGCTTTCAAGACCGAATTTTACCTTGACATAGGAAAGGCTCTAAAAAAAACACTAAAATGTAAGTTTTGTAATATTTGAAAGGATGAGATATTAGCACTTAAGAATTTTAGCAATGATAGTACTAGATGTGTTATGAAGGCTGATAAGGGTGGCCCTGGTTACAGATATTGTCAGTTATATAATAAAAATAGAGAACATAATGAACACACCTGGGTTTTATTCTAAACATTCCTTTGAGGAGGGAAAAACTGCATGTATAGAACTGAAAGATAAGCTAAACACAATGCTTAATGAAGAACTTATTAATGAAAACTTTTTTGAGTACTTTAGCACTCCCCACTCTAAGTTATTTTGTTTTTTTGGGATTTCCAAACCTCATAAGAATAGGGAAGATCTGCCTTACCGACCTGTAATTGCAGTGGAGGTTCCATATCAGAGGCCACTACCATATACTTAGATTTTATTCTTGTGCCTCTCGCTGAAAAGAACTCGCCTTTTATTTTAAATTCACTCTAATTTTTAAGAAGAATGAAAGAAGTGTAAGTGAATGAACAAAGTGTTTGGTAACTATTGATGAGCACGTCAACCTCTGGAAATCAAGGGAGTTGCAATAGAAAGAGTCAAGATTACTAAGTTTCTGGGTATACACATATCAGAAGACCCAGATCCATCTTGGTTGGTGGACACCAACCACACTGTCAAAAAAGTGCAGCAATGTTTGCACATCCTATGGAAACTGAAGAAAGCAAACCTGTTACAGTGCATCCTCCAACCTTTTATAGGGGAACCATCGAGAGCGTACTGAAGAACAGCATCATTGTATGGTACAGGAACTGTAATGCCTCCAATTGCAAAGTGCTCCAGAGAGTAGTAGCAGCAGTGGAAAGAACCACTGGGTCTCCACTGGCATCCCTTGAAGACTTACACAAATCTCAATGTATTGGAAGAGCTAGAAAGATAATAAATGACAATAGTCACCTTGCTTGTGGTATGTTCTCCTGCCTTTCCTTGGGTAGACATTACTGCAGCATGCACTGTAAGACCTAAAGGCTCAATAGAAGATTTTTCCCCTTATCCACCAGATTTCTGAACTCTAACAACAGGCATGCCACAGGCCATTCTGCTCTTTTAACCAATTAACTGAATATTCTCTTGACTAATCCAGTAAATGACATACTCTCATGTCCAATTATTCTAAGATCACTACTAATAGTATCATACTTTAGTGCAATATCCAAATTATCTGTCCTGAAACTTGAATGTGCAATACACTATGCAATATTTTTGATTCACAGATACTATTAATGTGAAAATTCAAGTTTGTGCAAGATCTATTTGTGCAATACTCTAAATGGCACATGTTTATATATCTAATGTCTGTAAGTGTCTTTCCTAGTATTACTAAATAGTAACTGTATGCATGTATGTTTCTTGCACAGGGAACAAAGCAACGTAATTTTGTTTAGCTGCACTATGTGCAGATTTAAATGACAATAAACTTTACTTTGACTTTGACTTGACTTTGAAGCCCTATATACTGTGTTACCACACATATACTGTATTGAAGCAGCCACAAGGGCTTATAGCAGAAATAGCAATGCTACACAAGGGCAAACCAAATGCTTGGGAAAGCTAATACACTTGGTGTTGAGTTACAATGTTTTCAGTTTCAACAGCCAGGCTTACAAACAGATGAGGGAAATAGACATGTGTGCAGCTATGGCCCCTAGCCTGACCAATGTAGCCTTTGACAAGTGGAAGGGGGAATTTATATTGCAAAATGAATACTGGAGTTTTATGACCAGCTTCCTTTGCTTTATTGATGATGTATTCATAGTCTGGCAAGGTGAGAAATCTAAACTCACTTAGTTTATCTATTAGATCAATAACTCCACCTCTTTCCTGATATTTACCACTTCCATCAGCTCGGGGTCAGTGCAGCTCCTTGATATGACTGTCAGTATTGATAAAAGCAGAGGAAAATTAATTAGTAACTTATATAAGAAACCAACAGGAGTGAACTACTTCACAGAGATAGTATGCATCCAGTAAAAGCTAAGCATAATGTAATAAAATCACAAGGCTACAGATTACCACATATTACAACAGATTTGGCCCCTTTTCTCAAAAATATGAATTATCTTGAAAAGTATTTCTTAACCAGAGGATATGAATCAAACATGTTACATATGATCCTGGATCCCATTAGAGATTCTGAAATTAACAACGACCCTGTGTGGGATAGGCCTTTTGGTAGAACTATGCAGTGAGAACACACTAACCCCAAAGAAGAGAAAAGTAAGGACAGTTGCATTCTAACTTACACCTGGGATTTCAATATAAAAGCCATTATTAAGGAGAACTGGACCATCCTCACTGACAATCAGCAGCTTGTAAGGGTTTTAGGTGATCACCCCTCTTCTATATATAAAAAAGCAAAAGCATAAGTAGCTATGTGGAAAAGAAAAATAAGGAACCCCAGGATGACATGAGCACTAAAATCTGTGGGCCACCTAACTGCATTTTCTGTGAATACTTGATGGAGTGCAACTCATATGAGTGCCCATATCTTAAAAAGATGGCGAAATCTTTAGCAGATAGTAACTGTAACACTGGAAAAGTTGTATATAAGGCCATGTGTAATGACAGCCCTGCATTTTACATGGGTAAGGATATAAATAAACTGAAAAGGAGGATTTCAGCTCACCATTCTGATATCAGACATAAATGTCAGAGGAACGCCTTATCCAAGCACTTAAAGCATCCCAGACATTCTGGTTTTAAATGTAGCATTTTGGACTGTGTGGAGATGGATGAGCTTGAAGGGGTGTCAATGGTGTGTTGGTGTGTTGGAGAAAAAAAATATCCTGGCAGTTGAAATTAAATGCTTTCAGAAAACCAGGACTTAACTACTATTGCTGCATTAAGAGTGTGCTGAATTTGTGTAAGCTGCCACACAATCTGTAAAGGATTTTAGGAAATTGTTTGAGGAATATTTTTATGTACTAAAATATACTAAATAATAATTTAA
>NC_056733.1:983450897-983593716 GCF_019279795.1 Protopterus annectens
AGTAATAGGGAATCTACATTAGACAGGATCCTTACCACCACTCTTAACAAAATTAACACTGTTGGCTGCCTACCTGACACAATTAGTGACTATCTACTGACCTTTGCCATGAGACAATCTAATCATGCACATGAGCAACACATAATCTACAATTATGTGAGTATAGTCTCCTCCTTTGATAATGATACCTTCATTAGCTAACTCAACAAATACAACTGAGATATTGTAAAATACTTACCCCTAGATGATGCCATAACTCACTTTAGCTACACATTTCTTAATACGCTAAACAAACTAGCTCCCATCAGATAAAAATGAGTCAAATCTAGCCCCACCACAGGCTTCACAAGAGAAACCACGCAACTCATGCAAAATAGAGATAAAGCTTGAAAAGCATGGTCCGCTGTCCATATACCACACATATTGCAATATTTTAGACAGCTTGGAAACTTTTCTAATTAAAAAAAATCAGACAAAACTATATACTTTTCCAAGCTCCAAGACTACCACCAACAGAACCCTTAGTTTTTCTGGAAGGTAATCAAAAGACTATCATGCCTTGATGAACTATGACCAACAGCTCAGTCCGTATAGCTGCCCAATGCAATGCTCATGTCATACAATCAGACATCTTCCTACTTAAACCAGCCTCCCTATCTCATACAGTACTAATCACCACCAAAACCCTTTCTTTCTCCAACTGATATCTACCTCTTCTATCAAAAATACCTCCTAAAATTAAAAAAAAATTTACAACAGCTGCTAACAACCCGCCACCAAAATATCTCAAATTGTGGCATATGCTATAGCATACACTGTCCCCCAGATGTATTAATCTTCCGTGCAGCGCGCCATGCATATTAATGAAGACACACTGCCTGATCTTCGAATCTTACATGGAGCATGTAAGAGTGCAGGGGGCATGTCTGAGAGCTCAATATACATGCCCCTGCAATGAAGAGTAGCAGAAAGCCCTAAAAGAATGAGTGAGAGACTGCTCATAGTTGTCTGCATACCCGCAACAACATCCCCCCACATGTACAAGAGCAATAGTAAACAAAAACGATATAAAGATCATTTTTTTTATGAAACAGATTAAATTAAACCGTAGGTGCATGGGTTTGCCCATTGCTTAGCTACTTTTAATGCAGCTTAATTGGCAGAAGAGGATAAAAAGGAAGACATATGAAAATGAAGCACTATAGCAATAGTGTAGTGGGCAGAGCATTCACCTTACGAGCAGTCATTCCCGGTTCGAGTCCCACTGCAGCACATTCCATTTTCCATGTAACATCATATTATGACCAATATTTTTAGTTGCATAACCTACTGAATAACATATATTTGTGAACTGGAGTACTGCATTAAATGCAGATATGAGGTGTCTGTGTCATAATGCTGCAAAGTCCACAGATAATCACAGGAATCAGGGATACAAATGGAAGGTAAAATGTGTAATGAATGATAACTCCATACATCTTCCAAATACCCTACCTTCCCAAGAACCATTAGACATTACTGTCTAAATTAGTGTAGTGGCAAGCGGGAGTAAGCACTAGTAAGCAAGTGTAAGCACTATTAAGCAGTAGAAAGCAGGAGTAAGCATATGTAAGCACTAGTAAGTGGGATTAAGTCAGTTTGTGCGTGGGGTAAGCAATGCACACACAGGTTAAGCAATATTGAAGTTAACTCTCTGTAAGCATATTTAACCAAAGGTTAGCATGCTTACCCTCGCACAAACCTGCACAAGCCACTTACAAGTGTTTAAAAGTGCCCTAATCACTCTGTATCCAACAGCTGCTGTTCTGCACAGCAACAAAATGAAACAGGTCTTGCAGGTCTTGAACCCAGGACCCTATAGCCACAGTAGTTAACCACCAAGCCATCACAGCAGTACATAAGAATGAGGTATCACCAAACAAATCCTCACTATAGTAAAATCAAACTGAACATGTGAAAGGAATCAGTATACAGTCATATGTTCTATAACCTACTACATAACATAAATATGTCAACTGGAGTACAGAAGTAAGCCCAGATGTGAGGTGTAATTGTAATAGAGCGTTGAAATCCCCTGTTAAACACAAGGACCCCATACAGTGTACATACACATGAATCATGCATACCAGACATATATATAAGATGTAATGAATAATATATCAATGCCAAAAACTAAATATAATGCAAAGTAAATATTAAGCAATGCTAAGCACTGCACAGGCCAGCTTAATTGGTGTAAGCAATGTGTAGGCCAGCTAACTCAATTTGCTCTGTGGTATACCCCTTTAAACAATGCCAACTGTAAGTAAGCAGGTTTGCCCATAGCTTAGCCTTTTCAAAACTGGCCAATCACGGCAAAGTGTGGGAAATTGGCCCTAATTAAACCCAACAGGTGGGAATACATCTCATAACTGGTTGTAGATTCCCCTTGCAGGCACCATGTCAGAAAGGGGAGAGGGAGTGCACTTCCGGGTACAGTGCTGAGGCACCCAGGAGTCCAAAGTCATGGCAGGACTCCTTGTCAAAGACCATGAACAGAGACTGCTGCAGGCCCAGTACCAGGGTTCCCAATATAAGACGGAAGCCTGGGACTGTCTCAACCATGACCTCACCAGTGCCACTGGCATACCCTAAACTGGTGAGGAGGTCAGGCATCACTATGCTGACCTGAAGTGGCATAAGGGGGATCTCTTGGATCAGTTGATCCAAAAGGCTAGGATGCCAGGGGTTGTCCCTGCTGTGTGTATCACTCCATTACCTGTTTAATAATTGCCAGTTCATGTATATTATGGATAGGTATGGCTAAATATTCATCTTATGTCCTTCACAGCGGCAAGTGAGTGGGCCTCAGAGGTTGCGACATGAGGCAGGTTAGTAATACTCTTGCATGTACTGTCATAGGTAATAAATCTAAAAGCATTAGTAAGTTAATTGCCAGTATAAAACCTGTATTGTTTAAGGCAAGTACTGCATACACCGGAGAATATGGCAGGAAGAGTCTCATATAGTTTGTATTTAAATAAAGGCATACTAGCCTGACAATAAAGGTCTAACTGCTGGACTGCATGTGTATACACTGGTATCATATGGTAATGTAGATTTTCAATCACTTAATAGTACTGTTGTATTAAGCACTGTAGCCCACACTGTGCAACATAAATAAAATGTGTAGGAATGCCTGTATATTACTAGTGTAATCCCCAGAGGTCATGTAGTGCAACTGAGAGAGACATAGATAGAAAACAGTGAACAGACAGACAACAAAATCCAAATAGCACACACAACTGAGATGTGAACTGTTGTAATTTTAGCACACACAGCCATGGTTCGAATCCTGGGAGTGGTAGTAGTCTGCATACAGAATCATACCCCACAACTGTACAAATATATCTAGAATGTCCAGTAAAGTGGCCCATATCTGCTGCCTGTCACTCTGACCCCCCTGGGAAATCAGTGGGATGATCCCAGACATATAGGCAGCAAACAAGAAATACAACCGATTGTCACACATCTATGAGAACAAACCTGTCACTCTAGCAACTCCCCAAACTGTTATGAGAGTAATAAGCCAAGTATGTCCTATCTACACCCCCATGTTGTCAAGCTGTGACCAGAGTGTGTTCAGTAACAGTGTGAGACGTATGTGCATTGTACTAATGTGAAATCTGGTACTTTTTGTGGCAACATACAGGTAGTGCTAACAAGCATTGCTCCCACAGGTACATCGGATATGAATACTGTGCCAAGAAATAAAAGCTTGATACCCTGTACTGGTACTGTTTACTCTGGTATTGTATGGAATTGTGAGTGTTGCAGTTGCTCTGAATAATAAAGTACCACTGATCACTGTCACCCACACTGATACATAATATTACTGTCTAGGAAATCCTGTATAAGAGTTTTGTAAGTCACTAAAGGTTGAAGAGGGCAATAGTCTGCATATGTCCTGGTTCATCTGCATGTGGTCAAGACATGGCCAGAATCTGTGCAAAAAGGGATGGACAGGTATGTGCATAACATCAACTTGGAATCTGGGAGTATGTGTAGAAACAGTTAGTGTTAACAAACAATTCCTCCACAGGCATACCAGGTAAGAGGTGTATACTGCAGGTAAAACCAGTTCATGTATAAAGATGTCGACATCCATATCACTGTCCAAACTAAGGCAATAGGGTAGTGTAGTAATACTTGGAAGGTATGGATAACAGCACTGATTAGGAAAGTAATGCGAACTACAGGAATATACTAGTTGTTAATTGACATCTTTCTCCCCCCCCACCATATCTCCAACAATACACTAAATACCCACCTCAACTGGTATATAATGACTCCACTGTTATGTTGGGACATATGTCCTATTGGTTGATAATTATTTAAATCTGTTTCTATGCATGTGCTATGTTGAAATACTCCATCATTGGTGGCATGGTGCCATCAATGTACCTGCATGCTGTTGTTATTACCACTGTGGTCCCATATATGCATGTGCTCCATTTGCTATGCAACTGTTCCATATATGGTGTCTGTGTTAATGGGAATATCTATGCATGCTGTTATACCTAACCCTGAAATGTGTTGACTATTACTAACCCACATATGTTGATACACCATAAACACCATGGCACGTATGGGAATGTGGGTTCCAGCGGACCCACCTGTCCCACCTCAGCTGGCCATGGCACTGGGCACCAGCATGGCTGGGGCCCAACCCAGGACCTCCTCATCAATTGGTCCTGCACCACCTTCAGGTGGAACCACCTCAGGATATGGGGGTCACCCCCCCGGGAGCAGACGCAAACAGGAAGCTGTCACCCGTCACCAGGTCTGGGTTGTGGTGCATAGAGAGATTAATCAGCAGTTTGGAGCTCTTCTATGCCAGCTCGAGGACCTTGTGTCACAACTAGAGGGTCGGCCTAGCTCTCTGACTCAGCCCCCAGCATAAGCTCCTTCGGTGCTGTGAAGGTGCAGTGGTGACTGCCCATGGATGGGGATCTCAGTCCCACTGTGTCCACTAGGGGGCTCATGGGTTTCCCATTTCCAAACATCCCTCTTCATAAAGGTGTTTACCCCCCACATGTGTCATATACCACCCCTGTATGCATCTTGTTTGTCTCATCTGTTAACCTACCCACCCTACTTCCCCAAATATACCTACTATCCCTCTCCAACATCCCACTCTCACCTGAAAAAAAAGGCAATCTGTTCCCCCAAAAAAATTTCACCCCATACATAGCTGTCCATTTTACACACATGTCCACTGGACACATGTAATCTGGTCCAATTGGCAAACTTATTATTGTTGTCCTCAACCCTCTCTCAGGGGTTTGAGTGTCCAAATCTACCTCCAAATTCAGAGCATATGCACAGCTGTTGCTGTAGAAGAAATGGACAGCTATGGACCTTCCCTACACCCTCCTGCACATCCCTAGCTATTTTTCCCACTGTCTTTCCCTCTTTGTGCCCCTTTAGCACCACTTTCCTATCAAACGTTTTTTTTTCTTTTCTTTTAAAGAAATGAATACGGGGGTAAACGGGAGTAAGCACTTTTAAGCAGCAGTAAGCGGGTTTAAGCCTGTTTGCATGGGGGTAAGCAATGGCTGCACAGGTTAAGCAATTTAGAAGCTAACTGAGTATAAGAAACTGTAACCAGATGTTAGCAGTGCTTACATCCACGCAAACCCGCGCACACCCGCTTTCAACTGCTCAAAAGTGCCTTAATCACTCCATATTCAACAGCCCTTGTTCTGCCCAGCAACAAAATAAACAGCCTCTGCAAGGCTTAAACCCAGGACCCTGCACACCATAGCCAAAGTAATTTACCACTAAGCCATGTCAGATACACATAACCTTGATGTTTCCACAAACATATCATCCAGCCCAGTCATTCAACAGTAAAGGAAATGTATTTCAACATGTAGATGTATGTTTGTGTGTGTGTGTGTGTGTGTGTGTGTGTGTGTGTGTGTGTGTGTGTGTGTGTGTGTGTGTGTGTGTGTGTGTGTGTGTGTGTATGTGTATATATATATATATATATATATATATATATATATATATATATATATATATATATATATATATATATATATATATATATATCTACAGCTGATTCCACTTGAAAACATCGAAACTCTAAACCATCGAAATTCATATGGTCGAGACCATGTCATCGAGTGTTTGGAACATCGATGTTGTCAAGAGGAAGAAAAAGGTAAGTAAAAAAGGGAAAAAGCTAGTGTTTCTGCAGGGCAGCAAGGTGCTCTACACACTGTGTCTGTGAATGTGCCATCTCTGTGATGGCACTGCAGACAGGGTACAGGAAATCTCCCATTTATCGCTTCTGCATATAGCGCTAAAATGGAGATTTCCCTTTACTCCACTGTAGTGCGATCTCGAAGTTTGTATATTAAAGTTGGGGGGTGTGGGGGTGTAAGTGGGCGAAGCCCCCCTGCATAAAATAGTTTTTAGAGGTTTTTCTTTTTTTTTACATTCCCTTTGAATCTTCGATGGTTTGAAACTTGATGTTCTGGTCTCGATGATCAGAATTTCGATGTTTCAAGCTTTTGATGATTTAAAGTGGAACTATATATATATATATATATATATATATATATATATATATATATATATATATATATTTACAGCAATGTATATATGTAAGCAGAAATATATATCTATATAGGTATATACAGACATACATCTATAGATACAAAAGGGAACATAAAAATATTTATGTCCATATGCACCGTTAATGGAGTTGAGGGTGCCTAAACAACATACGTCTTGTACGTATAGATATTCCACCCCCCCCCCCACAGCCAAACACTTCTGCCCTGCAATACAATAGCAACTGTTACGGATCCCATAACCAGGACCTGACACAACATGGGCACAAGATGTTAACAGTACTCCATCCCACCTGTATGATGTCAGGCTGGTATCAGTAACATATCACGCAGTACAGTCTGGGTACCATAGGGAATGTACAATGTGGAAGCAATCAACATTCCTAGGATACATATACACAGACACATATATGCAGATACATTTATAAATATATATATATATATATATATATATATATATATATATAGATATATATGTAACTACACACACACACACACACACACACACACACACACACACACACACACACACACACACACACACACTGCTATATATATATATATATATAGGAAGATACATATGTAGAAGGTGCACACAATATGGAACAGCCACTATGCCTACAGTTGCCAACTTACCAACTGGACACTGTATGAGCCACCCATACAAATGACAATTGTTGCCTGCAACATATAGAAACAGAGAGGTCAAAGGATATAACACCACACACAGGTTTGCATACATGGGAAGGCTTTATTTGTGCACTATTACAGTTGTATATGATATGTCATATAGCTGTTTAGACACTGACATACATATAAACAGAGTAATGCAACTGTGAAACAGTTATGTTAATACAATAGTCTGAAACGGTTTACATATGTTACTGTCCAGGCCGAGGCCTTCACGTAGTACAATAGTAAAGACAAACTGGGCCACAGGATACCAATCAAGCAAGAGTAAGTAATGCAGCTGTATAGTCCAGCTGCCTCTATCTACACTCTGTACACAATCCCTAGGGGGTAAAGCCCTCAGTTGACACAATGGGATGTATCTGTTACATAACATGGCATACCTGACACCATCGTAATGACAAACAGAACAGTCTGTATGGCAGGAAGAAGTAGGCCTGCATTTACCCAAGGTGAATTGTATGGTAAAGTACATCCAGGTACCTTAAGGCAGCTTACCCCTGATACCCCCACATGTTGTAACAGCCTAGGTTAGTTATGGTGCATCCTCCCAGACTCAATAATACAGGGCCATATGCCACTGTTACATACACTGGTCTCTGGAGTGCATAAGGGCACGCGTGTATTGTGTAGATGAAGCCCACACATATATGGACCCAACCTCACAATATGTGTGGGGGACATAACAGCAGTGGACTGATGGTAGGAATGGCAGCATGACATACTCACAGCCCACTACATAACAACCCCTGACAGCATTTCATATGTGCAAAGCCTGGTATGTAGGTGGAGGTCAGAGGCTGGAACATAGGCCCATATGTGTAAAACTGTTGTCATGCACGAAGCAAGTTGCTGGTGTTACAGGATAGTCTTCAACATAACCTTAGTCAGGAATATGAAGTTAGAAACAGAAATGAATGCAGCCATGTGCTGATAGCACTCAACACACACAATGCCAGTGATATATCTGACACAAGACCTGTGTGGTGGACAGACAAAACTTAATAGGCACACCTCTGGCCATCAAAAGTGGATAGGCTCACATTTGAGAGCTATACAGACAGACTGCATTCTAAGATAAACTAGTATGTACACACAAACCCTGTAACATTGGTGCTATACAATGCATACACCACTACTCACACTCTGTCTGTAGTTGTGGAACTCCTACAAATATGTAGCTGGCCTGAGTGTGCAGGTTCCCTTGTAAGAGGTATTGCTACCTGCTGTCTGTAACACTGCTGCCCACACACAGGAAGGATGTCCATCATACAGGAAAGGTAAAGGGACCATGCCCATATAATGTAAGTATTTATAGTAGTTGGTTGCCATGACAGTGGTAATTGGAACTACTACACAGCATGCTGCCTACAGGTAGCAGGTGGAGGACACTTATCGGTGCAGAGGCCATCACCTGATCATGTGCATCACCTACAAAATACATGCTGCAATCTATACAAAGCAGCAAATTCCATTTACTGGAGAGAGAGAGAGAGAGAGAGAGAGAGAGAGAGAGTGTATGTAAGGCACAAACAAACAAACAAAAAAAAGTAAGCAAACCATCCAGAAGAGACTTCATTCCCAGAACAGGTATGTGAAGTATATATGCATGTAACTGACTGTAGTATTTCGTCCATAATAATGGGATAGATGATGTGGAATGATTTATATATGTCTTCAGGTGTTGTTGTAATGATGCTGAGCTGAACAACTGCTAAGGACAATAGAGTCTGTCCCTGTGGGTAGCGGGCCATACCTGGCAACCGTGCAGAGCAGCACTGACTGATAAGATGAAAGCCATCATAGTGTGATTTGTGTAATGGGAAATATGTATATTACTGTGGGCAATAGCTGGTGGTGGAAGCAATGCCATAATGATGGACACATGGGTTCCACAGCCAACCTCTTTCAGGATACTCTGGTTAACCTATATTGTAGCATGTAGGAATGCCATAAGTGTGTAATAGGGTTACCTGCAATCTGGCCCTACATATACCTCCCTAATGTCAGGCTGTGTCCATATGTGGCAGCTGTCTGTGTTGTAGCAAGGTAGAACAGTGCAGCTGTGCAGGAAGGTGTTGTGAGATTGTGGACCTGATGTCTGAATGTACCCCACATATAAGTATGCATATGTGTGTATATATATATATATATATATATATATATATATATATATATATATATATATATATATATATATATATATATATATATATATATATATATATATATATATATACATATATATATATATATATATATATATATATATACATATACATATATATATATATATATATATATATATATATATATATATATATATATATATATATACATACATGTAGGTCCACAAATATACAGATACCCATGTGTAGACATACATATGATCACATATATACATCATATATATCTATACATATATAGACATATACCTATATGCATGTCTACATATATACAAAAACACACACAAACATATATGTATGTAAATGCATGTCCCCTATATTACCACCACAGTGCTGCATGCTATGTGTGAGGAAAAAACACACATAGCAATACACACAGATAACTACTGCTGTCAGTGTGTGCAATATGGACTGGTATGTAATATGTGAATCCCTTGTTGGGACCACATTGCCCTTGTCTGTGAAGTATGGAATGAGAATATGGGGAAGTATGACAGGTATAGTTGTGGAGGTGGTCAGGGTTGGTAGATATAGAGGACAGCCTACAGAGGTGGTATGTGACACATGTGATGGGTAAACACCCTGGATGGTGTGTGTGGTCTGTGATGTGGATGCCCCATGGGTCCCAATAGGGACACAATGGGAACAAGCCTCTCACCCACTGCTACTCACAACAGCAGTCCATGTCCTGAAGGTGCCTGGCCTGGAGGCTGAGCAGAAGGAGCATGTGGGTCCAGTAAATGGGTACTGGGTGTCTCAAGGTGATGTAGCATATCCCACATGTGTCTGTGGAGCCTGTTATGGAACAGATCCTGGACCTAACGTCACTGGACAGGAACATGTCTGTGTGTGCCCCCAGGTGGGGGACAACATCCCCTGAGTTGGTTCCACCTGATGGTACTGCTGGATCAGTATATGAGGAGGCCCCAGGGTGGGTCACACATGCGATGTGGCCTGGTAACATGGGCAGATGAGTTTGGAGAGGTGGTTCTGCTGGCCAGTAGTACATATACCTGCTATTGTGTCACTGTTATAGAACATATGTTGGTAGTAATAGTCTACACAATCCCGGAACATGTCCAACAGCATGCATAGATAACCCCAATAACACAGAATGTCAGATGTGCAGCAAATACATAGCAAACATACCACAGGCATATATGGAACCATTCTTGCCCTGACAATAGCATGCAGGCAAATAGTCTGTAACAGCCCAGCCCACACAGGGAACATGGCTACAAACACATTGCACAAAGCATGGTACAGTACAATATGTGCACCACTGGTAGGTATGCTGTAGGCATACCTACTGAGTTGTGTCTACAGTTCGTTGTCACTGATATGGTGGTGGGGTGACAGTGATGTGTATTAAGAATTGTGATAACCTTGCTGCATGACTTGCTCACACCTTTGTCCATCTTTATGACTTTCAGGCACGATGTCCCATGGAAGGCTGCCAGCGTACACAGCAGCTGAAAATGACATTCTGTTGAATGACCTCATATAGCAGTATGCAGTCTTGTTTGGCCAGGACGCCCATGATCAGCAGGAGTGGATCGCCATGTGGAATGACCTAGTCCACAGGGTCAATGAAGTCGGACTGCACAACCGCAGTTATGAGCAGGTCTGGTATCATTGTTCTGACCTGCTTCGCAATGCCCGTCAGCATGCTGCTGCAGTTTGGGGGGATCATCATGCCATGGGGGAGGGCCATGCCATCCATCCTCCCTGACACGTTTGGAGGAGCTCCTAGCCAGCCTTGTGGCACCTGACCATCCGCATAGCCACCAACCACCGGACACCTTTATGGATGTGGGTGCCACCCACACACCGGCTGAGGAACATGGAGGTAAGGCCACAGGGCACATCAGTAGACCACTGTTGCATATACATCAGCACTGGTACAGGTAGATCATGCATATCTGACATGTCATAGAAATTTGTTGCTGCATAGTAATGATAAACAGATGTGCATATGTGGCAGTATTGTGGACATGTACTATTGTTGTTTTGTAATGCTGCAACCACCCTGTAGCAATGCCACAGGTGTGGCCACTGACTTTGCATCTCTCACCCTCTTATGTAGCTCCCTTCGGTAAACCACCTAGGCAGCAGCCTGTAGCTGGTGAGTATGGTTTATGTAGATGCTTGCCAATACACCGGGCATGTAATGGCGATGGTATATTCCATGCACACATCTAACACACCTACTCAAAATGCATGCTGTACATGTACACGTATTGTTGCTGTTAAATGCATGGCATCACAGGGGTGACCATGATGGGGTATTGGAAGGGTATGTCAGACACCTGTATTATAACTAACATCCTCTCATTGTGGAATGTGTCCACAGAGAGTAACATAATGGTGGGAGACATGGCCTACAGTAGGGACATGTTTGGAACAACACCCATATACAGTGCAGCACCAGTGTATATGCCTGTAGGACAATGGCAACTGCTGCAGAGATACACTATGGCATGAGGCATTACAGTAGTCCACATTATCAGCTGGGTCTAGGCTGCAACATGTGGTGTTCAGTGTATGGGACACTGCAAAGTGACACACATGTGTAGGGCTTACTTGTCATGCATCTGTGTAAAGGCTGAAATAGGGGGTGGGGGGTTCAGCATGACACACCAGTGCACTGCAGCAGGGATCCTAAGGATGTTAAGAATGGCTTTATCTGTACATAGTCAGGTTCAGGAAATGTGGAAGATGTAACCCTACTCCCACAGCAATAGTGACGGCAGTGTGTGAACACCAAGGGATGTGCACATGAGTAGATCTTGCAATCATACAGATTAGGGGGACGTGTAGGGTAGACTGAACATACACTGGCAAATGCAGATGGCCCACACTAGTAGACCCCTGCCAGGAGTAGTGACTTCTGTAGTACACATAACAATAGGTGCAACAAACCGTCATGATAAGGGTGTGCACACATATGTCCACACAGAGTGTATGCATCGTGGTCAGCATCCACACACCTAACACATTCCTTAGACACTGCATGTGAAAGTACAGGACATATGTCACATATTGGACTCATGTACTGTTAAGATATGTGGTGATGTGGTCCCACAGCAGATCAAGGATGGGTGCGTCATATCAATAAGGGTGTGTACACCCCTCAGAGCCATGGTATGCGCTGATGGCTGTCAGTGTAAGAGTACTGGATTGGTCATACATGGTCTGCTGATGTTGAGAGCTGTAAATCAGACATCAGGCATTCACAAATGACATCTGTCCACATATCATCCCAGGTATGTGTTGCTGAAAATCATTGGGGCTGTGAGCATTAAAGCTGACCTAACTGACACAGTACTACACATTCAGCAATGGGTTGTACACCTGTGGGATGTTGTGCACAGTGCATGGCAGGGTGCAGAACAGGTGCACAGCAATACTGTGTACATGGATACCATGGTATCCAGGGGAAGGGGCATCACCTAGTGCCACAGCACATGCATCACATACATGTATACTGTTGCTAGCATGGATTGACTATAGCTGCACTGCATGCTGTTGTGTACCATATGTTATGCATGTTGACAGATGGGTAATAGGAGGACTGTGTGTACTATCATTATGCAACCGCACCTGTATGTGTGTTCTGGTGGGTAGTTAGTTTGTCTGTAGGGTCACTCTGATAAAGTGGAGGGAGGTTGATGCATGTAGGATACGTGTGTGCATGTGTACATATTTGTGTGGGTGGCCATGTATGCACATGTGTGATTGTGGGGCTGTCCATACAGCAGTACCTCCGTTTGGGATCGTGCAGTACATGGACATGGACTGCCACATTACACACCAGGAATACTTGTCATGTATGTAATCACAGGACAGCTGATAGTATAATAAGGTCTGTAGCATGGAACAGGTATTGAGAGGGAAGTTAGACACCAGGTATACTCTTATTATCACATTCAGCAGAGAGCTGACCAACAACCCACGTATGCAGCACTACAGATGCACTGGGGATATGATAGGCTGATTGAGTAGCATATCTGGCATGTACTGAGCAATACATACACATGACACACCAGTGCGTGATATTATGGAGTGAACATAGTAGCCCACAAATATAGGGGCCATGCTCATGATGTTCGGACATACACAGGGTGAACACTGAATGACAGCAGTGAGGCCATCTAAAACCACTACACACAGGTCAGGCAGGTAATGTAGTAACACGTCTGTGATCACTTGTCTAGGCATTTAAAGGACTGATATGTTAATGAGTGGTATCAATGTGTGTATGTTACCAAGTGTGATGCAGGATGGGGAACACATGGAAATATACGTGGGACTGTCTGTAAAGTCACAGACAGGTAGCTATTATGGTGGTGGTGGTGTGTGTGTGTGTGTGTGTGTGTGTGTGTGTGTGTGTGTGTGTGTGTGTGTGTGTGTGTGTGTGTGTGTGTGTGTGTGTGTGTGTGTGTGTGTGTGTGTGTGTGTGTACTGTTAAGCAATGCTTTACAGGTTTTAAAGTGCATTTATTCTTTTCCCCCACAGGTGGCAAGGTGAGTCAGGGTCCCTCCTGCATGTAATCCGATGTTGATGTCCATACAGACACCAAAGATGATGATAGTACTGTTGAGGCACAGGTGGGGTTGTCAGGGGCTGAAACAGTGCCATCATTTGACATCCCCCTTTTAACCACCCCAACCCCGCACACAGTTTCAGTGCCTATACATACCCCATCACCAGTTGCCATAGTGGAGGGACAGCTGGCATTTGGTGGCAGTGCACAGGAAAGTGTGGTAATCATGCCTACTGTGTCTGGTCGCAGCAAGCATAGCTGGATGTCTGGCAGGGCACCACATAGGCAGATGTCCCAGGATGCTCATGGTAGGGCCGCTGAACATCAGGCCCCTGGCAGAGGTGACACAGCTGGTACCAGCAGGTGCATGTTTCAGGCTGTTATGGTGGCACAGGCACGTATAGAATATTACACCAGACAGAGCCCGAGGCTGCAGAGGGCTGCTCTTACATCTGCAAGTGACAATGCCCGTGAACTGGCTGGTCCCATCAATGCGTTAACTGAGTTCATGGATAGATGGTCTGGTGAGATGATGGCCCTCATCGACCGTGGTCTGTCCGTACTTGAACATGTGGTGATAGTGTGGCAATGGCCACGTGGACATAGGCCAGCAATGCCAACAGCTGGCAGTCAACGTTGATGTGCTAGGACACCAAGGTGCTCCTGTAGTGGCAGTACAAGCCCCAGCACTGTGGGGGGCAATGTCCACACCACACCACAGCAGGCCAGAAGCACGTGGTCCTGGCCAGTCCCAGGAAGGACCTGGTACCAGCAGACATTTGTCATTGTCAGGTGAGAGTAGCACATCGAGGCCTGTACCTGGACATGCCCATGGAACCCCTGACAGGCACAGTCCACATGTCCATGGCCAGAGGCAGTGCACTGCACACCCTGCAAGGTATGGTCTGCAGCTGTCCATAAACACCTGTGTAGGGCAGCCACATGGCAGAAATGTGTGCATGCATACCCACACACTATACAAACACACCTGGGGCAACCTCATACCTCCACACATCCCATCACCATGCCCAGTTCACCCCTCACCCACACACATGGTGTCAAATGTGTGGCTCAACCTTGGCCTCTGGCAAATCTACAACACACCCTGTGCATATGATGATACTTGTGCCACATACCTGTCATCCATACCATCGATGCAGGGACAGGCTAATATGATTCTGATGCACACTGTGACTGTACTACAGTGTACCACAGTACTGTAGTGTAACATGTTGTAAGGAGTAAAGTGTAATGCATGTATGTCAGGTAGTGTAGCCATCCAGCAATGATGCATTATAGCTGTTAGTAACACTGGTTGATTGTGATTTCTATTATGTTATCCATTTGTGTTGTTGGTATACATGTGTCAGCATGAGGATGGTCTGCAGTCATATTCCACAACGGGGTATGGCACTGTGGTGACACCATGGCTGTGACACATCTGGGGTACAGTTGAACACATGGCACAGGTTTGTATAGCAGCTATTGCCTGTGCCACATTGACAGGTGACCCACTGGGGCATGTATAATCTACAACCTGATGTAGACCCATCCACATACACGCACACTTTTACTTGGCAAAACTTGGACTAGACCCCTACCTAGGTATGCAGTGATACTGAAGTGTGTGGCTTCCATTGCACACACCACATAGCGTTTAGGGGCAGGTGTGTCCCAGGTTACATGTTACATGCAGAACATCCCCAGACATGTACAGTATGCTAATGGGGGATGTAATGGGTGTATATGGACAATACATAGTGTGACATACCTTCATAAACACATTAACAGACACATAGGCAGACACACATCCGAGAGACCTGGGCCTAGCGCTGCTAACTAACTTGACCGTGTGTCCAGTGTGTTACAGGTAGGCTGCACACAGCACATGCATAACTGGCCTGGATTGTGGTATCATTTGCCTGTATGGTTGTTGGTGACAGTGGTAACCATGATGTGGTACACGGGACATATACCGGGTGTACCTTGGTGTAATGACAGTGTACACAGCATCCACATCCCCCAGTGGATATTTTACTCCCTGAAACCCGTGATGACACTCTGACATACTCACCATCACACATTGGCCACAACTGTGATACAACCCACTGTAGATCCCAACAGTGGTACTACAGGGATATGTATCTAATGCACATGCCACACGCATAGCAGTGTGTTGCATTGTCATGGGCAGCAACAACACTATCTGTACTACTATGTGGCAATGGGTATTGTAATAGGAGTATGTGGCCTTGGAATGCTGTACCCTACAGATAAACGGACATGCACACATCCACACACTTTCCAGAACACAATGGGTATCCCATGCCTATCAACCCATTTGTACAACGCTGTTGTGATAGTACTGCAAGGCTCATGTAGCCAGTATGGAGAGGAGCTTAACAGGATACATGTAATGGCCCATACAGCAGCAACCACAACTGGCTATGACAATAGGTGTTGCGGTGGTTGTGAAGGCCCTCATGGAATTCCCACATACAGGTGTGCTAACACACAGACACTGCTATACTCAGTCATGCACATGTACACATGTGTCTCATAGCTGTGTACCTAGCTATTATCCAAGGAGAGATGGGTTGTGTAGGGGTTGTGTGTACAGTGGTATCCTGCCACCTGCCATGTAGCAGCAAGCAAGCTATCGACAGACACTACTATGGTGACCCTCAGGGTGAGAGTGACATGCATCAGCCATTCCTCCAGGTGCCTCCTGCACATGGCCACTGAGGTGATGAAGTTGACATGCATGCAACATGCATTACAACACATGGTTAGTGTCTGTGATGGAGACCAGTACCCAAGCATGTTCAGTTGACATTGGTAGTGTAGTGAAGGTACCTGTAGCATGTGGTGCATACAGGTTGTTATCCCCAATATGTGCCAGTTCTGACACAGCTGGACAGACATGTCAGTGGCAATCAAGCTTAGGATGCCTGTGCATATCCCTGCGGGATACCTGCCATCTGCACATCTGTACAGGGATTGACAGTCATCAGCTTGGCAAGTAGCTATGCAGTAGGATGAATGTGTTGACAGATAGATGTTTGACAACAATATGTATGCCAAAACTATATGTCAGGAGCCCTCGCTATCATGTGTTGTACAGACGGTAGTCTACAGTTACATTCCACATGTCGGATCATTACCCAGTAGGAGTTATATACTGTGACACAGCTCACACACCAGGGATACAAAAGGGAGGCCTCAGAGTCCAGCTATGCCTCCAGGTATGCCTGTTGTCAATACTACATTTAGCGCTCTACTCTTGCATGGGTAGGCACTGTCAACAGTAGTACCACCATGATACACTACATGCTAGTGTGACAGCACGTACCCTGGGCTACTACCCCTGTATGTAACACAGTCACATGGATAACAGTGCTGTAAAGGCCTCATATACGTCTGTGTCCAAGACATGACACTCACACCCCTTGCTACTGTAATGACAGCACATAGGCGCATGTATTGTACATGGCGTTACATACACTTATTACAGATGTCACTACCCTGCTATGTTATCAGACTGGGTAGTGTGAACTGGTTACCAGGGCTAAGCCATGCTTAGCAGGTATCAACATTGCTACAATATAACAGCTAAGCTGATTTCACACTGGTAAGCAAAGCCTACACTGTGTAAGCGCCTGTACATTTACCCGTAGCTTAGCACCACTTAGCTTTGTGCAAACCCATGCAAACATGTTTAAATCTGCTCAAAATTGCCTTAAACACTCTGTATCTGACAGCCCTTGTTCTGCCCAGCAACAAAATGAACAGCCCTTGAACCCAGGACCCTGTACACTAAAGTCACAACAGTTAACCACTATGCCATGACCACTGTGATGACAGCTGTTGTTTTTCCAAGATATATGTCAATACACATATTGATTAGTATTGAACAATTGCCTTTACTGCCACAATTGTGTAGAACTTGTTATTAATATGACTGTTGCATCACATATGTTGTTTTAACATAATGTACACATAGCAGATACATGCGGTAAGATACATCTGGGAGAGTATACACAACCGTGAGGTTTACACATGACAGGAATATAGATATATACATTTAATAGGTTATGTGTCTACATTTACATACACATGTATATTCATACATATGTCTGTATACTCATCTATGTAGTACAACATATATATGGCCATGTGAACATCACTAAAGGTGGAGGAGTGTCCCTATTCACCAAGGATACTCACACCTCCAAGCTAGTTTCCCAACACAATGCATCTGAAATTTTCCAGGTGCAAATAACACTAGGTAATACTGCAATCCAAATTGTAGCTTGCTACAGATCCCCCACCAAGCCCCAATATTCTCACTACACCTTTCTAAACATACTGGAAAATATTAAGATACAACCAAACACCCTAATACTGGGTGATTTCAACTACCCTTCCATTAACTGAGAAAACTATTCGGGTACCAACACCTTTGCCCAACGGTTCTTGGAATTCATAAATTCCAATGCCCTGGATCAACTAATCCATTGTCCCACCAGGGGCTCCAATATCCTAGACCTGGTCATTACCAACATGGGAGACAGATGCTCCACACCAGTGGTCACCCCCTCATTGGTCAGGTCTGACCATAAGCTAATCACCCTTGACATCCACATTGCTCCCCCACCCCCAGTAAGGAAACCTACGTAAAAAATGTCTATAAAGCCAACTTCATGCTACTCAAGTCAGAAGTAACAAACTTCATGACATCCATACAGACGAGAGCTGAAAGTTCGACTGCTGAATCCTACACTAAGGCACTGTATGAGCACATCCACTCATGCATGAATTGTGTCATCCCAAATAGAACCAATATGCTCTTCTCCAAAAAAAGGAAGCCAATCTGGTGATCCCTGCCATAAACAAACTATACAACAGAAGGAAGAAACTGTTGCAGAAAAGAGGAAAATCCCAGGATGCAGAAAACTCCCTTACCAGCCTCAGTAAGAAGCTGAGATCCATCATATAATCCTCCAAGCTAGTTATGAAAATAAAATTACCAAAGATTCCAAAGACAACCACAAGGCATTCTACAGTTATGTCAAGAATCTAAATGGCAATGCTCATATCTGCTCTGAGCTACAACAGAATGGCATTAAATATACTGATCCCAAGGATATTGCCAATATCCTGGTGGATCGATTTAGTACCAACTTCACCCCCCTCTCACCCCCCTAAAGGGCACATCTCAATACCAAAAGATTTCCAAATTCCGGTAATCATGGCCACATAAGTACAAACCGCACTCTCCAAAGCTAAGAATACAGCATCTATTGGACCAGATGACATCCTGGGATATGTACTACATGAACTACAAAATAAACTGGCACCTCACCTAAGTGTCATGTTTAATCATAGCCTCACCTCTGGCTTCGTGCCCACTGAGTGGTGCACATCTACAGTTATCCCACTCCACAATGGGGGATCCACCTTGGATTCTGGGAACTACCGCCCCATCAGTCTAACGAGCCTGATCTGAAAGGCATGGAACGCATTACCATGGAACTTATAATCAAAGACATTGGCAACCTTCAAACACTAGATCCCACCCAGTTTGGGTTCGTGAAGGGCCGATCTTGTCTTCTGAACCTGACTGGCTTCTTCAAATCAGTCTCCAGAGCTCTGGACAAGTGTAAGGCGGGCCACACAGCCTATCTGGACCTCGCCAAGGCCTTCAACACCGTCCCCCACTCTGGAATCATAGATAAACTTACTAAGCTGGGCATACATTCCTATGTCAATTGATGGGTTGCCAACTGGCTTACTGACAGAACCCAGACTGTAAAAGTAGCCAACTCCAAATCCAGCTCCAGACAAGTGACAAGTGGAGTACCTCAGGGTTCAGTCCTGGGACCGCTCTTGTTTGGCATCTACGTCTCTGAAGTATAGGCCAACACTAAGGGACTCTGGCTAACAAAATTCACAGATGACTGCAATCTGGGAGCCATTATTGAATCCCCAAATTATGTGGATATTCTACAAAAGGTCCTAACAGAAACAGATGCTTGGTGCCAGAGCCATGGGTTCAAGCTTAATGTCAAGAAATGTATATTTATCCCCTTTGGGAAAAAACATGTACCCATGAATTACCACATAGGTGGCAGTACACTAAACACCAAAAGTGTGATGAGAGACTTGGGGACACAGGTGGACAGTGGTCTCACCTTCGGTAACCACATCACCAAAATAGTCAGGAAATCCTTCTGTGTGACACACCTCATCACTAAGGGCTTTTCATCCAGAAAAAAGGAGGTCATTGTCCCACTGTACTCATCCCTCATTAGACCCATTATAGAGTACAATGCCCCATTTGGTATGTACCTCACGAGACATCTGCAACAGCTGGAAAGGCTGCAGAAATACCTCACTAAAAGAATCACAGGCCTAAAGCAGATGTCCTATGCTGACCGTCTAAAAAAACTCCAGCTATACTCTGTGGCATATCGTCTACTCAGCGGCAATCTCTGCTTAACATACAAGGCTATGTCAAACCCTGAGCAGTTGGACATGCTCCACTTAAAGAAATCCCAATCCTTCAGATCCACACGCTCCTGGGATGTAAACCTTGTCATCACAATGAACAAAACATGCTGGAGGGATAGGTTCCTGACCTAGAGACTCCCCATACTCTGGAACAGACTGCCCACACATGTCAAGCAGAGTGCCTCCTTGGCCCTCTTCAAAAGGAACCTTGACGATTATATGGGAGATAGGAAATTCACCCTGGGGATCACGTCAGTCACCCTGCTAGACTGGGGTCCAGTGAAGTAAATATTGTGGGAAGAAATATCCAAGGAATTGTTATGGCTATGTTTGTATAGGCCCTAGGGCTGATAGCCTAGTACCAACCCATGAACCTATGAACCTGTATATATGTATGTGTATATATATATATATATATATATATATATATATATATGTGTGTGTGTGTGTGTGTGTGTGTGTGTGTGTGTGTGTGTGTGTGTGTGCATATGTATATATATATATATATATATATATATATATATATATATATAGCTATATATGTAGGCACATCCTCTGTGTACAGATATGCCTAGTTATGTTTGTATATATGTAAATATCTTTAACTATATGTGCATACATATCTAACCTGATATACCTATTACTGTCAATATATATGTAGATATCCATAAGTATATGTGGATATGTATCTCTATCTGTATATGTGTAGACATATATTGCTGTGTATATGTATATATCCAAGTGTTTATATGTGTATATATGTACATATACATATCCATCTATGTATGTCAGTATGTATATGTGTATATATCTATATAGATATATGGATAATTATATATACATATATGTCCACCATATGTCCTGTACATGGAGTGGAGCCCTACTTCAGCTCCAAAAGTCCCAACCTCTTAGTGTAAGGGGATGTCAGGCATGTAGTGCAGTTATATATATATAGACTATTGCTACTGTGAAAGGGGTTGTCTTTACAGACATGTTGTGTGTGGGAGGTCACATCTGCTTTTAACATGTGCGCCATTGGCTACTGACAGACATCCTAAGGATATCATAGTACAGTACCACTGCTAGCACAGTAATGATCCTGTGGACTACAGCAGAGGTATGGCCAATAAATGTGGACAGTCTGACACACTCTGGTCAGTCCAGATGTATACACAGAATCCCTTAGTGCAAGACGTGGACCAAGCCTGACAATGTGGATGTTAACAGCCATATAGATGGGTATATCATGTAAATACTGGTATATATTTGCCCCATAGGTCATGCATTCACACACCCCTGTCTGTCCTGATACATAATACCACTGGTACAGAGGTGCCATGGCCACATACTGCCCACTAGTTAGTGACATACAGCTGTACAGCATCCCACTGCTTTGTCTGCTATGGTGGCCTAGCAGTAGTACATCTGGCAAGTATCTGAACATAACATCACACTGGTAAGTACACTAAGCTGCTAGGCATGTAACAAAGCAATGTGAAGGCTACAGGCAGACTGCCACAACACTGGCCTACATTTCTTATGGGGGAATACACATGTACCTGCATATATAGCAGGCTCTACAGGCATGTCACAGCACAGAGTAACAGACACCTGTGTGAAAGTGCATAACCACAACCAATGTGAACACAGCCACATATGGTAGCTTGTGTAATATTACAGTATATGGACTATTTGATCAACACCATCCTCATATGCACCACTCACACACTAACCCTACATATACTGGGCACTACGCAGTGTGGTCTGATGCCTGTCTGTGGTATGGGATATGTGTGTGTTTGGCCCTACTAACATGTAAGCCAATAGAGTAACATACAGTGGAGCAGCATGCAACATCAGATAGAACAGGACCAAGAAAAATGACATCTACCACTGTCTGTACACAGGCCAAGGTACATATTCACAATACACACACTGTCAACAATCACCATAAGTACACAGACCTCAGTACTGTACACACAACCACAGAATGCCCAGGTTTTGTCCTCAAAAAGAACCCCTACTATACATAACATGTGTCGCAATCTGATATCTCACTGGCTTGTTATCAGATATTATGTCAATAAATTATGGTGTACAGGACATATGCACTTTTTACTGCATGACATATGTGCACAGGTTGACAGAGTTGTGGCTGGAGGCACAAACACAGGGCCAATATTGACATGTTGCTGTGGTAACCTCATACATTTATTGTTGTAACAGGGTTTGTTGCGACATATGTCCTATGAGGGATATGAGGTCAGTAACTCTCATGTCTGTCACCATGTACTGACTGCAGTCCTCACACTATGCTTCTGCAGTTCACAGATAGGTACTCTGTGAGTAACACAAGAAACAAAAGGCACCACACACTGCCCAATCTGCAGATGACCTTACATATGGGGTTTCCTCAGAAACATAGCACTATCATGACAGGTATTAAAGCATGTAGAACAGCCATATCCACACACACCCTGTTAAACCAACATTACTCCAAATGCAGAATAGCAGCACTTATATTATGTAGTCATGTCAGGCACATCCCTCTCCTGTGTGTTGGCCTGTTTCCACAGTATATGTTGTTAGAGGTAAATCCCCAATCCATCTGAAATGCTGTTTGCCAAACAACAGATCCAGGTCTTGTTCACAATGAATGAAAAGGCCCAACACCAACATGATGTTCCTAGATATTGGAGTGTGTTTCCATGCAATTGGCTATGGGAATGTTACCACAGCTGTTCCACATGCAATCAGCTAGAGGAGGGCTGCAATTCATGCAGGGGCCATCAGCTGATCATGAGCATCACTTTCAAAACACATGCTGCTGCCTAAGAAAAGCAGGTGTAGTTCTCTACATCCACCAGAGAGGGAGTGAGAGAGGCAGACAGAGACAAAGTAAGTCAGAGAGGGGGTGAGAGAGTAAAACCTAAGCATGTTTGTGTCACACACCTACCAGTACAGGGTATCAAACCCCTGACTGACTATGTATTGCTATTACATGTCTATGCAGTTATTGGATGGGCCACATAGCTTACATGTTGAGGAGCTCTCCAAATGTATATGTGATGGTGAGTGGCATCTGCAACAGTGATATGGTAGCTATACGGTAGGTGTAGTACACGTGCCTGTCTGCATGAACAGGTGTCAGCGTCAACACAGCCACACTCTCTCAGGGACTCACACACATTGACACACTTGGCAGGGTCAGGAATACACCTCCTCACTAGTTAGTTTGCCACAATACAGTGCTGTACAGGTATCACATGCACCACAGGGGCTATCCAGAGGTTATATGGGCAAAGGGTATGTGGAGGTGTCTGACATCAGACAGCATGCTTCAGTATGCCAATGGGGGTTGTAGTGAGTGTGAATGTGATCAAAAGCATCATACACCACACACACAGACACAGGGTGCCAGTACTGACATGCATGGGTGCATTGCTTCACGGGTGTGTAGTGGTTGACTGTGCCAGACTGCTATACAAGGCTAGCTGATGGGTATACCTTGGCATCAGGTCATATGACAATGGTCTGCAGTGTGTCTCAGGGGTGTAGTGTCTGGATTGGCCCACACAGGTGGATATTGTATTCACCATCCAGTCACCTGGGTTATGTGTGGCCATTGCTGTGCATTGCTTGCCATGTATGTGTTCTTTAGTCCATGACATGGATGGTGTCTGGGATGTGCACATGTCCCACATGCATGTACAGTGACATGTGGAAATGTAGCTGGGGTGTCTGGCCCAGGTTGTGTACACAGATTGTTATCATCAGATGTGCCAGTCCTGGCTTTATGTGGCAGGAATTGGTAACGGACAGCAGGTTGACCCTGGACCTACATTGATCGCATGATACAGGTATCCCCTGGTGTCAGTGGCATCTGTCCATACAGGGCATGTGTTTAAGGCATGGTATGTCCTTTGTGGGTCACATTTGATGGCACCACAGGTGTTGAAGGTGTCCAGTGGGGAACATAGTGAAGGCGCACTGTCTGCATGTATGTGCCTATTGTACTGATGGACAGGGTGCCATGCCCTCTGTAGTCCACTGCTATCACACCATGGTTACTATCTGTGGGCAATATGCAGGGTACTACCAACATAGCGGTTGTTGTTAAGAGTGTTCTCTGGGTAATACAAGGGTTACTAACTTTGTTCACCAGGCCTTGATGTCACATGTAGGGGTATGGATTGGCACCCCGTCCTCTTGGCTATTTCACATCTGTTATCCCTGCAAGGTGGACATGGCCAGCACAGCTCAACAATTTGCTGTAGAAGGTCCCTGTCCACCATATAGCGCTCTACTATCTCCAGCTCATGTAGGTTACCCTGGGTCTGTACACCCTTCTCTATCTCCTCACTGTAGGTTGCTCAACAGCATTCTCATCCTCATCACCCTCAGCCTCTTCCACATGTTGATGTCTGATAGTTGCTGCAGCCCCTATCAATCTTTTGTTTTTATTTGTTAAATTTTCCCCATTTGTATACACCGGTGGAGTAGAGTATGTGAGAAAAAAACAGAGGGAAACGTGTTTGCATAGTTTATAGTAGTGTGCTGTGCTGGGCTGGGCTGCTGCCTGTGTAATTGGCTGATTCTGATATATTTCACCTGCCAGCTATGCTAGTTCACCTTGATTACCTTTCTACTGCTGTTTTCTCTTCCCATTGCCTTCCTGTTTAAGCCCAGGGGCGCACCATGCAAACACAGTGCTCAAATATGCACAGAGCTGCTATTTCCTGGTTTACTTTTTTTCCTTTAAAACCCGGTGTACTGCACGCACACATGCTTAGGCAATCTAAAGAGTGCTAAGCATCCTCAGACACACCCCCCTTGCTTAGCTGTGCTAAGCTAAGGGCAAAACCAAGCCACAGGGCTCCAATCCACTTACAGTATGCCTGACACCCCCCCTATGATATCAGCCAACTCTTAGGCTTGCAGCAAG
Organism: Protopterus annectens; assembly: GCF_019279795.1. Classification (NCBI taxonomy): domain Eukaryota; kingdom Metazoa; phylum Chordata; order Ceratodontiformes; family Protopteridae; genus Protopterus; species Protopterus annectens. The sequence goes on from NC_056733.1 coordinate 983,476,401, forward strand.
CTTGGTGCTGACTAGCATGCAGGGGAAATCTGGGATTCAGTATCATTCCCCTCATTTGCATAGGATTGCCTGCTGATGCATAGTTACAGGTCCCACACTGAGCCTCCCCCTTTACCAACCACTATTCACTGGCCATGTTGTCTTCTGCCTGCCATTGAGTATGATGGCAGAATGGTGATTTTGGTTAGAATGCTTATTTTAGTTTTTCTTATTATTATTTTCCACCTGATCCCGTTTGCGTGCTGCTGCCCTATGCTTAAACATCCGAGCTTGGCTAAAAGAAAATAAATGTTTTCTTTTTTCTTTTTGCAATTGTTTTCTATGCCACTGGCCTTATAGTTGGCCACTGGCATGCTTTCTACATAATAGCCATCCTTTATTTGGAGCTGTCATGGCTCCGTTTTGTAGTTTGCATAAATGTACTCCGTTACTGGTGGAGTACATTTCTGCTGATTACACTAGTCCTGCACAGCCAGTTTCCAGCTTTCTGGATCACAAATTCACCTAATTTGCATGGATTTCTCCTGCAAATGGGGTAATTTGCATACAGGAGCTGAGTCTGTGCAGAACTAGTGCAGGAGCACTCGTGCACATCCCTACAGGTTATTCCTGGATCGCACAACACACATATTGCCTGCTGGAGCTTCTGCACTAGTCCTGCATGCCGTGCAGGGTTTGCTTAATCCGAGGGTGTATCTGTAGTTATAAACTGATCAATTATAGAAAGCTACTTCCCTGCCATCTGGAAAAAATCCCACATCATACCTCTACATAAAGGGAGAACATCAACCGTCCTCACTATTTATTGACCTATAGCCATTCTGCCTCCACTCTCCAAAATATTATATAAATGCTTTCATTCCCAACTCTTTTCTCATCTTCACAATAACAGTCTCGTCACCAGCACTCAATATGGTTTCTGACGTCACCATGGCAACACTACTGCTCTGCTCAGTTTTACCAAAATGATAAACTCTAATAGAAACACCAGCAACCTGGTATTCTCCCTCTTCTTAGACATGCCAAAAGCATTTGTCACAGTTCCACACCAACACCTACTCCATCAACTATTTTCCCTAGGACTCTCCCATTCATCCCTTAGCTGGATCCACAGCTATCTCTCCAACAGACTCCAGGCTGTGAAATAGAAATGAAATCTCTTCCCCCTTTCTGTCTGTCTCTGTTTGTGTGCCTCAGGAATCTATTCTATGCCCTTTATTATTCAATATATTCACTAATAATCTTCACAAAGTTACCAAAGAGGCCTCCATAGTACAATACGCAGACTATGCCATGCTCATATGCTCTGTACCAAGTCTACCACTACTCCACAAGGTGACCTAGGAATCCTTTTCTTCAGATGAGGTATGGCTAGATGACTACCAATTACTTTTAATTGTTAAAAAAATGATATTGTTTTTAGCCAAATCTTTGTCAGCAGAGAAACAATCCTTCAACATCACATCAGCAAATAATACCTCAACTGAAACAGTTTCCAACACAAAGATTCTTGGTATCTTAATTAAAAATACCTTAAAACATGATCAACACATCACTCAAGCCATTAGGAAACCTCACTAAAAATTGGGCTTCCTCTACAGAAACAAACTCTTCTTCACTGACTACTCTAGGAATGTTTTAGTAACTTCTTATCTTCTTCCTTCACTTCTCTATGCAGCACCCATCCTGACTAAACTTCATTCCACCTTAAAACATAAACTAGAGGTGTGCTGCAATCAAATATCTACGTCTGCATCCAGCTTACCAAACTTAAACTTCATTCCACCTTAAAACATAAACTAGAGGTGTGCTGCAATCAAATATCTACGTCTGCATCCAGCTTACCAAACTTAAACTTCATTCCACCTTAAAACATAAACTAGAGGTGTGCTGCAATCAAATATCTACGTCTGCATCCAGCTTACCAAACTTAAACTTCATTCCACCTTAAAACATAAACTAGAGGTGTGCTGCAATCAAATATCTACGTCTGCATCCAGCTTACCAAACTTAAACTTCATTCCACCTTAAAACATAAACTAGAGGTGTGCTGCAATGAAATATCTACGTCTGCATCCAGCTTACCAAACTTAAACTTCATTCCACCTTAAAACATAAACTAGAGGTGTGCTGCAATCAAATATCTACGTCTGCATCCAGCTTACCAAACTTAAACTTCATTCCACCTTAAAACATAAACTAGAGGAGTGCTGCAATCAAATATCTACGTCTGCATCCAGCTTACCAAACTTAAACTTCATTCCACCTTAAAACATAAACTAGAGGTGTGCTGCAATCAAATATCTACGTCTGCATCCAGCTTACCAAACTTAAACTTCATTCCACCTTAAAACATAAACTAGAGGTGTGCTGCAATCAAATATTTACGTCTGCATCCAGCTTACCAAACTTAAACTTCATTCCACCTTAAAACATAAACTAGAGGTGTGCTGCAATCAAATATCTACGTCTGCATCCAGCTTACCAAACTTAAACTTCATTCCACCTTAAAACATAAACTAGAGGTATGCTGCAATCAAATATCTATGTCTGCATCCAGCTTACCAAACTTAAACTTCATTCCACCTTAAAACATAAACTAGAGGAGTGCTGCAATCAAATATCTACGTCTGCATCCAGCTTACCAAACTTAAACTTCATTCCACCTTAAAACATAAACTAGAGGTGTGCTGCAATCAAATATCTACGTCTGGATCCAGCTTACCAAACTTAAACTTCATTCCACCTTAAAACATAAACTAGAGGTGTGCTGCAATCAAATATCTACGTCTGCATCCAGCTTACCAAACTTAAACTTCATTCCACCTTAAAACATAAACTAGAGGTGTGCTGCAATCAAATATCTACGTCTGCATCCAGCTTACCAAACTTAAACTTCATTCCACCTTAAAACATAAACTAGAGGTGTGCTGCAATCAAATATCTACGTCTGCATCCAGCTTACCAAACTTAAACTTCATTCCACCTTAAAACATAAACTAGAGGTGTGCTGCAATCAAATATCTACGTCTGCATCCAGCTTACCAAACTTAAACTTCATTCCACCTTAAAACATAAACTAGAGGTGTGCTGCAATCAAATATCTACGTCTGCACCCAGCTTACCAAACTTAAACTTCATTCCACCTTAAAACATAAACTAGAGGTGTGCTGCAATCAAATATCTACGTCTGCATCCAGCTTACCAAACTTAAACTTCATTCCACCTTAAAACATAAACTAGAGGATTGCTGCAATCAAATATCTACGTCTGCATCCAGCTTACCAAACTTAAACTTCATTCCACCTTAAAACATAAACTAGAGGTGTGCTGCAATCAGATATCTACGTCTGCATCCAGCTTACCAAACTTAAACTTCATTCCACCTTAAAACATAAACTAGAGGTGTGCTGCAATCAAATATCTATGTCTGGATCCAGCTTACCAAACTTAAACTTCATTCCACCTTAAAACATAAACTAGAGGTGTGCTGCAATCAAATATCTACGTCTGCATCCAGCTTACCAAACTTAAACTTCATTCCACCTTAAAACATAAACTAGAGGTGTGCTGCAATCAAATATCTACGTCTGCATCCAGCTTATTTATTTATTTATTTTATTTTACATTTGTTGACCGGGCTGGTCTAGCTGGATACATATCCATTTTCAGTAGAGGCCCGGGGAGAAAAGCTCCAACATAATATGCTAAGAGAATAAAAACAGACAGACAGAGAAAAAAAACAGAAAAAAAAAATTGAACATATAGAGAAAAATTATTATACTTTTAACATAGGTATAAATGGGTACATCAAACACCACGTGTGAGTAATTCACGATTCCTACGAGGAGGAGGTAGGTTGGGGAGGGGAAGCTAGAGGATGGGATACTAGTCTACCAGGGAGTAATGAGTCTAGTGAGGTGGTTGTTGGCTAGGTTTAGTCTGGTTTAGGGCAAGGACATAACCAGTGTGATTTCAGGAATTGGCTGAGGTTAATTTTAAATAAGTTAAGCGAGGTTATACTTCTTAAATTGTTTGGAAGTGAATTCCAGGTTTTCCCTATGGAGTTGGCATAGATGGCATCCCCGCCACAGTTCTTAGATATGATGGTTTTTATTTGAACACTATGTGCTGAACGGAGGCTATTAAGGTTTGAGTAGGGTGGAAATACTTTGCTCAGAGCAGGGACTCTGTCAGGTTGGTTAATTATTTTAAATACTTCCGTGAGTTGGGTGAATTTGAGAAGATTGGGCAGTTCAAGCCAGCCAAGTTTCTTTAGGTTAAGGCAATGATGGGTGCGGTAGGGAGTTCCAGTTATAAATCTTGCTATGTGATTATAGGCGACGGAGAGCATGTTGAGTTCAAGGCTTATTGAGGAAAGATAGGATAGGGGAAGCATACATGAGGGTAGAGAGAAGATGAGTTCGAGCAATGGTTAGTTTGGTATGAGGGGTCAGAAAATTCCTAATACGATACATTGACCCGAGTTTTTTGTTAACTGTCCTGATGGTATTGCTAATGTGAGTGTCAAATTTCAGCCTGTGGTCAATAGTTACTCCTAATAGTTTAGTGTTGGGAACAGGCTCTATGATGGTCCCATTGGTGGATTTTACATGGAATGAGAGATTGTTAGGAGATAGAGGTTCATTACCTAGGGAAGTGGCTGCTGAGGGGAAAAATAGCAGCAACTTGGTTTTTGCGGGATTAAGTAGTAGTTTCAGTTCAGTGAACCAGTTTTCGATTTTCGTGAAACAGTTCTGGGTCTTTATTTGGAGTTGTGAGAGGGAGATGTCAGAGCATATCAGGGTAGAGTCATCTGCATATTGAATGCAGGTGGCTTCGGGTATAACTAGGTGAAGATTGTTGATGAAGACTGAGAAGAGGAGGGGACCTAGTATGGAGCCCTGGGGGACGCCAATGGTGTTGGGGAGTAGGCCAGATAGCCTGTTTTGCCATTGTACAGCCTGTTGCCTACCAGTGAGGTAGGCTTTGAACCAATTTAGGGCTGGGTTATCTAGATGTAAGCCTTCCAGGGTTTGGAGCAGTAGCTGGTGGTTGACCATGTCGAAAGCTTTCGATAGGTCCAGAAAGAGAGCAGAGGATATGAGTTTATTATTACGGTTATTATTGATTGAGTCAGTAAAGGAGAGGAGAGCAGTGGTGGTACTGTGATAGGGGCGAAACCCATGTTGGGAATTAGACAGGAGACTATTAAGGGTAAGGTAGTTCATAAGTTGTCTGTGAACACACCTCTCCATGATTTTAGCTAGAGGAGGCAGGATTGCTATCGGTCTATAGTTGGATGTTTCCGTGGAGGTACCTCCTTTGTGGAGAGGGATGATGTATGAGATTTTCCAAATAGATGGGATTGTGGCTTCTTTTATAGATCTATTGATCAAGATAGATAAGGGATAGGAGATAGCGTCTGACGCTATCTGAAGGTATTCCGCTGGGAGGTGATCTGCCGCTAAGGTGGTTGGTCTAAGTTTTTTTAAGAGGGAGCAGATGTACTGGGTAGGTACAGGTTCTAATTTAAAGGAAGGTGGAGTTGAGTCACAAGCGTAATTGGGTGATGAGGAAGTGTTAGTAATCTGGGTGGCTAGGGACTGTATGGTATCCGTAAAAAAGGAGTTAAAGGCGTTGGCAATTTCGACAGGATTTTTCCCTATGAGTTTCTCAGGGTGGGGTAGTAGATTTCCCAGGATGGAGGAGGTTATTAAATCCAGCCCAGAACTTTTTTGGGTTATTCTGGTGTTTGACCTGGAGGTGGGAGTAATACTGTTTTTTGTCTTGAACAATGGCTGTTTTAGTCGAGTTTCTGAGTTGTTGGAATTTAATGCGGTCCAGGGGAGTTTTGGTGGCTCTCCATTGGTTCCAGGCCTAGTCACGGAGTTTGATTTTAGTTTTAGTCTCCCTGGTTAGCCAAGGTGCTATACGTTCTTTAGTTCTAATTTTCTGAATGGGGGCGTGACGGTCTAGTATATTGAGGAAAGTATTGTTAAAGTATGTAACACTCTCCTGTAGGGGTAGGGTTTTGAGGATGGACCAGTGACAGGATTTAAGTTCAGCAAGAAAATGTTGTTCGTTAAATTTCTTCTTATTTCTTACAGATCTATATAGAGGGGGGTTAGTTGTTGAGCTTCTGTGTTTGATAATATAGGTGATTAGGTGGTCGCTAAGGTCGTTGGGAAGGGTTCCAGACGTATAGTTTAGTGGATCCTTATTAGTTAGTATCCAGTCAATGGTGCTTTCTTTTTGTTGAGCATTTCCTATTCTAGTTGGTGATGCGATATTTTGGGAGAAGCCATATAGGTTGATTGGAAGGGGGTTAATTTTTGCCGTGCAGTGAGACCAGTCAATATTGAAATCCCCAAGTACTATGGTTTCTTGAGGGTAATTAGTTGTTAACCAGCTAAGAGTTTGTTCTAATTTTTCTGTGTTCTTCCCTGGTGGAATGTACATAACAATAAGATTTATTGATTTTCGGGTGTTTAGGCAGAGCTTTAGAGCCATTAGTTCAATATTAGAGGCTTTGGGAGGTTGTATTGATAACCTGGTGACATTCATCGTATTCCTGTACATAACAGCTATGCCCCCCCCCTTTTGTTGCCCCTGTCTAACCTGTGGATATTATACCCAGGTGGGATTATCTCTTCGTCCTTGGTGGAGGGTTTTAACCAAGTTTCCGATAGGCACATAATATCAGGGGAGTGGGTAGCTAAGATAGCATGAAGATTGTGCACCTTGTTATTCAAGCTTCTTAAGTTGAGATGGAATATAAGCAGGGAGTTTGGGGATGTTTGAGTCCAGGATCTTGGTAGGACCTGGGTTAGGGTGAATATCCCCGTAGGTGGTAATACATTTTTTTAGATGGTCTAAGAATCTTTGAAGTTTATAGATCAGTTTGTGATAGGCTCTGTTGGTTGATATCTTAGAGTGGTAGAGGGTAAGATGCACCATTTTGGAGCTTATCCTGTTGTCAAGGTATGGGGAAGTAAAGATAACTAGGGATGATGGGATTGGATGGTTGGACGTGTGTCCCTTTGGGAAGGGGATTTCCATTAGAGTTTGATTTTCATATCTAGTTGAGTAGTAGGGAATAAGTAGGAAAATTGCTATGAGAGGGGTTAAGCTAAATGTGAGTTTGCCCATGATGACCAAAGGAAGAGTAAGTCAAGGTGGGAGGGCTAGAAGACTTTACTTGGTGAAAGAGTAAGGCTGAAAGTATGGGAGGAGTAGTAGCAGATTGGGGGTGGATTGTAATAGGTGGAGGGTAGTGGGAGGGGCTATTTGACTGAATAAATGTAGAGGTAGTGGGGGCGGGTGGGATATGGGGGCAGGGTGGGGAGCGGAGCGAGCCCGAGCGAAGCGAGGGCGAAGCGGAGCGGGGAATATACCAGCCAGGAGTTCTCAGGGTCTTAAAGGCAGCTGGTAGTAGGTAATTTTAGATTTTTTTCCAGGCTGCTACTTTGCTATTAATGGAATACACTTTTATTTGTTTATGCAGCATATGCTGCTGAATTGGGTGGAGGTACTGACTGGTTCCTGCTAGTGGTACACTTTCCTGGATAAAGTTAGGCTACAGGAAATAGTGTTTTACCCTGAAATGTCTTTTGTAAAGGAGTCTTGGTTTCCAGATGAGATGATCAGGTTAGTGCATTCGCACCAGTTTGGAGTCCTTGGGGCAGCGTTAGGGGTCCGGGTGCCACGCGGTGTGTGGTAGTGGTGGGGGGCTCCCTAGGATTAAACAATAGCAAGAGACAGTTTAATATGGCAACAATACAGCTTAGTGATTATTTAGGCAATTTCAGTTGTTTACAGAGACAAAGGAGCAGTTACACTCTTAAGTAGCTGTCGCTAAAATATTCTAAGCAGATACACTGTAATTTACTAGTAACTAGAGACAACCCTAGAAAACACTCTTATACTAATCAGATTATGATATAGAGGTAGACAAAGGACGCTGTATTGGTGTCTGCGGCTTCCTGCAGCTTTTCTAAGTTAGGATAAGCACTGACTCTATCTGCGACTAAGTCGTTTCAGTAGAGGTTGGTTATTAGAGCTAGTATAACAGCTGTACGAGTATTCTGTAGTTTAAAGCTAACAACGACCAGGGAAATCCCTGTCTGCGTTCATTAGTAAACAGAAACAGCCACTTCAGAACATGTGCGAGAGCTTTCTGGTCGCAGTAACATAATGAGTTGAGGCTAAATAAATATTCAATAATTTACAGCGGTTATACAAATATGCAGTAGTTTACAGTCAATGACGACTGGGCAAATCCCTGTCTGCATCCAGAAATAAATATACACAGTAGAGCACGTCAAAGCATGATAAACATAAGCATCCAAAAAGTAGCAACAGCAAGGATTTTATAATTGCACCGTACCTTTTGCTAGGGAGATACGACCCGGTAGGAGTACAGAACAGTACCTCTGGATTCCAGAATTCAAAAAATTGGCGGAAAAACACTAGAGCTTTTGAAAACTCGCTGACGTCAGGCTATACCAGCCAGGAGTTCTCAGGGTCTTAAAGGCAGCTGGTAGTAGGCAATTTTAGATTTCTTTCCAGGCTGCTACTTTGCTATTAATGGAATACACTTTTATTTGTTTATGCAGCATATGCTGCTGAATTGGGTGGAGGTACTGACTGGTTCCTGCTAGTGGTACACTTTCCTGGATAAAGTTAGGCTACAGGAAATAGTGTTTTACCCTGAAATGTCTTTTGTAAAGGAGCTTTGTCTTTTGGTAAAGCTTACCAAACTTAAACTTCATTCCACCTTAAAACATAAACTAGAGGTGTGCTGCAATCAGATATCTACGTCTGCATCCAGCTTACCAAACTTAAACTTCATTCCACCTTAAAACATAAACTAGAGGTGTGCTGCAATCAGATATCTACGTCTGCATCCAGCTTACCAAACTTAAACTTCATTCCACCTTAAAACATAAACTAGAGGTGTGCTGCAATCAAATATCTACGTCTGCATCCAGCTTACCAAACTTAAACTTCATTCCACCTTAAAACATAAACTAGAGGTGTGCTGCAATCAAATATCTACGTCTGCATCCAGCTTACCAAACTTAAACTTCATTCCACCTTAAAACATAAACTAGAGGTGTGCTGCAATCAAATATCTAAGTCTGCATCCAGCTTACCAAACTTAAACTTCATGCCACCTTAAAACATAAACTAGAGGTGGGCTGCAATCAAATATCTACGTCTGCATCCAGCTTACCAAACTTAAACTTCATTCCACCTTAAAACATAAACTAGAGGTGTGCTGCAATCAAATATCTACGTCTGCATCCAGCTGACCAAACTTAAACTTCATTCCACCTTAAAACATAAACTAGAGGTGTGCTGCAATCAAATATCTACATCTGCTTCCAGCTTACCAAACTTAAACTTCATTCCACCTTAAAACATAAACTAGAGGTGTGCTGCAATCAAATATCTACGTCTGCATCCAGCTTACCAAACTTAAACTTCATTCCACCTTAAAACATAAACTAGAGGTGTGCTGCAATCAAATATCTACGTCTGCATCCAGCTTACCAAACTTAAACTTCATTCCACCTTAAAACATAAACTAGAGGTGTGCTGCAATCAAATATCTACGTCTGCATCCAGCTTACCAAACTGTGCACACCACTGCCTAGCACTGAGGCACTGACACTGAATCAAACTACCTAATTACCTTACCTACTCCCAACTGTGAAGATATTAGGCTTAAAATCCTTAAATGACCAGAAAAGACTAGAAGCATTTTATCACTTTTCTGTACCTTGTAAGAGGATACCTATTCTTTACCTTCCCTGCAGTGACCCAGTAGTACAAGATCTCATGTACCTTCACAAATTCAACGTTCCCTCAAATATCAGAACAAAGGATCTAAACCTGATTCAGCAGATCAATAAAACAATATGGAGAGATAGTTTCATTACTCAGCTTCTCCCTCATCTCTGGAATATAGTAATATCTCCCTTCAGATGGGACCTGTATAATTGGATGGGTGTAAATAAATTCATCCAGAGCTTGACTGGCTTAGACCTCATTGAGAGGTGAGGCACAGTCTACATACAGTGGGAACTGGCAAGGTGTAATGGTTGTATGACTCAGTAGGCAAAACTTCCTATGATTTGTGCAATTTTTATATTCAAGCAATCTATATATATATATATATATATATATATATATATATATATATATATATATATATATATATATATATATATATATATGGGTTACCTTCAGAACATCGACAGACCATTTCATTGAAACCCATTTCACTGACAGACCATTTCACTGACAACTAGTAAATGCAGAAATGTAAGGCAAATAATAGGGATTTGTCCCCTTCCCCAAAGTAGTGCAATCCTGGACTTAGTATATATAGTTGGGGGGCACAGCCCCCCACATAGGGGGGTTTAAAAGAAGAATATAACACAAAAATTACAGAATTTAAACCAAAATAGGTGGGGGGCTGTGCCTCCCACACCCCCCTAACTATATATACTAACTCCAGGGTCACACTACATTGGGGAAAGGGACAAATCCCTGTTATTTGTCTTAAATTCCTGCATGTAGTAGCTATCAGTAAAATGGTCTGTCAGTGAAATGGGTTTCAATTAAATGTTCTGTCGATGTTCTGAAGGTAACACATATAAATACATATATATATATATATATATATATATATATATATATATATATATATATTTGTAAAAACAGAAGCCACTGTTTAATTTAAATTTGGTGATCAAGTGTTTAAGGAGTATGCAACAGTTTATTTGGAAGACATATGTTAGGCTGATACCCAACGCAATAAATGCCAGGAATCTGAGCTTGCAAATGTGTGTTCATAAGCTAAGTATATATCATACTGAAAGAAGTTTACTCGGCTAAATGTTTTAAACCTAGTATTATTGTGATGGTTGACTGCACATATTTGACTACTGTTTTTCATCTTAGTTAACCAGCTACCCAAAGGAAATACTTAATCCAGGGATATAGACAAGTGGAAGGGGGCATGCATCCCATCCTAACACCTATAGAACACAGTATAAAGAGTATAGCATGACTTTTTAAAGACCTGCGAGCTATAGATGCTACACACTATAAATGTGTGTGCCAACCAAAAGCATTAGAGTATAAAGCTCTTTTGTGGAGTTTAAGCCATGCTAGCAAGAGTAATCCTTAGCTTTAAGGCAATATTTATGCATCCTCCAACAGTAACTAGCAATCTTCAGCACCCATTCTGAGGGGAATGGATTCAAGTCAGTGTACCTCAGAGGAACCTTGTCATGTGTCCCCCTCATGTGAAGGATTCTGCTTTGGTGGTCCTCTATGATAAAACATGGAGAATGACTGGTATGGTCTAAAAACATTTTTAAAGGATACTGTATTATGAATGCAATGACAGTTCAGAATATTGAGAATATTCAAGCTTGGATAGCATAGACTTCCATTTTTAGAGTCTGCAGTGACCACCAACACAACACCAGGGTTGAAGTGCAAGCCATGACAAGTGAGCAATGATCAGCTATCCAATGACTACAGGAAAGAATTGAGGATACTGAGAATATATACTAAAGAAGCAACCATCACATGGTGGGATTAAGAGAGTGAATGGAAGGATCATACCTAGTAATCTATCCAAAAACTGTTCTTGAGAAAGCCCTCCAAACATCTTGGACAATAAAGCCTCATTTAACCGGCACCCATGGGGATTGGTAGATGCTGGTTAAGTGTATGTTCTGGTTGCTTGAGATATGATTCTCTATTTTTGATTGGCTGGTATACTGGCATATGAGCCAATAAATCACAAAGTGAAGCCTCTTCTGTTCAATGTGGAACAGTGGGCTGTTCTGCATTGAAGAGAACAGGCTCTGCTTTGCCATTTTTTATTGGCTTGTATACTGGCATATGATCCAATCAAAAATTGCAAAGTGCATCCACTTCTACTCAGTGCAGAACTGCAGGCTGTTCTGCATTCAGTAGAAGTGGCTCCACTTTGCAATTTTTGATTGGCTTGTATGCCGCTGTATGAGCCAGTCAAATGCTGGTTGCTTAAGAGTGCCGGTTGCTTAAGAGTGCTGGTTGCTGAGTCCCAGATAATGGGTATTTTACTGTAATAATGTGTTAGAATGTGCCCACTGGACTTTGAAGTTTCCACCCAACTCTGATCAGCTACTCAGGTTGCTAATATTTAACCTTTTCACCTTGAAGGGTAAGGAAATGGTGTTCAACATCAGTAGAAAAGGAACAGAATTTTGGCTGTGGAGTATGCGTTGTGTCTGTTTCACTCAATGTGATGGTAAAATGGTGACAGTTCACATCTGTAAGGAAGCTGTTATCAGAATAGCTTGACAACTAAACATCAGTACCTTGCAGACTTGCAAGTTAAGCAAAATAATTCTTGGGCTGATATTGACTGAGCTGATTTGGCCCCAAGTTGTTGCAAACTGAGGCTGCTCAAAACCTAACTATGTTATCTGCTAGGGATCCCAGTAAACAGAACCCACATAATTTCCATTTGCCCAATACCAGAGTATCTACTGGTCCAGCTAAGTTTGTGGAAATATCTGGCTTAGTGCACTACACTTTTGGTTCTTCTGAACCTGTCCATTGAGTGGAAAAGGAGGGTTGGAGTCCTGTAATCCAGTCAGAAAAGGGATGGCCTATCAACTGCTTTTGGATATTACAAAAATTAAATTCTCAGTACATTAGCAATAAGGACTCCAATATATGGAAGGCCACTTCAGCTTAGATATTGCTTCCCAGTGAGGATTACACCCTACAGCCAAGGACACAGCTAACAAGACAACCCATCATTTCTTTAATGGGATGTACAACAGAAAAATTGTAAATATATCTCCTAAGAGAACCAAGTCTAATGCATGACCTTTAGGGAAATTTTGTGTTTAAGTTCTTCTGGCAGAAATGCCTCATGCATCTAATTTATTTTATTAACAAGGTGTTAGATAGCTGTATCCTTTTATGCACTCTGCCATATATAATAGTACCTTTCCTCTTTATTTTAACTAGTTCTACACATTAACTTACTTCTGCCAGTGGCTGTATTCAGTGGTGCATGCTTTTAACATATCCTATTTACATATAATGAAAAGTGGTGGCCATTTTCTTTGTGTGCACCTCAGGAGCATAATGGTTTATTAAGTTGGTGAACCATTCTTGGCTGCATGTTACTTCAGTTTTTAGTTATGGCTAGATTATGAAGTATCTCAACTGACAATTATAAGTAAGAGTGCATTCTTACTGTTTTGTCTGGAGTTGTCAGTGTTCTAATTGCCTATTAGTTAGTGAAGAAGTTATATTGTAAACACATGTATTTACTTCTTTAATACTGAATGTGCAAGGATTAAATTTGAAAACTAAACATAATACACTCTCAGCATATGTGTACTAGTTAGGCTAGAAACAAGCCAGGGCTCCTTAGTTGGACCCCTTAGAACAGTCCGCATAAAGTCTAACATAGCCCCATGGCTGACCATAAATACACGTGCACTACTAAAAATTAAAGACAGAGAATGGAAAATTTGGACTAAAACTAAACATCAAACAGACCTCCAGAAATATAAAGAACTTAGAAATCTTGCCAAAAGTCACATAAATAAAGATAAGAAAACCTTCTATAATAATCCATCTTTTACCTTTAAATCCAACCCTAAAAAGTTCTGGCACTCTGTAAATCAAATACTACACCCAGGTACACAAGCCTTCCCTAACCCTCATCCTGACAAAACACATGAGGAAACTGCCTCCATATTTAACAACTACTTTATAGACTCAATATCCAAATTACTAAATCAAGACACAAACCATCCCACCAACAAGAACAGACCTAATAGCTCAAACTCTTCTATCAGTAGTAATCCTACCACTACCTTCTCTCTCAAACCTCTCTCCACGAACTACATTAAAACTTTACTACCTAAATTAAAACCTTGCTCCGCATCTGTAGACAACATTCCCTCCACATTCCTTCAGGCTGCTGCTGATGTTCTTGCTTTCCCAGTTTCTATTCTAATAAACCACTCTATTATGGAATCCACAGTCCCTTCCATCTGGAAGCAATTTTACACCCTTCCACTATACAAAGGAGGAAACTCTACAGATATAACTAATTTTAGACCCATAGCCATACTCTCACCACTCCCCAGAATTCTGGAAAAATGTATACACAATCAAGTCTTACACTACCTTCTGCAAGAAAATCTACTCACACCTACCCAACATGTATTTCGTCCCATACACAGCACTACAACAGCTCTCCTGTCTTTTCTAAACTCTGTATCACTAGCTAGAGACAGTAACAAACTTATTTCCTGTCTCTTCATTGACCTCTCTAAAGCCTTTGATACAGTCTCTCATAAACTTCTTCTCCTTAAACTAGCAAACTTACACTTCTCTCCGTCCACCATATCTTGGTTTAACAGCTGTCTCTCTGATAGACTCCAATCAGTCAAATGTCTCTCAGCTTTCTACCCTCTTCTTCCTGTTAAAACGGGTGTTCTACAAGGCTCCATCCTTGGGCCCCTTCTTTTTAACATCTTTAGCAACTTTTTCTACTCTTCCTGTCCTGGATCCTCACTGATACAATATGCAGATGATTCTACACTTATTACTATTGCTGAATCACCAACTCAACTAAAATCAGACACACAGTCCTCTTTTAACTCTGTAGAAAACTGGCTATCTGAAAACCAACTTATCCTTAATCCAAAGAAAACCAAATTACTACTCTTTCTCCCTAACAACCTTAACCACATAAAGTCTTCCTTCTCCATACTGTCACAAAATAATACTCAAATACAGGTAGACACCAGTACTCTTAGGTGTTACTATTGATGATAGACTAATCTTTGATTTACAAGTCAATAATTGTATCCAAAAAACACATCTCAAGCTAGGTCTCCTCTATAGAAACAAAAAATATTTTACCAATACAGCAAAACTAACCCTTGCAAATGCATACCTCTTACCCACTTTACTTTTTAGCTCCGAAATTCTCACCAGCCTCAACACTGGACTACGAAACAAGTTAGAAGCAACTTATAACAGGATTGCCAAATTTGCTGCCCAAAATTCTTACAAATCCCATCACTGTCTCTCACTAAAAGAACTAAATTGGCTAGAATTACCTAACCTGCTTCGGTATAATCAGTTTCTGATTATTCATTCCATTCTCTACAAACCCTCTTTCTGTCCAACTATCTCATCTCTAATTTCTCATTACCTATCCACTAGATTACTCTGCAGTTTTGAACAAGGCCTACTAAAAATCTACAAACCAAGGACCAAAATGGGTCACCTAGACTATAGTTTTAACCCTTCCAATTCCTGGAATAGCCTACCACTAGATATAAGATCCCTTGAACATCCCAATCAATCCAAAACCGCTACAAAAAATACCTTCATGAAAAATGGACCTGCCAATGTAATTATCCCCCGTAAACACTCCCCTATAACCTTCTACTTCTCTTCTCTATTCCTTCCCTTCAATAAACAAACTTACTACTTTATCTCCTCTTGGTACATCACTGTACAAATATAACTAGTAAAATATTTCAGCGATTTAACTATTGCACTATTATGTATATAATATGTAATTATGAATGTATCCCTCTGATGAATGTATTTCTATGTATTTCATTTGCCACAGTTTAATGCATGACACTGTAATGTAATAATGTGTGGTACTGATGAATGTAATGTGTGGTACTGTAATGCAGTAATCTGTGGTACTGGTGAATGTAATTTGTGGCTCTGTAATGCAGTAATCTGTGATACTTATGAATGTATTCTATATGTATTTAATATGTAAAATTTCTATTTTCTGTTGGAGCGTTTCACCACGGGCCTGTGCTGAAAATGGGCATTTGTAGCCCAATCGGACAAACCTGATCAACAAATATAAAATAAATAAATAAATAAATATGTTAAGAGACTGGAACCTGATGTTTTGTTGGCGCAAGAAGTCAATACAGTAAGGAAGCACCTGAGGTGTTCTATCAATGTTTGACAATTGCGCTGATTGTAGTTTAACTGATGTATCTAACCAGCTAATGTGGCAAGTGAAAGTCATTGCTAAGAATAAGGAAGGTAAATGTGTACTAGTTAGGCTAGAAACAAGCCAGGGCTCCTTAGCGTTAGGCTCAATTTATAGACCTAATCAGGATATTCCTGACCTGTATAGGTCTTTCTTTAACTATCTTGGTGCTTTTAATGGAGGTAGTGTGTCACTGTTAATCAGTGAAGATGTCATTGTGATACTAAATCCAGTATTGGATAGATTAAATCCTTGCCCAGAGTGCCACTTTAAGTTGCAAAGATCTTAACTAAAGGAACTGATATGCTAGGTTTGTGTTGTCCTTGGAATGACCTTTGCATGACTGTTGTGAGATACCCATATATTAAAGGAAAACTCGACCTTCTCCTACAATTTAACTCAAAGCTGCAGTGAGTTAGGGTTTTTGCATTTGCTATACTGTTTTCCAAATACCTGCTGAGAGACTACAAAAGATAAATATGTATCTTCAACTTTTGTGCACTTTCTGGTTAGCTAAAGCAATATTTGCTGCATATCTGTTTGTTTAAACTGTGCAACTCTATTTTACTGCATTTTTAGATTGTCTGCTAATTGAATTCCCCTTACAACTGTAATTACTGTTCATCTGCTTGTTTTGTTCATTTTGCTTGTTTGCTGAACTTGAAAAACACTAGCATAGACTAGTTTCAGGTTTCCGCTGAATCTAGTACTGTTTGTGACCTTTGGAGCCTGTAAAACAGTTAATCTTTGTCTGGAAAGACCCCCCATGCCCTCATTGGAGGAATGTACAGCATGGACTGATCTACCTAAAGTCACTTTTGCAGGGCTCTGCTTAGTGCATTTTGATTGGATAATTTGAACTTTGGCTGTTTCCTGTTTTCTGCTTTAATAAGCCTGTGTTTGAACTGGTTTGTGCTTGTTTGCTCAAAGGTGCAGCTAGTTAGGCCTTTTGCCCCTGTTCTACTGTCTTCCAAATGCCTGCTGAGAGACTGTTTTCTGCACTTTCTGATTAACTAAAACAATATTTGCTGTATATCTCTTTGTTTAAACTGTACAACTGTATTTCATTGCATTTTTGAGATTGTCTGCTAATTGAATTCCTCTTACAACTGTAATTACTGTTCATCTACTTGTTTTGTTCATTTTACTTGTTTGCTGCACTTGAAAAACACTAACATAGACTAGGTTCAGTTTTTTGATGGAGCTTGAAAAACAATTAATATTTTGTCTGGAGAAGCCCTCCCTGTGCCCTTGTAGGAGAAAGGTACAGTTTGGAGTGATCTAACTAGAGTTATTGTTGCAGAGCTCTGTTTAAGGTGTTTTTATTGAATAATTTGAATAATTTGAATGTTGATTGTTTACTGGGTTTCTGCTTTAATATGCCTCTGTTTGAATCAGTTTGTGTATGTTTGCTCAAAGCTGCAGTGAGTAAGGCCCTCTACCCTTGCTCTATTGTTTTCCAAACAGCTGCTGAGAGACAACAAAGGTTAAGTGCTTATTTTCAATTGGATAATTTGAACTTTGGCTGTTTCCTGTTTTTCTGCTTTAAAAAGCCTGTGTTTGAACTGGTTTGTGCTTGGATGCTCAAAGGTGCTGTGAGTTAGGCCCTTTGCCTTTGCTCTGCTGTTTTTCAAATACCTGCTGAGATACTACAAAATATAAGTGCTTATTTTCAACTGTTTCCTCCACTTTCTGATTAACTAAAACTATATTTGCTGCATATCTGTTTATTCAAATTGTGCAACTCTATTTTGCTGTTTTCAGATTGCCTACTAGTTGAATTCATCTTACAACTGTAATCACTGTGTATCCACTTGTTTTGTTCATTTTACTTGTTTGCTGCACTTGAAAAACACTAGCATAGACTAGGTTCAGGTTTATGCTGAATCTATTACTGTTTGTGTGCTTTGGAGCTTGTAAAACAGTTAATCGTTTTTTTTCTGGAGCCCCCCCCCTCCCCATTCCCTCATGAGAGGAAGTTACAGTTTGGACTGATCTAGCTAGAGTTACTGTTGCAGGGCTCTGTTTAGGGTGTTTTTATTGAATAATTTGAACTTTTTTCCCTGTTTTTCTGCTTTAAAAAGCCTGTATTTGAACCAGTTTGTGCTTGTTTATGCCTGTTTGCGTACCCTGCAGCATCACGCACTACTGTGCAGAGGGACTGCTGGTTACAGATGTCTGCTCTCTAGCCTCACAAATATTACATAAACCAGAGCCCTTTGCACCTAAACCTACTAATACCTGCCCCTGATGTATTCCTTCTTCAACTGTATATTCAACCAGTATTATTCCTAGTACCATGAACTGTCAGTTTCCCCTCCTTTTTTCATGCCAGCCTTGTTGACATGGGTCTACTGAGGCAGTGTAGCAATTGCCTTATGTACACTGACAACCCCATACTTTTAAATCATTCCTGTGCCATTTGTGAAAGATGCACCTACATTAGGAATCTGGAATCACAGCTGTCTTGTGCAATAGATAGCAATACAGAGCAGGTTGTCAGCCCACCTACCACAACTCCTACTCATGACACACAGCATACACATAGACCAACATATGAGGAGGTACTTAAAAAAATTTACCTAAACACCAGAGAACTCCAAAACACATACATACTAAACCAACCATAACACCCAAAATACACATAATGAAGCAAGCAAAAGTGTCTCACCGTTAAAGCCCACAAGGCAACACACATCCACTCAAAATATCTTAGGCATAGGAGATTCTATAGTGAGACACACAGACATCCCCCCTCACCAGGCTGAGCAAGGAGAAAGTCACTGTCAGCTATTTTTCTGATGCCAGGATTCATCAGATCATGCAGGCCCTCAAGTCTTTCAACAACAAGTACGATTATGATTCGGTCATAGTACATGTTGGTGTGAACGACTTGAGACATACTTTCCTGCACTACATGAAGAGAGACATGATTGAACTCTCTGATTATGAGTCACAGGCAGGTATGTCCTTAGTTTTGAGCAGCATATTACCCTTGCCTAGGATGATACCACAATACAAACAGAGAATCATTGACTTCAATAATTGGCTTAGTTACTGGTGTCATTCTAAGGGGATCCTGTTTCTGTCATTCTGGGATCACATGAATGATAGACTTCAATGTTTTGCCAGAGATGGTCTTCATCTGTCATCCCTGGGATTTAGGCTACTGGCAAAGGCTCCTCCCACCTCCATAGTGCCTATTTTAGACAATGTCAAAAGGACAAAATTCCTGATGTAAAATTTTCATCAAAAAACAACCTCAAGGTTATGCTGTTAAATGCTAGGAGTCTTAGCATGAAACTGCTCTCACTGGAAGTGGTCCTCTCTTTGGAAGATGCTGACATCTGTGCAGTCATGGAGACCTGGTTCAAGGCAGTGGAGAGCACCCCAGCCATACCAGGTTACACCTCCTATGATATGTTCAAACCACAAATGGAAGGCATGAAAACTAAATGAGGTAGTCTATCAATATTCATTAAAGATAAATACACCTCCAGATTGGTTAAACAGTATGATTCCTTGGAGACACTTCAGGTGTAAGTAACTGTTGGTAGGACACTTATTCAAGTCATTGCCAGCTACAGGACTCCTTCCATGAATCTAGACACCCACTCTGCCTACTTGAAGCTACTGGAATTCATCAATATACATCCAAACACCATGGTTCTGGGTGATTTTAACTACCCATCCATTAGCTGGGTAAATTACACATGCTCAAACTCACTTGCCCATAGGTTCATAGGTTCATAGGTAGGTACTAGGCTATTAGCCCTAAGGCCTATATAAGCGTAGCCGAAAAGGTATCCTGGCTTTTGCCACCCAAGAAAATTGTTTTCTTGTGCCCCTGTCAAGCAGAGCTACAGATGTGATCCTGGGGTGAATTTCCTATTTCCCATCCAATCATCAAGATCTTTGTTGAAGAGTGCTAATGAGTAGCTTGAGTTTATTGACTCAAACACCCTGGAGCAGCTGGTAGACACCCCAACTAGGTGCGACAACATCTTAGATCTGGTGCTTACCAATTTGGGGGATTGCTGTAGCAACCCCACTGTAAAGTCATCACTTATCAGATCTGATCATAAATCAGTGTCATTCGAAGTAACTATCACAATGGACATCCCCCAGCAGCAACTAGACTAAAAAAGCTTATCCAAAGCTGATTATATCCTTCTAATTGATGGTATAAATAGCTTCACTGCAACTCCACCCTCAGATGAAACTGGCCACTATGTCAAGTCCTACACCAGTGCTTTTACAAACACCTGTATAACTACATTGATGTGGCCGTACATGATAGGACCAAACCAAGCTTTTCAAGAAGAGCAAACCTGCCTGGTAGACAACTTCTATTAACAGGCTTTACAAAAAAAGGAAGAAATTGCTGTCCAAAAGTAAGAGAGAGTGTGCTCTAAACTGGAAACACTCTCCTCAGCTTAAACTATCAAATAAGACTTCTTGTGAAGTCCTCCAAAGCAAACTACAAATCCAAATTAGCGTCCTCATCTAAGGACAGCCATAAGGCATTCTTTAGTTACATCCATAGTATAAAAGCTAAGACCCAGATTTGTGCTGAACTGGTAATTAATGATACAACATACACTGAATCTGTGGACATAGCAAACCTGTTAGCCGACAGGTTCTGTGAAAAACTTCACTCCCCTGTCCCCACCATACATAGCCCATGACATTCCTTCCACCTATTCCCCGCCTTGTATCTCTAGAGAGCAGGTCATAAATGCCCTCTCTAAAGCCAAAAAATACAGCATCCATGGAACCTGATAACATCCCAGGATGGATCCTACAGGAATCAAACAACAATTAGCAACACCATTGGGTACTCTTTTCAATCATAGTCTAAGCACCGCTTCATCCCAGCTGAATAAGGCAATGGCTACTATTATCCCCTTGCACAAGAGTGGAGCTTCCACTGACCCTGGGAACTATAGACCTATTATCCTGACTAGCCTTATCTGCAAGGCCATGGAGAGAATCATCATGGACCTTATCAACAAAGATATAGTTAATCTCCAAACACTTGACTCTACTCAGTTTGGATTTGTCAGAGGGAGATCATGCCTGTTAAACCTGGTGGACTTCTTCCAGACAGTCACCAGAGTGCTGGACAAGGGGAAAACTGTGTATACAGCCTACCTGAATTTGGCCACGGCTTTTAACACTATCCCCCACTCAGACATTATTGATAAACTCACTCAGCTAGATATCATCCATTATAGCATTAGGTGGGTCAGTAACTGGCTCACCGATAGAACCCATACAGTCAAAATAGGGGAATACACCTCCAACAGTGACCCATAACTAGTGATGTTCCACAGGGATCAGCCCTGGGACCTCTACTGTTTGGAATCTATTTTTCTGAAGTACAAGCAAAAACTAAAGGTCTGTAGCTGACAAAGTTTGCTGTTGACTGCAAATTGGGAGCAGTTATAGAATTCCCAAATGATATCACCATCCTACAAGAGGGCCTTATGCAAACAAATTATTGTTGCCAAAGTCTCAACCTTAAACTCAATACAAAGAAATGTATTATCATCCCGTTTGGTAAGAACGATGTTTCTACTAACTGCCACGTCAGTAGAAACACCCTAAGCATGCACTCAGTAGTGAGAGGCCTGGGCACACAAGTTGACAGCAACCTTACCTTTGATCACCATGTCTCCACAGTAGTAAGAAGGGCATTCCATACTGATCATCTTATAAGTAATGGCACTGCCTCCAGAAAAAAAGTTATAACCTCCCTGTACTCTTTCATCATCAGGCCAATAACTGAATACAATGCCCCTTTTGGTATGTATCTTTCCAGGAAACTACATCAAATGAAGAGACAACAAAAGTTCCTGACAAGGAGAGTTCAAGGTATTCACAGCATCTGTCCTATGTGGATCACCTGAAATCACTGTCACTTTAGTCCATTTCATACAGACTACTGAGAGATGATCTCTGTCTTGCATATAAGGTAATCTCCACCTCTGCTTTATTGGAAATGCTGCATATCCAAAAGTCCAATGGCTCGCAAGTTACTCGCTCCAAATACCTTAACTTGGTATGTGACATTAATAGAACCTCCCAGATGGTCAGATTTGTCTTCCAGATGTTACCACACCTGTGGAACAGACTCTCAATTCATTTCAAGCAGAGCACCTCTTTGGCTCTCTTCAAGTACAATCTGGGCGATTAGACGGGTAACCGTAAATTCACCCTAGGGGTTCCACCTGTTTCTCTTGGACAGGGGTAATAGGTGCTGATCGGGAAAACAAGGGCAGAACCTGGCTAGGTTTGTAAGGGCCCTAAGGTCATTAGCCTAGTAACTTCCTATGATCCAATATCCTATGAACTCTTATGTTGCTTTTCTGTCGACAATATGGTTCCATTTGTACTTCATAAAACATTTATTTCCTTGAAATTAAAAGAAGAAAAGACCACCCACTTAAAAAAAAAACTTAATTTCTGAAATCATTTGCTGAGGAATTTGTCTACACCTGCATGACATACCAGAGTCACAGAAAAATGTGTAGTCAGGTACTGGTGACAATCGTATATGGGTAATCAGTCCTGTTGATGTCAGGAGCTCAGCAGTTTCTGTAAAATAGACAGAGGTGTGAAATTGTTTTCCACTATCTTTATTGCAGAAAGAAAGTGAACTACACTGATTCACATCTCCTTACAAAGCAGCCATGACTTTCAAAGCAAAACTAAACAATTATATCAGGCAATGGTTAAAGGCAGTTGTCACCTCTTTTGGCAAATTACATAGGCAGCATCACAGTATTGAAATGATAAGCTTTATACTTTAAATGCTTGTTGTTTATACTACTTTACATTTTAAGATGACTTAAATGTAGTATCAGAGATATTTGTGACATTTAGAGAAAAGTAAAAACATATTTTTTTCTTGTAATTCTTGTAAAGTTGCAACACATTTACCAAAGTGTAGGGGGTAGGAACTGTGAATTCATCCTGGGCTTCAAAAAGATACTTTGAACAAATACCTGCAATTTAGATATATTTTTGGTTGCAGATCTTTAATTCCTTAGTATACAGTAAAACAAGCATTGAGACACACACAAATGAGGGCCATTCAAGAAATAAAAGGAGTAGGCCAGTTACAAAAGGTATAGGTTCATAGGTAGGTACTAGGCTATCGGCCTATGGGGCCTATACAAGCCCAGCCAAAAAGATACCCTGGCTTTTGCCACCCAAGAAAATTATTTTCCTGTGCCACTGTCGAGCATAGCCACAGAAGTGATCCCTGGGGTGAATTTCCTATTTCCCATCCAATCATCAAGATTTTTCTTGAAGAGTGCTAATGAGGAGCTTTGTTTGATATATATAGGTAGTTTATTCCAGAGTATGGGAAGTCTCTGGGACAGGAATCTATCCCTCCAGCATGTTCTGTTTATTGTGGTGACAAGGTTTAGGTCCCTAGAGTGTGTAGCTTGGAGGGATTGGGATTTCTTTAAGTGGAGCATGTCCAACAGCTCTGGGTTTGACATAGCTTTGTATGTTAGGCAGAGATCACCTCTGAGTAGATGATATGCGATGGAGTAAAGCTGGAGTTTTTTGAGTCAGTCTGCATAGGGCATCTGTTTGAGACTGGTAATCCTCTTTGTGAGGTATTTCCGCGGCCTTTCCAGTTGTTGTAGATGTCTTGCTATGTACATACCAAAAGGGGCATTGTACTCTATAATGGGTCTAATGAGTAATGAGTAGAGGGGAAGAATGACCTCTTTTTTTTTGGATGAGAAACCTTTTGTGATGAGGTGTGCCACGTAGAAGGATTTCCTGACTACTGTGGCGATGTGATTATCAAAGGAGAGACTACTGTCCACCTGTGTCCCAAGGTCTCTTATCACACTTTTGGTGTTAAGTATACTACCACCTATGTTGTAGTTAATATGTACAGAGTTTTCACCAAAGGGGATGACAATGCACTTTTTGGCATTGAGCTTGAGGCCATGGCTTTGACACCAGGCAGCTGTCTGTAGGATGTCCACATCATTAGGAGTTTCGAATATGGCTCCTAGTTTGCAGTCATCTGCGAACTTCATTAGCCAAAGACCTTCTGTATTAGTCTGTACTTCAGAGAAGTAGATAGCAAACAGGAGAGGACCCAGGACTGAACCCTGTGGTTCTCCACTTGTCACTGGTCTGAAGTTGGATTTGGAGTCTGCTACTTTCACAGTGTGGGTTCTGTCAGTGAGACAGTTGGCAACCCATCTTGTGACTTAGAGATTTATACCTAATTTAGTAAATTTATCTATAATTCTAGAGTGGGGGATGGTGTTGAAAGCCTTGGCAAGATCTAGATAGGCTGGGTGAACCACCTTACCCTTGTCTATGGCTTTGGTGACTGCTTCAAAGAAGTCTGTCAGGTTTAGGAGACATAATCTGCCTTTTACAAACCTGAACTGGATGGGGTCCAGAGTTTGGAGATTACCAATAACTTTGTTTATAAGTTCCATGATGATACGTTCCATGGCCTTGCATACCAAGCTCATCAGACTAAAGGGGGCGGTAGTTCCCAGGGTCCATGGTGGCTCCCCCCTTGTGCAGTTGGAAAACCGTTGCTGTGTGCCATTCAGCAGGCACAAAGCCTGAGGTGAGGCTATGATTGAACATGGTACTTAGGTGGGGTGCCAGTTCTTTCTGTAGTTCATATAGAATGCAGCCTGGGATGTTGTCTGGTCCAATGGATGCTGTGTTCTTGGCTTTGGAGAGTGTGTTTTTTTACCTGTACAGCTGTGATTACAGGAACTTTGCATTCTTTCTGTATAGAGATGGGCTCTTTAGGGGGTGAGAGGGGGGGTAAAGTTAGCCACTGGACCTATCTGCCAGGATCTTGGCAATATCAGTTGGTTCTGTATATTTAGTGCCATTGTGCTGTAGCTCAGAACAGATCTGAGTGCTGCCATTGAGATTCTTGACATAGCTATAGAATGCTTTGTGGTTGTCTTTAGAATCAGTGGCGATTTTGTTTTCATAACTAGCTTTGGAGGACTTTATCAGGGATTGCAGCTTCTTACTGAGACTAGGGAGCTCCGCCACTCATGGGATTTTACTCTCTCTTGCAACAGTTTCTTCCTTCTGTTGTACAGTTTGTTTATGGCAGGGGACCACCAGATTGGCATCCTTTTTTTGGAGGATAGTGTCTTTGTTCTGTTTGGGATAGTATGATCCATGCACTCATGTAAGTGCTTATAAAGTGCAATTGTGTAGGATTCAGTAGTCATAACTGTATTGGCCATCTGCATGGGTGTCATGAAGTTCACCACTTCTGTCTTAAGAAGCATAAAGTTGGCTTTGGAGAAATTTTTTACCATGGTTTCCTTAATGGGGTATATAACATGACAGTGACTTACAGTAATCCCATTATATGTCAGTGGCATGGGAATACAACACTATTTCTTTATGTCCAGCATGACTCATATGAAGCAGACTTGAAATGGATTATGGGAAAGATAAAGGCTTTACGGAATACAAGATTATTTTAATGTGTCAAGCCCTACTGGCAGCCATTTTCCAGAAAACATGCTAAACGTCTATAAGAAACAGTTGGAGTAATTTTGATGTGTTATAATAGCTCAGAAAACAAAGATAAAGTAAAAACAAATGATTGTTTCATTCTAAGGTGGAGTTTTCCTTTAAGTTCAATAGTGAGATGGAAAGTGAAACTAAGTTTTACTTAATTAATCTCAAGATGCACTCACTCGAAACACTCATCAAAATGGAGAACATCAACATTTGTGCTGTAACAGAGACCTGGTTTAAAGCAGCAGAAATCTCCCCTGCACTGCCAAGCTATAACTCATTCCACACCTTTTGGCCCCAGAAAATGGACCGAAGCTCCAAAGGCAGTGGTGTCTCCATAGTCATACAGGATATGCACACCTCAAGACTAGTAGCCCAGCATAACACATCGGTGATACTTCAGGTACAACTAACATTGGGTAAGACTGCAATTGAGGTCATAGCCTGCTATAGGTCCCCAACCATGTCCCAAGAGTCTCACTCCACAGTCCCAAGCAACCTGGAAACTATTAGGGTCCAACCCAATACTCTCATACTGGGTGACTTCAACTACCCCTCCATCAACTGGGAAAACTGCTCATGCACCAATACACTTGCCCAATGCTTCCTGGAATTCATTAATTCCAATGCGCAGGACCACCTCATTCATACCCCCACTAGAGGAAGCAATATCCTTGACCTGGTTATTACTAACATGGGCAACCATTGTTCAACACCAATAGTCAATTCCTCCCTGGTTAGGTCCGACCACAAACTAATTACCATGGAAATCCATATCTCACCCACACCACCAGCAAAGGTAATCACCATGAAAAACTTCTCCAAAGCTGACTTTGGGCTCCTAAAAACAGATGTGGGTAACTTCACGGCACCCATGCAAATGGAAAATAGGTGCATGACCGTCAAATCATACACCAATGCACTGTACTAACACGTACATAAATGAATGGAACTAGCCATACCAACAGAACCAAGACACTCTCCTCCAAAAAAGGAAGACAATCTAGTGGTTCCCCACATTAAGAAACTTTACAACAGAAGAAAGAAACTGTTGCAGAAAAAGGTGAAATCCCAAGACTGGAAAAACTCTCTTATTAGCCTAAACAAAATGTTGAGATCCCTCATCAAAACCTCTAAAGCTAGCTATGAAGGCAGAATTGCGGCAGAAACTAAAACAAACCCAAAGCCTTCTACAGTTATATCAAGAATCACCATGGCACTACCCAGATTTGCTCTGAGTTACTGCACAATGGTACCTCCAATACTGAGCCAACAGATATTGCCAACATACTGGTCAAAAGATTCAGTGCCAACTTTACCCCTCTCTCCCCCTCTAAAGGAGCAGTCACAATACTGGAAGAATGCCAGCCACCCAGCATTACTGCAGCACAGGTTAAAGCTGCATTGTCCAAGGCCAAGAATACAGCTTCCAAGGGACCCAACAATATCCTTGGCTGTGTTCTGCATGAACTACAAAGTGAACTGGGACCACATTTGTGTGCCCTGTTCAATCACAACCTCACCTCAGGCTTTGTCCCTACAGAAAGGCACACTGCTACAGTCATCCCTCTTCATAAAGGGGGAGTGACTACAGACCCTGGGAATTATCACTCCATTAGCCTGACGAGTCTGATATGTAAGGCTATGGAGTGCATCATCATGGACCTAATTAACAAGGATATAGGGAATCTCCAAACTCTGGATGCCACACAATTTGTTTTTGTGAAGGGTAGATCATGCCTGTTCAACCTGGTTGACTTCTTTGAGTCAGTCACCAGAGCTGTGGATGAGGGCAAGGCAGTTCATACAGCCTACCTTAATTTGGCCAAGGCCTTTGATACCATTCCCCACTCAGGAATTATTGATAGACTCACCAAACTAGGCATCAACCCCTATATCACTAGATGGGTTGCAACCTGGCTCACAGATAGAACCCACAGTGTGAAAGTAGCAGACTTCAAATCAGACTGCTGACCAGTCATGAGGGATTGGTCCTGGGTCCTCTCCTGTTTGGCATCTACCTCTCAGAATTCCAGGCCAACACAGAGGGACTCTGGCTTACCAAGTGATGCAGACATCCTACAGAAAGGTCTCACTGACACCAATGACTGGTGTCAAAACCATGGCCTTAAGCTTAATGCCAAAAAATGCTTTGTCATTCCTTTGGGAAAACCCAGTTCACACTACTTACCACACTGATGGTAGCCCACTGAACACTGAAGGCATTATAAGAGATCTGGGGACACAGGTTGACAGCAACCTCTCCTTCGACCACCACATTGCCACTGTGGTCAGAAAGTCCTTCTATGTGGCACACCTCATTACTAAGGGTTTTGCATCCAGGAAGAAAGAGGTCATCATCTCTCTCTACTCTTACCTCATTAGGCCAATCATCGAGTACAATGCCCCATTTGTCATGTACCTCACTAAACACCTGCAACAGCTGGAAAGGCCAAAAAAGTACTTCATGAAGAGGATCCTAGGCCTTAAACACATGATGTACATGGACAGACTCAAAAAACTCCAGCTTTTTTCTGTCTCATATCGTCTATTAAGAGGATATCTCTGCTTTACTTACAAAGCCATGTGTGACCCAGCCCTGTTAGAAATGTTACACCTAAACAAATCCCAATTCCTCCACACCACATGGTCCAGGGATCTCAACCTCTTCACCACAATCAGCAGAACATGCTGGAGGGACAGGTTCATAACCCAGAGACTGCCCATGCTTTGGAATAGACTTCCCATACATGTCAAGCAGAGCACCTCACTGGCCTTTTTCAAGAGAAATCTTGATGAGTGGATGGGAAATAGAACGTTCACCACAGGGATCACTCCAGTGGCTCTACTTTTATTTATTTAGTTATTTTATTTTATTTTACATTTGTTGACCGGGATAGTCTAAGTGGATTTATGTCCATTTTCAGCAGAGTCCCGGGGAGATAAGCTCCAAGAGATTACTAGACTACTAACATACAGGTACTAGTTGTTATACGGTTAAATACTATAAATTTTAAACAGTTCATAATTCCTACCATACAAAGCAGCATTGGTAGCATTATATGGATCTTTAATGGTACATTTATGAGACTCCCACCACATGGATACTTGATAGAGGCACTGGAAACTAAAGGCGGCACGATGCCAGGGCACTTCTTTGGGCTAGGCTTGTGAAGGCTCTAGGGCCGTTGGCCTAGTACACACCTATGAACCTATGAACATATTAGTGAGTGAGGTCTCACGTATAAAAATTGTATCTTGCCCCTGTCTAACCATGAGGCTGTTATTTTAGAACTGGGCTAAAGGATAGCCAGGTAATGATAAAAATAAAGGTAAAGAAGCAATGAAAGGTGGACCAATTATCCTTTCAGAATGGAGAGGCAATATGCTCTCTAAGGCAATCTCTCTGCAGCTATATAAAAGACAAATTAATGGGATCCATGCCCCCTTCCATGTGGTGGGAGTCTCATAAATGTATCATTAAAGATCCATATAACACTACCAATGCTGCTTTGTATGGTAGGAATTATATCTATATTAATGAAATGAAAGATGAAACAAACTTCCTATTATTAGGTTCATAGTTGTATACTAGGCTAATGACCACTCTAGACTCTTAAAAGCCTAGCCATGCAACCCAAATGTAACCCACAAATTTAATTTATATTTGATTTGTAGGGGGTGATTTGCTGACTGCCTCTGCCCATCAGAGATATGGAAGCCAGGCCAGGGGTAAATTTCTGATTACCAATTCATAGATCCATAGGAACGTACCTCATTTGGGGTCTTCAAAAGTTCATGTTCCTCGAAGTTCCTCAAAGTTCCACATTGAAAGATTCTGTCACACATTCAGTGTTAGGAATTTTTTAAGTGAAATCCACTGTAAATAGAAATGAATCATATTAATTCATTAAAAGATCTTCTTTATAAGTAAAACCAGCATAGTTTAACCATCCTATGACCTTCCTAGCTGAAGTTGTTAGTAAGCCATTAGTATGTGTTCCACATTTTGCCCATTTGTTCTACATTATGTGGGCTAGTATTCCTCATTTTGGACATGGAAGGTTGAGAACTATGGGTCTAAGTTGTACTTAAATAGAGATAGGGAGGAACTCTGCTTCACATGGATGGGGAATCTGTTCCAGAGAATGGGAATTCTCTAAGAAATATATCTGTGTCTCCAACATGTCCTGTGTATGTTGCAAGCAAAATTTAGGTATTTTAATCTAGTAGTTCTGATGCTGTTTGTTTTGTGGATGTGAAAAAGATTAATCAAAACAGGGTTCAAAAATGCCTTGTAGACAAAGATCATCTCTCAGAAGTCTGTATGATACTGAGTAAAGAGACAGAGCTTTGAGGTGATCACTGTAGGACATTGTGTTTACTCTCTGTATTATTTTTTAAGGAACCTTTGTGGATGTTCCAGTTGCTGCATGTGTCTGGTCAGGTAGATACTGAAGGGGGGATTATACTCTATGAAGATCCTGATAAACTCCAAGTACAGTGGTATGATTACCTCTTTGGACCTAGGTGACATGCTCTTGCTTATAAGTTGAGCAACATAGAAGGATATTCTTACTACTATGGACAAATGTTGGTCAAAGGCTAGGTTACTGCATACATCAGTTCCTGGATCCCTGACTATAGAATCAACTTTTAAAGATGTTTTATTGATGTCATAGTTACTCTGTGTGGCAGACTTCCCAAAAGGTACTATAATGCATTTCTTGACAGTAAGTTTTAAGCCATGGCTTTGGCACCAAGAGTTTGTCTATATTAGACCTTCCAGAAGGGCATTCTTATCTTGGGCAGATTCAATGACTACTTCAGTTTGCAATAATCTGCAAACCTGGTAAGTTGGATGCCTTTGACATTAGTTTTGACATCCAAAAAGTAGATGACAAAGAGGAGTTGGCATAGCACAGAGTCCTGGGGGGACTCCACTTGTGACCGGCCCTTTGTGGAGGTGGCCTCATTGATTCCAACCTCCTGGGTCCTATCAGTGAGCCAGCTAGCTATCCAGAATATTATAAAGGATTTATACGTAGTTCTGTAAGTTTGTTGACAATGCCCAAGTGGGGTATTGTATAAAATGCCATAGCAAGATCTAGGTAGGCAGTGTACACAGTTTTCTACTCATCCATTGCCTCAGTGACCTTTTCAAATAAGTCCACCAGATTCAGTAAGCACGATCCTCCCCTGACAAAGCCACACTGGGATGGATTCAGTAAATGGAGGCCTCCTGTGTCCTTGTTGATAGTTTCCATGATAATTCTTTCCATGGCTTTGCAAATAAAACTAGTCAGACTAATGGAGCTGTAGTTTCCAGGATCTGTTGAAGGTCCTCCATTATGAAGTGGATAACTGTTGCAGTCCTCCATTCATGTGGCACAAAGCCTTTTATAAGACTATAGTTAAATAATGAATAGAGGGGTCCTGATAAGTCATATTTTAGACTATTCAAGAGGCATCCTGAGATGTTATGGGGGCCCATTTACGCCATATTCTTGGTTTTTGTGAGTGCAGCCAGTGCATGCTCCTTAGTTATAGTTGGAGGGGTTATGTTTCAGGGTATTATTGGGGGCATGGTTGGAGTGAGAGGGGCTAAAGTTTGAAATGAATTTGTCCTCTAACAACTTTGCTATATTGCCAGGCTCAGTGAATGTGGCACCATTATCCAGCAGTTCAGCACATCGTTGTGTGCTGATCTTGATGATTCTGACATAGCGGCAGAATGCCTTAGTCTTGAGGATTATGACACAACTGCAGAAGGCCTTAATCTTGAGGATTCTGACATCGCTGCAGAGGGCCTTAATCTTGAGGTTTCTGACACAACTGCAGAAGGCCTTAATCTTGGGGTTTCTGACATCTCTGCAGAAGGCCTTAATCATGAGGTTTCTGACACAACTGAAGAAGGCCTTAATCTTAGGGTTTCTGACATCACTACAGGAGGCCTTAATCTTGAGGTTTCTGACACAACTGCAGAAGGCCTTAATCTTGAGGTTTCTGACACAACTGCAGAAGGCCTTAATCTTAGGGTTTCTGACACAACTGCAGAAGGCCTTAATTTTGAGGTTTCTGACACAACTGCAGAAGGCCTTAATCTTAAGGATTCTGACATCGCTGCAGAAGGTCTTAATCTTGGGGTTTCTGACATTGCTGCAGAAGGCCTTAATCTTGGGGTTTCTGACCGCTGCAGAAGACCTTAATCTTGAATTTTCTGACACAACTGCAGAAGACCTTAATCTTGGGGTTTCTGACATCACTGCAGAAGGCCTTAATCTTGGGGTTTCTGACACAGCTTCAGAAGGCCTTAATCTTTGGGTTTCTGACATCGCTGCAGAAGGCCTTAATCTTGGGGTTTCTGACACAACTGCAGAAGGCCTTAGTCATGAGGTTTCTGACATCGCTGCAGAAGTACTTCTGACAGAGCTGTAGAAGGCCTTATCATTTTTGTTCACCTGGGAGGATATCTTAACCTGAAAACTGTCTTTGCTTGACTTAATTATCCCTCTTAGTTGCCTCTTTAGTTTGATGAGAGAGTTTTTATCTTTATGGGAATTACCCTTCCTGATTTTTTCCATATTTTCTCCTTTTGTTATATATCCTGTTTAATTTGGGATACCACCAGGGTGGTTTGTTTCTGTGGCTAGTTCTGGGCTTACTTCTGGTAGGTACAGCAGGCTCTATGCAGCCATTAACATGTTTGTACAGAGTTTCTGAGAGCAATTCAGCATAGTATTTTCTCAAAGTTTGGAGGGGTATTTAATTTTGACAAACCATTATTTAATAGTAGGTAATTTGCCTTGGAATATTTACTAACAGTTACTGGTTTTAATGGGATGATAGAGTTGATTTTGATTTTGAAGGAGAGAGCTTTATGGTTGGCCCTTACCAGAGAGAACAAGCTATTGGGGGGGGGGGGGGTGCAGTGTTCTTCCATATTTGTAAGCATGAGGTCCAGTATGTTGGGGTCTTTAGTGGGCGCATTCTGTATTTTGTCAATCTTGTTTATATTTACAATGTCCAGGAATCTCTGTGACTATAGATATGAGGCCATGTAGGATTCCCAATCTATACATGGGTATTTAAATTCTTCTATAGGTAGGGTGTTAGGTTGGATGGTAAGTGCAGAAGGCCTTAATCTTGGGGTTTCTGACATCGTTGCAGAAGGCCTTAATCTTGGGGTTTCTGACATCATTGCAGAAGGCCTTAATCTTGGGGTTTCTGACATCGTTGCAGAAGGCCTTAATCTTGAAGTTTCTGACACAGCTGCAGAAGGTCCAGGCATGCACTGTGAGCTTCTTTGGACATGGAGGGTGATCTATAACTGCTAGCATATGGTACATTATTTTGTCGATTGTGAACTCCAGCATGTCATTCTGTTTAACCACTCTAGAGGTCTGCTTGTTACTGATGTATATTCTGTCACCTACACCTTTAGCCCTTGTCTGTGCAGCTACTGGTCTAAAAGTATGGAAGCCATTGAAACCTTGAACTGCCAGGGTACTCTCTGCCACTTTAACCATGCCTTGGTAACTGTATAGATAACTATATTCTTGAGTGCAAGGAGGGCTTGGAAGGAGTGTAGTTTTATTTTGGCTCCTGGCAATGATCAGTAACACCTTCATTCTGTTGACTTGATATTGTTATGTCAGTAGGTTTGTCACTTTAGCATTGCTTAAAATGGCACTATCGGGGTGGACAAACCCTTAGCTAGTATTCCAAAGCCTAGAGGAGAAAGGTGCAGACCATGCCTGGCAAAGCAATGTAGTCTTTTGACCATGCCCTTTCAAGCAGGAAACATTGTGATCCCCTTAAAATGACATCAGAAAGACAGTCAGCTGTTGAAATCAATCCTTTTTTGCTCCTATTGTGGCATCATCCTCAGTGATACATTGTATCATTGTATCATCCTCAGTGATGGTAATATGCTGCTCAGTGACAGGCTTGTACTAGCCAGAGATGCATAGTCTGAAAGCACCACAACGTCTCTCTTCATATAGTCTGTGGAGGTACATCTCAGGTTATTTACATCTACATGGACTATGATGGAATCATACAGGTACATGCGGTGAAATGACTTATGTATGTGCAAGATTTGGCAGATCCTAGGTTCAGCTAAGCAACTAACAGTTCCCTTCTCCTTATTAAGCCTGGTTAGGGGGACATCAGTATATCTTAAAATGCAGTCCCCTCTGACTAGAGTCCTGGTAAGTGTGTTTGCTTGCCTTAGGGCCTTAGTGTCTGGTGCTCCACTGACAGTGACAGTATGTGTGGTGTTAAGTGTCATTTTTTTCTGAGTGCCTTTGGGCTTGCTGAGGCATAGCTTTGACACTAGGTAGTCTAGGATTTCTTTGTTTTTCAGGAAGATTGCTTTTAAGAGCTTCAGTGTATGTTAGTGTATGTGTGTGTTGTGTGCTATGTGAGATGGGTGTTGTGTGTGTGGTTTTGACAACCTAATGTGCCCTTGCATGTGACAGTTTAGCTTTCAGCATCATTGTGTAAGTACACCTCCCACATACTATATCTGTTTCTTTAAGGACTAAGTGGTTGCCAGTAAACACATGACAACTGCTACAGTGTCTCAGGATGCTCATATATACTAAGCTGGCTACAGAAAAGTTAGAAAATGGCACAGCCATACTGTCCAGTAGCCATACTGTCCAGTCCTTTGATTTGTGAGCTACAAGGAGTGGTGTATTGGGGTTAGAAGACTATTAAGGGGCCTTTGCTTGTGCAGATTAGTAAGGGTGCTTCATTGCAGCAGATTAAGTTACAAATTCTATTAACTTTAATGTTTGCACAATACTGAATTCTACTAAATCTGTAGGTATTGCCACTTGAGGCTGAATTAGCTTCTTTAAGCTTGTTGGCTCACAAGGTATTTACTGCTTTACTGGTTACAGTTTTATGGACTGTTCTACAGAGAAAATTTGCTTTCTAGATGCTTGCTACTATACAGGCCACTGCTAACCCATGCAAACATGCAAAATTTATAGCAGCACAGAAAAAACAGAAAACTAACTAATGAGCCATCTGGCCAATAAAATGACTACAGTACTAGTCCTTATGTGTATTTCTAAATTCAGATAGACCAGGTAAGCAGCTTCTCCCATAGGATGAATAAACCCAGTCCTCTGGACTTAAAACCACAGTATAAGAGGCTCACAACTATACATGCAGTTATTGTATACTATTGTATAAACATACAGTTATTCTAAAAGTGTATTAATTCTGGTTTAAGCACTTGGGCTTCAGGCCAGTTATTTTACATTAAAAGGGTTCGTGGTCTGCACTCTTGTGGGAGGAGAGGCTGAACTCTGCCCTTCTGAGCTGGGAATTTCTGGTTAAAGGCTTATAGTGCATGCATATTTGAACTGCTTCTTACTGAAATTGGTACACCTTGTTTGCTGTAGCATAGACTAGATCCAGGCCTGCTGAATCTAGCTTTGTTTGTATAACTTGAGCACTAATCCAGGCATTCTTTAAAGTATTCAGTTGTATATATTACTGCTTGGTAGTAACTTGATTAAAGTGTAGCTATCATTCTAAGTCTTTTGGATTAAGCACTTGGGCTTCAGACCAGTTGTTTTACATTAAGAAGGTTTGTGGTCTGCACTGTAGTGGCAGGACAGGCACCTTACATCCTTCTAAGTTGTGAACTGATGATTGAGGGCTCAGTGTCTGTTATTCTAAAAGTGTATTAGTTCTGGTTTAAGCACTTGGGCTTCAGGCCAGTTATTTTACATTAAGAAGGTTTGTGGTCTGCACTCTTGTGGGAGGAGAGGCTGGACTTTGCCCTTCTGAGCTGGGAATTTCTGGTTAAAGGCTTATAGTGCCTGCATATTTGAACTGTTTCTTACTGAAATTGGTACACCTTGTTTGCTGTAGCATAGACTAGATCCAGGCCTGCTGAATCTAGCTTTATTTGTATGCTTGTTGTTTGTTTGCTTGTTATTTCCCTGAAACGCTAATTCGACCTAAAACACGGCTTTTCAGTGCTTCTGTGGATCCCTTGTGATATCTGCATTGCTTACTTTACTTATTTTCTTGTTTCACTTGAAAGAAAGTTACTGTTTGTCATTTTTGCATTTAAGTTACCTGTAACACATTGCATTTAAGTTACCTGGCACTTGCTCACCAAAGCAATTATATAAGTCAGCACTGAAATATTAAAAGCACTACACCCTCACAAACCCCCCTTGAGTACCTTGTTCCCCATTGGCCCTTTTTTTAATTATAAAGGAATTCCCAATACTATTCTAGCATGTCCAAAGGTCGCTTGTCAATCTCCTCTCTGATCCAGCTGGTGAATCTGGGAATCTTGAGGCAATGTTACAAATGCCTCATGTACACAGACAACCCTCTCCTCCTCCCAACAAATTCCAACACATGTGAGAGATGCAACCATATAGCCATACTGGAGGCTAAGCTCTCTCAACTCAGTACTGGTGAAGCCAGTCAGGAGGAGAAGGAAACCACACTCACTACAATTCCAGTCTCACATAGCCCTACCATGACAGCAAACCAAACACATAAACACACAAAAACATACTCGGAGGCTCTAAATAAAAATCTGCCTAAGCAGCAGAGACCTCCAAAGCAGACGCCCAAGCAACCGCTACTCCAAAACAAAACACATGCAACACATAGCTCACAAAGCCAGTGTGCAAAACAGTCACAGCCCTTAAGGCTAAACAACACACCTGATACACTTGTAATAGGTGACTCTATCATCGGGCACACTGACATCCTGCTCACCAGGCTGAACAAGGAGAAGGTCACGGTGAGCTGCCTGTCGGGCGCTAGGATCCACCACATAGCACCAGCACTCAGGTCACTCCACCAGTGCTCCACACCAGAGGTCAATTCCTCGATGGTCAGATCTGACCACAAACTAATCACCCTAGACATCCACAAACCTCCCCTACCCCCACATTAGGGAAACCACAGTAAAAAAATTGCTCCAAAGCCAACTTCATGCTTCTTAAGACAGAAGTGGCAAACTTCACGACACCCATCCTGATGGGCAATAGAAGTATGACTGCTGAATCCTACACAAATGCACTTTATAAGCACTTACATGAGTGCATGGATCATGCAATCCTTAACAGAACCAAGATGCTATCCTCCAAAAAAAGGAAGCCAATCTGGTGGTCCCCTGCCATAAACAAACTCTACAACAGAAGAAAGAAACTGTTGCAAAAAAGAGTAAAATCCCACAATTGGAGAAACTCCCTGGTCAGCCTCAGTAAGAAGCTGAGATCCCTCATAAAATCCTTAAAAGCTAGTTATGAAAACAAAATCGTCACTGACTCTAAAAACAACCACAAAGCATTCTATAGCTATGTCAAGAATCTCAATGGCAACACTCAGATCTGCTCTGAGTTACAGCACAATGGCACTAAATATACAGAACCATTGCCAACATCATGGCAGATAGGTTCAGTGCTAACTTTACCCCCCTGTCATCCCCTAAAAGGCCCATCTCTATACCAGAAGAACGCAAAGTTCCTGTAATCATGGCTGCACAGGTAAAAACACACTATCCAAAGCCAAGAACACAGCATCCATGGGACCTGATGACATCCCAGGCTGTGTTCTACATGAACTACAGAATGAACTAGCACCCCACCTAAGTACCATGTTCAGTTATAGCCTCACCTCAGGCTATGTGCCCACTAAATGGCGCACAGTGACAGTTATCCCACTCCACAAAGGGGGAGCCACCACAGACCCCAGAAACTACCGCCCCATTAGCCTAACGAGCCTGGTCTGCAAGGCTATGGAACGTATCATCATGGAACTTATAAACAATGACATTGGCAATCTCTAAACTCAGGACCCCACCCAGTTTGGGTTTGTAAAAGGCAGATCATGTCTCCTCAACCTGAAAGACTTCTTTGAAGCAGTCACCAAAGCCGTAGATGAGGGTAAGGTGGTTCACACAGCTTATCTAGATCTCACCAAGGCTTTTGACACCATCCCCCACTCTGGAATTATAGATAAACTCACTAAACTAGGTATAAATCCCTATGTCACAAGATGGGTTGCCAACTGGCTCACTGGCAGAACCCACACTGTGAAAGTAGCAGACTCCAAATCTGACTTCAGACCAGTGACAAGTGGGGTACCACAGGGTTCAGTCCTGGGTCCTCTCCTGTTTGGTAACTACTTCTCTGAAGTACAGGGCAACACACAAGGTCTTTGGCTAACGAAGTTCACAGATGACTGCAAACTAGGAGCCATAATCAAAACTCCAAAAGATGTGGACATCCTACAAAAGGGCTTCGCTGAGACAGATGCCTGGTGTCAAAGCCATGGCCTCAAGCTCAATGCCAAAAACTGCATTGTCATCCCTTTTGGTAAAAACTCAGTATCCATGAACTACCACATAGGTGGTAGTCTACTTAACACTGAAAGTGTGATAAGAGACCTTGGGACACAGGTGGACAGTACTCCCTCCTTTGATAATCACATTGCCACAGTAGTCAGGAAATCCTTCAACGTGGCACACCTCATCACAAAAGGTTTCTCATCCAGGAAAAAAGAGGTCATTGTTCCCCTCTACTCGTCACTCATTAGACCCATTATAGAGTACAGTGCCCCTTTTGGTATGTACCTCACAAGACATCTACAACAACTGGAAAGGCCACAGAAATACCTCACAAAGAGGATTACTGGCCTCAAACAGATGCCCTATGCAGACCGTCTCAAAAAACTGCAGCTTTACTCTGTTGCATATCACCTACTCAGACGCGATCTCTGCCTAACACACAAAGCTACATCAAACCCAGAGCTTTTAGACATGCTCCACTTAAAGAAATCCGAATCCCTATGAGCTACACGGTCTAGGGACCTAAACCTTGTCACCACAATAAACAGAACATGCTGGAGGGATAGATTCCTGTCCCAGAGACTTCCCAAACTCTAGAACAAACTACCTATCTATATCAAACAAAGCTCCTCATTAGCACTCTTCAAGAAAAATCTTGATGATTGGATGGGAGATAGGAAATTCACCCCGGGGATCACTTCTGTGGCTCTGCTCAAGGGTGGCACAGGAAAATAATTTTCTTGGGTGGCAAAAGCCAGGGTACCGTTTGGCTAGGCTTATATAGGCCCTAGGGCCAATAGCCTAGTACCTACCTATGAACCTATGAACCTATGTAAACCGTTAGTAATTATCCCTTAAGTTAAGACATTAGAAAGAATTTGCTGGTCCAGACATCCTGTCTCTGAGCTTTGAGATCAAACAGTCATAAAATGCTTTACTTTATCAGCTTTCTTCCAGCAGGGTACACTGTGGTTACATTTTTGAAGCTCAGAACATGCAGTTTAATCCTTACACATAGTTCTGTTTACTTTTGTGGAACATACCTGTGGATTATATTAATATTCACAAATGACAGAATTATTTACAAGATTCTATCTGGCTGGGCTGGCAGGCCCTAATTTTTTCACCCTCATTATACGATCTATGAAGAGGGAGAGACAGGTAACAGAATGTTAAACATATAAGGTACAAAAGGCTGCAGAGGAGAAGTTGGTAAAGAGAATTAGTAGAGAGTTTAGCACAGTTACAGTACCCGCTACACCAGAAATGGCAATATCCAGAACAGCAAACAGTTTAGTTGAAAATGATGAAAGTAAAGGCATAATCATTTCAGTCATTTAAAGTATCGATAGTACTCAAGGTGTAGCATAATTGCATAATAGGGAATTTACAGGCAAAGAAAAGATGTAAATATAGTTTCAATACAGCAATCAAAAAGTACTCAGTTGAGTGTGTAAATACAAAGCAATAGTAGACACTACCCTGCTTGCAAGTAGGACAGTATAGCAGAGCTCAAACAATGCTTTTCAACAGTTCGTAGAGGTAGTAAAACTGTGGCATTATTAAATATAAGTTCAGAATAACATCACAGAAGTTTGCGTTGTGAATAACAAAAGCAGTACTAGGCAGAAGGTCTGAAAGTTCAATAAAGCACCATCAAATGCAGTGCTAGAAATACGTTAGCACAACCAGCTCATAGGAAAATAAGCAGTATGGCTAAAACACCATTAGGGTTACACTAAAAAGTCTTCATGGAGCTCGCATATAG
The DNA here is from genome assembly GCF_019279795.1 of Protopterus annectens. Lineage (NCBI taxonomy): Eukaryota > Metazoa > Chordata > Ceratodontiformes > Protopteridae > Protopterus > Protopterus annectens. The sequence goes on from NC_056733.1 coordinate 983,516,133, forward strand.
CTAAACCAGACCAGTCAATACAGATGAATGTTTATCTCTGTTAAAGCATTGGTTAAGAAGTGTAACAAGTCATAGCTAAGTATGAAGTAGCACAGGTATGAAGTAGCGCAGGTACGAAGTAGTACAGGTATGAAGTAGCACAGGCATGAAGTAGTACAGGTATGAAGTAGTACAGGTATGAAGTAGTACAGGTATGAAGTAGCACAGGTATGAAGTAGTACAGGTATGAAGTAGCACAGGCATGAAGTAGTACACATATTAAGTAGTACAGGTATGAAGTAGCACAGGTATGAAATAGCACAGGTATGAAGTAGTGCATGTACGAAGTAGTACAGGTATGAAGTAGCACAGGTATGAAGTAGCACAGGTATGAAGTAGTACAGGTATGAGGTAGTACAGGTATGAAGTAGCACAGGTATGAAGTAGTACAGGTATGAAGTAGCACAGGTATGAAGTAGCACAGGCATGAAGTAGTACAGGTATTAAGTAGTACAGGTATGAAGAAGCACAGGCATGATGTAGTACAGGTATTAAGTAGTACAGGTATGAAGTAGCACAGGTATGAAGTAGTACAGGTATGAAGTAGCACAGGTATGAAGTAGTACAGGTATGAAGTAGTACAGGTATGAAGTAGCACAGGTATGAAGTGGCACAGGCATGAAGTAGTACAGGTATGAAGTATCACAGGTATGAAGTAGTACAGGTATGAAGTAGCCCAGGTATGACGTAACACAGGCATGACGTAGCACAGGTATGAAGTAGCACAGGTATGAAGTAGTACAGGTATGAAGAAGCACAGGCATGAAGTAGTACAGGTATTAAGTAGCACAGGTATGAAGTAGTACAGGTATTAAGTAGTACAGGTATGAAGTAGTACAGGTATGAAGCAGCACAGGTATGAAGTAGTACAGGTATGAAGAAGCACAGGTATGAAGTAGCACAGGCATGAAGTAGTACAGGTATGAAGTATCACAGGTATGAAGTAGTACAGGTATGAAGTAGCCCAGGTATGAAGTAGCCCAGGTATGAAGTAGCACAGGTATGAAGTAGCACAGGCATGAAGTAGTACAAGTATGAAGTAGCACAGGTATGAAGTAGTACAGGTACGAAGTAGCACAGGCTTGAAGTAGCACAGGCATGAAGTACTACAGGTATGAAGTAGCACAGGTATGAAGTAGCACAGGTATGAAGTAGCACAGGCATGAAGTAGTACAGGTATGAAGTAGCACAGGTATGAAGTAGTACAGGTATGAAGGAGCACAGGTATGAAGTAGTACAGGTATGAAGTAGCACAGGTATGAAGTAGCACAGGTATGATTTAGCACAGGTATGAAGTAGCACAGGCATGAAGTAGTACAGGTATGAAGTAGTACAGGTATGAAGTAGCACAGGTGATCCTCATCATTTTCAAAACAGTCACGCCTTCACACAGCTTCACATTTTTCTGGAGCAGACATTATTATCTGTCAATGCACTATATCTTTCTAACAGTACAATATATTTCCAACTGACACCTGTGTGGATGCTATAGATGTTTTTAACAGGCAGCTGCAACTAATATAATAGAAAATTATTTTTTTTTACTCTTTTCTGCCCCTATAGATAAACACCTGCAAGGAGAAAGTGAAGGGAAAATGCTTTTTTTCTCTGTCAATATGAAGCCATACAGGGTAAAAACTGTCTACAAAAGCATTAACAAAGGAAAGTACGAAAGATCTAGTGGTAGTCTGCAACACGTTTAGAATATCCAGTTCTGAGATGGCACATGGTCAAAAAAGAAAAAAAAAACGTTTCATCAAATTTATGTTTTCTACCAAAAAAATAGCATTTCGAATTATTCAGAAGTAATTTTAAATATTTTCCTTTATTTAAGAAATTTTGGACAAACTGGAATCCAAAAAATTTTGCAGGAGCCAAGTACATCAGCTAATGAATTCTTGCCTGATACACACACACACACACACACACACACACACACACACACACACATATATATATATATATATATATATATATATATATATATATATATATATATATATATATATATATATATCTTACATTACTGGAAATACCTGAGAGATGTCCTTGTCCTGTATTGTGACTCTTTCATTTAAAGTTTTTTCATGCTGCTTTATAGAAGGAAAACTGTGCTCTTTTATCCATAACTGCCTTTAAGAACAGAAATGGAAACATTTATCTAGTTATGAAACTCCTAGCAAACTCCTGGAGAAAAGGCAGTTCAGCAAAACTTGATAGCAAACAAGGGCTTCACAAACAGGTTGAGCACAGCATTTGCCATAAAGCTGACAGCTCTTACTCTAATAAAAATCACGGAGCACTTCCTAAGATCAATGGAAGCAGTTGCCATGATAGGTGCCATGTTAAATGGCCTTTACCACAGCCATCCAGGCCACAATAGTGCTGAAACAGGACAGGACTATTGCATTTTTCCAATTTCATGCAGAAAAGACATCAAAAGTTTAAACCCCCAGGGAATTCAAAACTGCAGGTAATCATCTACCAGATGTCTCAGAACCAGGAAAGAGGGATGATTAACGTATCTGTACTTTTCCTCTTGCATACTACAACTCATTACTCATTAAAATCAGAAGTACTCTGAGCAACCTAATGTGCAATTAAATAAACAAATTATAAGAATAAATGTTCTTTTTAGAAGCATTAAAGCACCCACCCACAACACAAATATCTCTTTCTTCATTTTAAACGATCTTCTTTTACCTTAGATTTTTTTCATGTCTTACTAGAATAAAGGAGTCCTGTAATAAATGTTGTATTTTGTGCATCTTAAAGATATGGAGAAATACGTTTCTTGAATAATGTGACATTTGTACTGCAGGGCAGTTTATTTCTATAAAATAAATGGGAATCTTTTTCAGGTATTACTCCTATATTCCCTGTGCGATTATATATTCTACTTTCTTACTTTTTTCTTAGGCAGACTATATATATATATATATATATATATATATATATATATATATATATATATATATATATATATATATATATATACTGTTAGCTGAATCAGCCCATTGTGTAGAAGGGTCTGATTTCAGGGTCAGCCCAGAAGCACTGCTTAGATAAATGACTTCCTCAGAACCATAAAATATTACAAACAGAAATGTTGTGAATCAAGCTCATAACTGCAGAATAAACCTTTGTAACTGCACACATTCTTAACCTTATGAGCCAAATTGCGAGACAAAAATACATCTGAGTTTTTCCTGCAGAAGGACAGTGTTAACTGTGTGAGTTGAACTATGTGAGAAAACACTGTTGCCCTTGCTTATCTCTGCAAAACTCCCTTCAGCTCATTATGATATTATGATTAACCATCTACAATTCAATAGCTTTACATAAAATAGTGGTCATATTCAGATCCTGTGCAACACAATCGACTGAGTTTAAAATGAAGAATAGCAGTTTTCATCTGCATCCTGGATATTGCTGCTAAGGCAGAAATGAATACTACTTGCATCACTAATCATTCAGGGCTCCAGTAATTCTACTTGGTAGTATAAATACTTAACTTTAACAACTAATACTGAAGCTATGAAATGTAGTAATAAAGCACAGTCAAACTAATAATAAGTCATCAAAGTGATAATGATTCAAGTGAATCTTTTTCGTAGAAGAGAAATGCAAGAAAATGTTGAGAGGGATGGCATAATGATTAAGGTGTTTACCTCTCAGACACAAGGTGCAGGGTTTGATTCTCACCATTAAGGAAAGGTGGCTAGCCTTATAAAATGGCCCATGGGGCAACTAGTCTAATGTTGAACTATGGACTGGGATGCTATAATTAGATTACTTTTTGAGATGGGGTTTCCTCACACTTAAATGCTTGAAATTGTTTACCATCTTACTACAATCATGGAAACAAGCTTAGGGTTACAATAAAGGTGAGCATCAAACATTATTAAACCACTTTTTCTTTGAATTGTATATATTTGCACCCTAGAAAGTCTGAAACTGCCTATACTGCTAAAACTCTAGTTTCCGAAAAGCTCCATCCCATACTGATGTATATTCTGTAACACAGTTACTGTAATATGTGAGTGATACCAATACCACAGAATTACAGAAGTTTTGCTGAAACATAATCAAAGTTTATTGATGGGAAGCTACTGAAATCTCATCAAAAGTTACTTTACAAAAATGGTAGAAAAGGCTTTGTGTAATATTACTATAGTAATAAGTAATATAAAACTCATATTTTGAATGCTGTAGATATTAAACAGTTTTTCAGTTTCAGACTTCTTTTCCCGATGGATTATTTCAAAATACATAGACTATAGTTCAGGTGTCACACCCACAGAATTATTGCTGCATACACTGCATAAGCATTTTTGTATCTTTAAAACTAAACTAGCAAGATGACGCAGTCATTATCATATGCTTAGTCTTACATTGCACTATCTGTCCTGGTCTCTTGGAATAAGGGTTTTAGGTCAGCCATTTGCTGACATGTTGATAGCTGAGTGAGCGATTATGCTTTTTATTAATGGACAATGATACTCCAAATGCACTGCATGCACTGCATATTAATGAGAACCTGCAAAAGCTCAGATAAGAATATAAGGGGATACCCAGGAGAACAAAAATGCATGATACTAATGGTCCCATAATAAATACATGCGTGCCTTATTATGCATCCCAGTATTTAAAGCTCAGGATGTTATGGGAAGTATATGTGAATGCTGATTAAGATTATCAATACTAATGGTGAGTCATTGGTACATTTTATTTGAATATGCAAATGAAATCCAGAAAAACACTAATGATTTTGTGGGTGAGTCTGAGCATGTATAAAACAAAAAGCATACATGTGTATTAGCAGAAATTTTAGCAGGAAAAAATAAGATTCTTTTAAAAATGGACAAAGGCTTATATGCATATTCGCTGAAATACTGACATGCAAAAATAAAATATTTTGTAAAACAAATAAAATATAATCAAATACCTTCTAGCAAATGCAAGTAAAAGTTATTTACACAATCATATATACTTTATTGTCTTTTTTGTAATTAGAAAGGAAGTACATGTAAGAAATAGATACTAGGCAATCTAAGCATTTCAAGTGAATAATGTCTGGCCTCTGATCTCAACATATTTCTGAAAATTCATACTGTTTTTAGTAAATGCATATGTAATAGCATGAATTGCTTTCAATAAATGCATAGGGCATTTACACAAAGAGTTTGCATAAACCAAGCTGAAATGTGAAGTGTTTACACCTTTAGACAGCATACATTCTTGAGTCAAATAGTACATGAAATGTGAAGTGTTTACACCTTTAGACAGCATACATTCTTGAATCAAATAGTACATGAAATGTGAAGTGTTTACACCTTTAGACAGCATACATTCTTGAATCAAATAGTACAGCTCTTACTAAAAAATATTCAACATATCATTCAAAACAGCATTTATTGTTTCTCAGAAATTTGGCTAAATTCTTATAGACGATTTGCCTTTTTTATTTCCCAGTAACTATTTTGACAAGCTTTCTTTAATTGTATCTAGGATATATAGAAAAGCCCACAAGACACACATACAGGCAGATGTACGGCTGAAGTGTTGCCCTCCTTGCTCTTGTTTATCTCACCTGTACAATAGTCTTCAGATTTCTTCACAATGAATTTGGCTTTGCTGCCTACATTTTGTTGTACTGCTTCCACATTTCAGCAGACATAATCTAAGAACACAAGAGGCTTTACATAAGCACCTGTTCCCACAAAGCATTCACCCCTCCGCACACAGCCTTTCAATAAATGTTTGCGTGAATAAACCACACGTTGATAAGGCAATCAGACATGTATATAAGGATTTATTCATCTGTCTATCTATATTTGTGTGTGTGTGTTTTGTGTGTGTGTGTGTGTGTGTGTGTGTGTGTGTGTGTGTGTGTGTGTGTGCGCGCCCGCGCGTCTACACACATATATATATATATTCTTCCAAACCAGAATCAATGCACGGAACAAAGATTAGTGCACAGACCTCATTACATACTCCACAACAATTCCAGCACTCGTAAATAAAATCCACAAATCAGCAGAAGGTACGACTGTTTAATGGCAAACCTGCCTAAAAATACACAGACCGGTGGCCGGTTTCACTCGCAGCGTCTTCAGTGTGTACCTTCTGCTGATTTGTGGATTTTATTTACGAGTGCTGGAATTGTTTTGGAGTATATATATATATTTATATATATATATATATATATATATATATATATATATATATATATATATATATATTCACTTTACAATCTCAATATACTGAAATTGCAAATTTCAGTATCTCCAGATGAAAGTACTGAAACCACAAAATCACAGAAAACCATAAAACCGAACATCACAATACTGAAACTTCAGAATATTGAACTTTCAGTATGTGATGCTCTAATTTAAAATCCACCTTTCACTACACAAGCAAACACACGTACACTTTCCTCCCCACACTACAACAAACCCACAAAACACACACACAAAAATACAAATCAAACCTACCTAACCTACATATAAGCAGGGGCACCCCCTACACCCCCACTACGTATATATGCAAACACTAAGGTCGCACTTAAAAGAAAAAGACACTAAACTCACTACTACACACTCTACCTTCCCGTTGCACAAACACGCATTACATATGCCCAAACACCACCACTTTCAACTCTTGCACACTCACACTCTCACCTACCTACCCTAACCTACACCTAAAACTTCCACACACACTCACATACCCTCAAATCTCTTCCCAAATCCCTTAAAAAAACCCTTACCTGAACCTCCAGCTATAACCACACCTTGGCAGCCATCCCCATATCCCAGAGCACACCGCACCTTACAGACACAGTAAACCAACTACCACCACAACCACAGATTCAACATTTCCAAGTTTGGTCATGTGTAGTTTCGAGCAACTGCACTTTCAACACTTTTGTCTCGAGATACTGAAATTTGAGATTTCAGTATTTCGAGATAGTAAAGTGAAACTATATATATATATATATATATATATATATATATATATAAAAATATATAAATATAGATCTATATCTATATATATATATATATATATATATATATATATATATATATATTGCTGGAGCCATGTCAGACTCCAAACCAGTTACAAGTGGCATCCCACAAGGCTCAGTCCTGGGACCTCTCTTGTTCGGTATATATTTCTCGGAGGTACAGGCCAACATGGAAGGACTGTGGCTGACCAAGTTCGCAGAAGACTGCAAACTGGGTGCCATAATTGACTCTCCAGCCGACACAAGCATCCTACAAAAGGGCCTCATAGAAACAGACAACTGGTGCCAGCGCCATGGCCTCAAGCTAAACGCCAAAAAGTGTATAGTCATCCCCTTTGGCAAAAACAAAGTGCCCACAAATTACCACATAGGTGGTAATCCATTAAGTACAGAAGAAGTAATTAGGGACCTGGGGACCCAGGTTGATAGCAATCTCTCATTTGACAACCACGTGGCCAAAGTGGTTAGAAAAACATTTTATATAGCCCACCTAATCATGAAGGGATTCACATCTAGATCAGGGGAGGTCATAGTGCTTCTTTATTCATCCCTCATCAGGCCCATAATTGAGTACAATGCCCCTTTTGGGATGTACCTTACCAGACACCTGCAGCAACTGGAAAGACCCCAAAAGTACCTCACCAACAGGATCAAAGGGCTCAAACAGATGCCATATGCTGCCCGGTTAAAGAAACTCCAGCTCTACTCAGTGGCATACCGCCTGCTCAGAGGCGATCTGTGCCTGACGTATAAAGCCATGTCCAACCCAGAATTAATGGACATGCTGCACCTCAGAAAATCCAAATCCCATCGAGCTATGCGCTCGAGAGACTTGAACCTCAGCACTGAAATAAATAGGACATGCTGGAGGGACAGATTCATAACCCAGAGGCTGACTTCACTCTGGAATAAAATCCCAGTCCAGGTTAGGCAGAGTCCCTCATTGACTCTCTTCAAGAGGAATCTTGATGAGTGGATGGGAGATCGTAGGTTTATCCCGGGTATCACTTCTGTGTCACTGTTAGACAGAGGCACAGTATACTAACCTCGAAAAAGGGCATAGCAAAATTCATTTAAAATGGGTGGCGAAAGCCAAACACACTCTGGCTAGGCTTATAAATGCCCTAGGGCAGATAGCCTAGTATGAACCTATGAACCCATGAACCTATATATATATATATATATATATATATATATATATATATATATATATATATATATATGTGTGTGTGTGTGTATATAAAATATATATATATATATATATATATATATATATATATATATATATATATATATATATACCTGTCACCCTTAGGCTTTCGAATACTGGCCAAGACTCTTGCCATGCCCATAGTGCCTTTTTTAGGCAAGGCTCAAAAGACAAACCCACTGCCGTAAATAGCACAAGTAACAAAAAACTGAGGGTAATGCTACTCAATGCCAGAAGTCTAAACCTCAAAATGCACGCACTCGAGGCACTCCTCAGTATGGTGAAAAGCAATATATGTGCAGTAACAGAAACCTGGTTTAAGGCTCCAGAGAGCACCCCAGCACTACCAGGCTACAACTCCTACCATACATTTTGGCCACAAATCCTGGACCGAAATACAAAAGGTGGGGGAGTATCCATATTCATCAAGGATACCCACACCTCCAGGTTAGTGGCACAGCATGATGCTTCAGAGATCATCCATGTGCAACTAACAATGGGCAAAACTGCTATTCAAATTATAGCTTGCTACAGATCACCCACCATGTCCCAGGACCCCCACTCTGCATTCCTGGAAACACTGGGAAACATAAAGGTCCTACCAAACACCCTGATATTGGGTGATTTCAATTACCCAAACATTAACTGGGAGAACTATTCAAGTACAAACTCCCTTGCCCAACATTTCCTAGAATTTATAAACTCAAATGCCCTGGATCAACTGGTCAACACCCCCACCAGAGGTGACAACATATTGGACCTGGTCATCACCAACATGGGCGACCGGTGTTCCACACCGGAGGTCAACCCCTCACTGGTTAGATCTGACTATAAACTAATCACATTGGATATCCACATTCCGCCACCACCCCCCAGTCAAAGAAACCACCGTGATAAACTTTTCAAAAGCAAACTTCACGTTACTTAGGACTGAGGTGAGAAGTTTCAAAGCCCCCATGCTAAAGGATAACGTTGTCCAAGCTGCAAAATCCTTTACTAATTCACACTACAGGCACCTACAAGAATGCATGGATCGTGCTATCACAAACAAAACCAAGACTCACTCCTCCAAGAAAAGAAACCAGTCTGGTGGACCCCTGCCATAAACAAGCTATACAACAGAAGGAGGAAACTAGTACAGAAAAAGAGTAAAATCCCAAGAAGGGAAGACATCCCTGATCAGTATCAGCAAGAAACTACGTTCCCTCATAAAATCATCCAAGGCTAGCTTCGAAAGAAAAATTGCCATGGATTCCAAAGATAACCGCAAGGCATTCTTTAGCTATGTCAAGAATCTAAGTGGCAATTCTCAGATCTGCTTGGAGTTAGTGAAGAATGGCACAAAATACACTGAACCAACCGATATAGCCAACATCCTGGCAGACAGGTTCAGTGCAAACTTCACCCCCCTCTCACCTCCAAAAGGGCTCATAACTATACCAGAAGAATGTAGTGCCCCTGAAATCACAGACACTCAGGTTAAAACAGCCCTCTCCAAAGCCAAAAATACAGCATCAATGGGACCGGACGGTGTCCCAGGCTGCATCCTACACGAGCTCAAAGAAGAACTAACCCCTCACCTAAACACACTGTTTAAACTCAGCCTCTCCACAGGCTATGTGCCCACAGAGTGGCGCACAGCAATGGTTATTCCACTCCACAAAGCTGGAGCCACAACGGACCCCAGAAACTATCACACTATAAGCCTGACTAGCTTGGTCTGCAAAGCTATGGAGTGCATCATCATGGATCTCATTAACAGAGACATAGGAAACCTCCAAACACAGGAACCTACCCAGTTTGGCTTTGTTAAGGGCAGATCATGCTTCCTAAACCTGGTGGACTTCTTTGAGACAGTTACCAAGGCTATAGATGAGGGAAAGATGGTCCACACAGCCTACCTAGACCTTGCAAATGCCTTTGACACCATTCCCCACTCAGGTATTATAGACAAGCTCACCAGCCTGAACATAACCCCCTACTTCACGAGATGGGTTGCCAACTGGCTCACGGACAGAAATGACATGGTAAGAGTTGTGGGAGCTAGGTCTAACTCTAAACCAGTTACAAGTGGTGTTCCCCAGGGCTCAGTCCTAGGATCCCTCCTGTTCAGCATATACTTTTCAGAGGTACAGGCAAGCACAGGAGGGCTATGGCTGACCATGTTCACAGATGACCGCAAACTAGGGGCTATAATTGACTCTCTGGCTGACACAGACATCCTCCAAAAGGGTCTCACTGAGGCAGCTACTTGGTGTCAAAACTGTGGCCTCAAGCTAAATACCAAAAAGTGCATTAGTCATCCCCTTTGGAAAAAAACAAAGTACCCACAAACTACCACATTGGTGGTAGCCCCCTAAATACAGAAGACGTAATAAGAGATCTGGAGACCCAAGTAGATAATAACCTCTCCTTTGATAATCATATTGCCAAAGTGGTTAGAAAATCCTTCTATATGGCCCACCAAATCACAAAAGGGTTTGCATCCAGATCAAAAGAGGTCATTGGGCCCCTCTATGCATCACTCATCAGACCCATCATAGAGTACAATGCCCCATTTGGGATGTACCTTACAAGACACCTGCAACAACTGGAAAGACAACAGAAGTACCTTACTGGCCTTAAGCAGATGCCCTATGCAGCTTGAATGAAGAAACTCCAGCTATACTCAGTTGCATACTGCCTACTCAGAGGTGATCTCTGCCTGACATACAAGGCCATGTCCAACCCAGAATTGATGGACATGGTCCACCTAAAGAAAACCATATCCCATCGAGCCACACAGTCCAGGGATCTAAACCTCACCACAACAATAAATCGGACATGTTGGAGGGATATATTCCTGTCCCAGAGACTTCCCATGCTCTGGAACAAGATTCCAATTTACATTAGGCAGAGCTCCTCACTAACCCTCTTCAAGAGAAACCTTGACGAGTGGATTGGAAACAGAAAGTTGGCTCTGCTGGACAGAGGCACAGGGAACTAATCTAAGGGGGTGACAAAAGCCAACACATTCCGGCTAGGCTTATAAATGCCTTCGGGCAGATAGCCTAGTACCTACCTATGAACCTATGAACCTATATGTGATATATATATAGAGAGAGAGAGAGACAGAGAGACAAACACCTGTTTACATCCTGCAATTTGCAATTTGGTCGACTAAGCAGATGGCCAACAGGTGCATAAGACCTCACTGTTTCTGGAGTTAGAAAATATGCTAATTTCCTCATATTGTGCAATCTCAGAGTTAGTATATATAATTAGCAGTGGACGAGGGATTGCAGGGTTGGCTTGTCCCCTGCAAAAAAATGTTTTTTTTTTTCTTTTATGTTTTACATTTACATACATCAACCCCGGGATCAAGAAGCTCGGCATAAAGTTGGTTTTAGCTTTGCGCCGAGCATCCTCACTACAGATAGTCAGCAGCGCCATATGAATATGTATGAGGGAGTGCCTCTGCATTCTTGACGTGCACAGGAAATGTGTGTGAGTGCAGGGGGCATGTGCAAGTGCTCTACCGAGGCATAAACATGTCACGACAGTTGCAAAACCTACTATGCCTACTAGTAGAGCCCGCCCCTAATAGTAAGTCAGTAATTCAGTGTCCGTGGATACTGAAATGTATGCTAAGCATACAAGAGTGTCCACGAACAGTGAAATAAAATCGAAGTAGTAAACACACAAGCACGTAGTGGAATGTTGAGCCCTGTCCCTAGAACTTTCACAATTAGATTCCCCGTGTCCCTATTATACATTTGAATTGCTGCAATATCAAAGGTGTAAGAAAAGCCCAGCATATTTGTGCATCGCTGCCCTCCACCGAGCGTAGCTTACACATCAAATTCATTCAAATAGAGAAAAACATGCAGAATCAATGCAAATGTTAATAGTGTAGTGTTTAGAGCATACACCTAATGAACAGGCATTCATGGTTTGAGCCCAACAATAGCATATATCATTTTCCACGTGGAATGAATAACGTTTTGCTGTAAAACCGACATAAGAGTATTGCATGAGATATTTAACTTAAATACCATTCAAGCAAAGTGGCACTGTCATAATGAATAAGGCACTAGTAAGCAGGTGTAAGCACACATAAGCAGCAGTAAACACATATAAGTACCAGTAAGCAAGTCTGTGTGCGCTTGAGCGGGTCTAAGCAGTGCCCAGCATAGGAAATGTATGTAAGTATGTACAGATATATAATATATATACATACATATATATATATATATATATATATATATATATATATATATATATATATATATATATATATATATATATATTTATATATGAAGAAAGAAAGATGTAACAATAAAGCATACAAAAGGAATGAGAAGGGAATCAACAGTAACCCCAGCATTATATAGTGCTGTCAGTGTATGTCATATCAAGCTGGGCAGGAGTGAGCAAAGCACTGCTACTCACACACCACTGGCAGGATATTACCAGTGGGAGTAACATTGTTGATCTGCTAAGTCTACTTTACACACAGAGGGTACTTCCTGGTGGGACTACCCAAAAATTGATAGACTATTTGGCCATCCGACCATTATACAAGCAAGGGCAGGTATGTTCAAGGACTAAATGGTGGGAGACCCTGAGAATACATGGGTTGGGACAACATACATGTAGGGGCCTTAACGCTCGGGAGAGGGCAATGTATAGAGGTGTGTCATGGCTGCAATAACAAGTGGACAATGGATGGTATGCATGTATGTTGAACACAGGTGGGGTGGAGGAACTATGGGTATGAAATTATGGAGCCAGACGTGCCAGGGTTGGATGGGCTGGTTCTAACTGAACTTCCCCGTGGAGGTCAGCAAGTTCATTATAAGTATATATGCATACACACATGCAGACATCAATATGTAGAAGAACATTCTCTATAACACATTCATTCCATTTGCAGGCATAAATAACATGAATGTGCCCTTACAAACATTGACAGTAGACAGAATAATAGGTTGTGCATAAGAGGGAAGGGACGAAACTGCTAAAACGCAGAAGTGTGTACGATGTCCGAAGTCAGTGCTGTGCTGAAAAAAATCAAACGTGAGGACTTCCCCACACATGGAATCATTCCTGTGATCTGCCTGCTATGGCAACGCCAATTATTAAACCAGTCTATTTGTAAAAGAAATACACCAGACACGTACATAATTAGGCTCTCATGTGTAACGTGTGCATTACCAGATAGTCATACTTATTAATTTATTGTAGTGTCATGTTAGTGAGAGTAAGGCTGTAATGAAGTATAGAGTTTAATCTTGACATAAACACATGTGTGTCCCATGTGGGACAACCCAAAAATTGCGAATAATGTTCTTTTGGTCGCTCATGTCACTAATGTTTGTGGACTAAAAGTTTGGGAGTTCTGAGGATATGTGGAGTGAGTCAACTGATGGGATGGGTCTATAGGAGTAGGGAGTGGCCAATGTGTAGTGGTGTGGATACACCGCAAATCCAACTGGAGAATGGATGACTGCAGTGTTAGGGAGGCATTGGGGTGTGTGTATGGGGATCCAGGAGCCATGGGTATATGGGTATATATGCAAATGAAGCAGCACAGCAATAGTGTATTGGTTAGAGCAACCGCCTAACGGACAGACATTCCCGCACCGAATCCCACTGCATCACATACCATTTACCATAAATAATCCGTACATGAACATATTGTGACATCTCTCCGCTGTATAACCTGCAAAATAACAATTAAATTTAAAAGTGTCAGTGTCAAAATGACTAAGGCATTAGTAAGCGGGTTTAAGCATATATATATATATATATATATAAACCCCAGTAATCATGTGTAAGTGCATTTGTGTGGGGTATGCATTGCTTTACAGACACACACATATATGTGTATATAAAGATATATATATATATATATATATATATATATATATATATATATATATATATATATATATATATATATACATATATATGGTTCTACCTCACTTAAACGACATGCCGGAACATCGACACGGAACTCGCGAGCCCTAGAAGATCGACAGCTCAGAAGACCGACGCGACGGGACCCAGAAGATCGACAGTGCAGAAGACCGACCCGACGGATGAAAGCACCGACGCCGAGGATGCCGACATGGGAAAAGGCTGTGTAAGTATGCGGTAGTGACGGACGTTAGGGTGCAAGTAAGGTAAGTGTGGATATTGATGGTCTGTGGGGATAGGGGTGGGTTAAGTGAGTTAGGGTTAGGGAGTGGGTCAGGTAAGTGTGCGGTAGTGATTGTGTCTGGGTTAGGGGCGGGATAAGTGAGTTAGGGTTAGGGAGCAGGTCAGGTAAGTGTGCGGTAGTGATTGTGTTTGGGTTAGGGGCGGGATAAGTGAGTTAGGGTTAGGGAGCAGGTCAGGTAAGTGTAGTGATTGTGTTTGGGTTAGGGGGATAAGTGAGTTAGGGTTAGGAGCGGGCCAGGTAAGTGTCTGTAGTGACGGACCTTAGGGTTAGGGTTTGGGTTAGGGTTGTAGGTAGTTGTGTATGTGAGGTTTAGTGTGGGTTTGTAGGGATTTTGGTGTGCTTGTGTTGTGTATGTGGTTTTTGGATGGGGAATGTGTTTTGTTTGTTGATTGTGGTGTGCAGTGTATGAGGTTTCGTGTTTGTGTACCGTCGGTTATTTCGTTGTCGGGCATGTGGGATTTCGTGTTTTTGTACTGTCGGTTATGTGGTTTCGGTGATGGCGTTGTCGGTGTTTTGGGGTTTCGTTTATGTGAGGTAGAACCGTATCTATATATATATATATATATATATATATATATATATATATATATATATATATATATATAGTGAACATATATATATATATATATATATATATATATATATATATATATATATATATATATATATATGTGTATACGGTTGCAGAAATATATATATATATATATATATATATATATATATGTGTGTGTGTGTGTGTGTGTGTGTGTGTGTGTGTGTGTGTGTGCGTAGATATACACAGATATACAGCTATGATAGGAAACAGCACACAAGAATGACATATGTTCACAGGCTATGCCAATGGAAGTGAGGGGCCCAAGCAAGAAACATGAAACACGTAGCATGACCTTCTACCCCCCCCAGCCGGACACGGGAAACATACACACAAACAGTGTAAAGAGTCCACAGGCAGGATACAACCAAGGGGGGATACACAGTGCACACGTGAATTCTAATCTTGGAACACAGACAGGAGCATCTCTTGCAGGACACCCCAAAAATTGGCAAGACCAAAAGAAGGTGATAGACCGAACATTCTGGCTGGGGTGTATACATACTCAGAATGCAAGGGTGGGAAAGCCTGATGACCCATGGGTCGAGACAATTGTATGAAATGGATCCCGTGAAGTGGAGAGTGGGCTGAGTGTAAGTGGTGTGTCCAGAACCGACCAGGACCCAGAGTAAGGATGGGTGCTGTAGAGGAGGTGCGGGTGGGAGAACTATGGGTAGCTACTTATGGGTCTAGGTGTGCAGGTGTTGGCTGATGTAGGCCTATATGGACAGCCCTAGGGATGTAAACTAATAGGTTCATTGGGCAGAGGCGTCACCCAATGAGCAGCCACACCCACTACGAGTCCCACTGCTGCAAAGTGTAATCTATATGGCAAGGAATGGAGTATCCAGATGTAGATGTATATATGTAGAGGTATGTGTGTGTATATCTACCCATAGCGACATAGAGATAAGCCTCTCCCTCTCCGTAGTACAAATGTATATATACAGAGACAGAATACAGATACATATCCACATATAAATATATACATATGCATACACCCATATACCCATATGTTGGTAGATATATATATATATATATATATATATATATATATATATATATATATATATATATATATGTACATATCTAGAGACAGCAATATATAAATATATACATGTATGCATACATATACAGATATATCTGTATATAGTAATGTTTATATATATATATATATATATATATATATATATATATATATATATATCTATATATGTGTGACTGTAAATATACACATGTACATAGCGAAGATATGATACAGCAGTTACGAGTTACATATGTTCACAGGCCGTGCATATAGGGGTGAGGGGTTCAATAAACAAATGTGTAACACGTAGCATCAACCCCCCACCCCCCCAGCTAGGCTGGTGAGACATACAGACACACAATAAAAGTAAACACACCACTGCTTCCCAGATCACCGGCAGTATACTACCTGTGGGAGAGACCTACTAGGTCTAATCTTGAAACATAGACATTGATGTCCCTTGTGGGACACCAAAAATTAATGATCATTGGAAGCAGTCCCGGTAATGATTCATCAAACCATGCTGTAGATGTACATGGACCAGTAGGTTGTGTAAGCCTGATAACCCATGGGTCTACACAACGTATGACATGTGTCCCGACATGGGGAGAGTGGGCAGTGTGTAGTGGTCTGTTTATACCCCACCTGCACCCACAGTAAGGATGAGTGCTGCAGAGGAGTGGCAGGTGGGGGAACTATGGGTAAGCAATTATGGGCCTAGGCGTGCAGGTGTTGACTGGTGCAGTCATATTAGGACTGTCCCGGGGATGTAAGTAATATTCCGAAATGGGCATAGCTGACACCCATACCTCTCAACCCCTAAGAGCAAATCCACTGGACAGGACATAAACCATTGGGGGAACAAATAGGGACCATACCTCTGAACTGTCTCCGATTTCTAGGGACGTCCCTGATTTCGACTCAGTTTCTAACTCTGTCCCACTTAAACCCTCCTAAAACTAGTGACATTTGGAGGAAAGGTGGTGAATTACACGTAATGAATAATGACAACAATTAAGAGTTTTAAACATCATTTACCTCAGAAAATGTGTATGAATTCATATGCTCTAAGTTTGTCAATGTGTCAAGTTAATAGCACCAATAATTTAAATGTGTCCCTGATGTTGTTACGATGTGTTCCTGATTCAATTGGTATTTTTCCCCAATCGTATGAGAGGTCTGTTAGGGACAGAAAGCACATATTCCACTGACAACCTTAGAAAGATGATAGAATATTAGGAATGTAGTAGAATGACTCAGTTGAAGGATGTGGGTTCTAAAACCCAATTACTTGTTTGTATTGAAGAGTGTCACTTCCCATGTATTAGCCAGACAGGTGCAGATTGTAAAAGGAACACACCAATAATATGAATCAAACTCTGGACAGGCCGCGGATTTTGTACAGTCAAACGGCATGCTTTCGCCTAATAGGCAGCCATTCCCGATACTGTAGGCATGGAATCTGATATAATAATAGGCATCACAAGGTAATATCATAGTCCTCACTCCCACCCAGGGGTGTGAGTGTCAGATGCAAACACCAAATGCAGTACATTTGCAAGTGCGGGAGCAAGCGGGTGTAAGCCTGTTTGGCCGCCAGTATGCGAGTATTACACTGGTGAAGCAATGTAGAGGCTAACTGAGTATAAGAAACTATAACCAGAGGTTAGCATTGCTTAGCTCCATGCAAACCCATGCACACCCGCTCACAACTGCTTTAATGTGCCTTAATCACTCAGTATCCAACAGCCTTGTTCTGCCCAGCAACAAAATAAACAGCCTCAACAAGGCTCGAAACTAGGACCCTGCACACACAGCTATTGTGATTTACCACTAAGCAATGGCAGTTATACAGACATCAGATCTTATCACAAACATCATCCAGCGCAGTCATTCAACAGTATAGGAAATGTATTCCATCATGTAAATGTATGTGTGAGTGTTTATGTCTAGATACAGAGATATATATATATATATATATATATATATATATATATATATATATATATATATATATATATATATATATATATATATATCAGGAACATCCCATGTGACAATGAAGCATTACAAAGGAATGAAAAGGGAAACACCAGCAACACCTGTATTATGTAGTGGTGTTGTCAGATGTGTCATTAATACATGCAAACATTTGGACATTGTCCAAATACATCACTCTGTGCATTTTATTTCAATTAACACAACAGTTCCTGTCCAATCATTATGTGAGAATGGTACTCTTGCAAGGTGCTGTGTGTGACATCATCATCATGGGGTAACCATAGAAGGACCGGTAATGTTGTGTGTACAATGGGGTTGTTTGCATCACATGTACCTGGAACCTTTAGGAGTCATGTGCATACCAGGATCATGTGCCTGAGAGACAGGGGTGAGGATAACTGGAGTATGTTGTGATGCATATTAAAAGGGGTACATGTGTCCAGTGGACACGTGTGTGAAATGGACAGCTATGTATGGGGCAAATGTTGTTCTAGGAAATGATTGGCCTTTTGTTTCTGTAGGGTAAGAGTGGGATGTGGGGGAAGGAGAGTAAATATAATCGTGAAGGATAGGTTGGGTAGGATAACAGACAAGACAGCATACAGGGTCAGTATATGACAAATGTGGGGGATACACCTCGGACGGGGAGGGGTGTTAGGCAGTCACAAGCCCATGAGTCCCCAGATGGAAACAGTGGGATGGAGGTCCCCAACCATGGGCAGCCACCACTGCACCAAAACAGCCGCAAAGGTGGCAGTGCTGGGGGCTGTCTAGGAGGGGCAGGCTCATCTTGTAAATGTGACACTCTGCCCTCGAGCTGGCGTATCTGGCCTCAAAACCTCTTATTGAGCCCCCTACACACCACGTCTGGGACTGTACGACAGCAGACATGTTCCTGTCTGGACCCACTCCCAGGGGGGCCAAGCCCCATCCTCAGTGGTGTTTCCACCAGAAGGTGGTATAGAGCCAACAGAGGTGGAGGTCCAAGGCTGGGCCCCAGATGTGCTGGTTCCCAGTGCCATGGCCAGCTGAAGTGGGACAGGAGGTTCTGCCAGGACCTCCAAACCCATACAGCCTATGGTGTTGCAGTTTAAACACAGATATGGCTTAGTAATAGTCAACAGCATTCAGGAGTACTTATAACAGCATGCATAGATATGACCATCAACCCAACACAACACAACAGATGGTATACATTTGCAGAGGGAGCACAACACATGCATATATACTGCATGACATCTGTACAAAATGTAGAAGATTTGTGACTGCAGCTTTGAACAGTGCCCCATTATTGGCATGTCACTGAGAACCCCAGACAGTGTCTGTCATACCACTGTTTCATGTGACATATGTCCAATCAGGGATGCAATGGCAATAACTCATCACTATCATCATGTACTAACTGCAATCCTCACACTATGCTCATGCGGTTCACAGATGTGTGTTCAGTGAGTAACACAGGAAACAAATGGTTCAACATATGACCAGTCCACAGATGGCCCTACAGATGGGAGTTCCTCACAAACAGAGCACTGTCTTGTCAGTTTTAAAGCATGCAGAATAGCCATTACCATTACCATACACAACTTGTTAAACAGGCAGTAGTCTCAATGAAGCATAGCTACACTTACATGCTGTAGTCATGGCTGGCACATCACCCTCCTGTCTTTAGGCTATTTCCCACTGTGTATGTTGTTTGAGAAACATCCAGATATCATCTGTGATGCCGTTTACCAAACACCAGATCCAGGTACCACTCACAGCGACTGTCATGGGCAAACACCAACATGATGTTCCTAGATAATGTACTGTGTTTCCATACGATTGGCTATGGGAACATCATCACAGCTGTTCTACATGTAATCAGCTAGAGGAGGACTGCAATAGGTGCAGAGGCCATCACCTGATCATGACCATCACTTACAAAATACAAGTTGCTGCTGAGCAGGTGTACAACTCCACATCCACCAGAGAGTGCATGGGAGGGGCAGACAGAGGCAAAGTACATCAGAGAAGGGCTTGGAGACTAAAACCAAAGTATTGTCTGGCACACACCTACCAGGAGAGGGGTTCAAACCCCTGACTGACTAGTCATTACTTTTACAAGTGCATACAGTTACTCCATGTGCCACAAAGCTGACATGTTGGTGTGCTGTAAGAACATATATGTGTGCTGGTGAGCAACATCTGCAACAGAGATATAGTAGACATACTTTATATGCAGCACACATGGCTGTCCACAGGAACGGATGTCATTGTCAACACAACCACACTCTCTAATGGACTCATATTGACACACTTTGCCAGGCCCACAAATACACTTCCTAACTACTTAGTTTGCCACACTGGAGTAATCCACAGGTACTACATGCACCACAGGGGATATCTGGAGGTTCTATGGGCTACGGCATGTGAACGTGTTTGACATCTGTCGGTATGCCAATGGGAGTTATACTGGGAGTGACTGTGGTTGGGAGCATCATACCCCACACGCAGACACTAGGTCCAGTACTGAAATGCATGTGTGCACTGCTTCATGGGTGTGTAGTGGTTGGCTGTGCAAGATGGCTGTACAAGGCTGGGTGAGGGGTAATCCTTGGCATCATGCCACCCAACATGGTGTCCAGTGTGGTACAAGAGTGTAGTGTCTGCAATGTCCCACACAGATAGGTATTGTATGAACTGTCCTGACTGTGTATGGCCATTGCTTTGCAATGCATGCCATGTCTGTGTTTGATAGTCCTTGACATGGACATTGCCTGGGATGTGCACGTCCCACAATAATGTACAGTGACATGTACAAGTGTACCTGGTTTGGCTGGCACATGTTGTGTACACAGACTGTTATCCTCAGATATGCCAGTACTAGCCTGGTGTGGCAGGACCTGCTTATAGACAGCAGGTTGACCCTGGACCTGCATTCATAGCATGATACAGGTATTCCCTGGTGTCAGTGGCATCGGTCCATACAGGGCACATGTGTAAGGCATTGTATGGCCTCTGTGGATCACATTTGATGGCACCACATATGTTGCAGGCATCCAGTGGGGAACATAGTGAAGGCACATTTTCTGCAATTATGTGCCTATTGTACTGATGTACAGGGTGCCATGCCCTCTGCAGCCCACTGCAATCACACCATGCCTACTATCTGTCATCAATGTGCTGGGTACTAGCTACATAGCAGGATATTCTAGGCAAGTGTGTTTGTGTATGACACATGGGTTCAGAACTTAATCTGGGTAATAGTAGTGTTTCATACTTTGTTCACCAGGCGTTTTGCCAGATGTAGGGGTATGGCTTGTCAACACAGTCTCTTGGCTGATTGACATCTGTACTCCTCGTGAGGTGGACATTGTGATGTATAATACGGACACCATATAGGAAAACTACAAAATCCACTCTCCAACATGTCCAGAGGTTAGACACTCACAGCCACCTACACACAGGCTCTGACTGTCAAACACACACACACACCTGCCATGTCTTGGAATAGAAACCCTACCTAACTAGTGTATCACACTACAGCATTACGCAGTTACAGCACGTGCTATGGAGATTACTGGGTTACAGCAGTCCCAGAGGTGTATTACTAGGTGGGTGACAACAGCAGGATTGCCAAAGATGGTTATGTGAATTGTAAAGAGTGTGCATACTCTAAAAAGCATTGTTCCTTTCTCAGGCAGAGACACACACACACACACACACACACAGAGTTGGCCTCTCATGGAATAGAATCCCTACCTAACTAGTTTATCACACTACAACAATATGCAGTTACAGCACTCGCTACGGAGAATACCAGGTTACAGCAATCCCAGAGGTGTATTTCTAGGTGGGTGACATCAGCAGGATTGCCAAAGGTGGGTATGTGAATTGTAAAGAGTGTGCATACTCTAAAAGCATTGTTTCTTTCACAGGCAGGCAAGCAGACACACACACAGTTGACCTGTCTGGGATAAGAACACCTACCAAACTAGTTTAACACACTACAGCATTATGCAGTTACAGCACACGCCATGGAGATTACTGGGTTACAGCAGTCCCAGAGGTGTATTCGTAGGTGGGTGACATCATAAGGATTGCCAAAGAAGGGTATGTCAAGTTTACTGAGTTGTACATGTTTGTTACCTGCGTGTACCCGCTGCTTACTTTCATGAAAACACATTTACACATGCTTACAAGGGTTTTATGCAGTCCTAATTGACAGTATCAACAAGGCTTGCAGGTCTTGAACCCTGGACCATGCACACTGAGGTCACTGGACATACCACTAAGCCATCTGGGTTGTATACATGCTGCATGGAGTCTATAATGCACATCTTACTACAGGTATTCCACAGTACTGAAAACAAATGGGGCAGTCACTTTGTGTACATATGTACAGTACCCTTGAATGTACTGTACTCTGTGAAACAACAAAGACAAGTCTACATCTGTACAACTGTTATAACTACATATATATACATATATATGTATATATATATATATATATATATATATATATATATTTTTTTTTTTTTTTTATATTTATACACACACACACACCTACGGGATGTGTACATACACATATATATATGCATATAGACAGACACAGCCATAGCTATATAGATATATATATATATATATATATATATATATATATATATATATATATATATATATATATATATATACACATATACACACACACACAAACACACACACACACATGTCTGAACACCCTTTGTGACACAGAATGGTTCCAAAGGAACTGACGTGTACACAAAAGAGAAGCATCTCTTGTGCTATAACATTTACATCTTAAGCAGTTCACCAGAGAAGAGATGGTTGTTGTGTATGTGGAATTTGGGGTGGGGAATGATGGCTAAGATAATCTACCCTGGGGATTGTGGAGTTAGGGTGGGAGAATGATGGGTATGGACCTACACCCCAGTGACCACTTCTGTGTCACTGCTCGACAGTGGCACAGCAAAATAACAAACCCAACTGTAGTCGTGCTTGACTGTGTATTCTTTATCATTCCTAAATATGTAATACTTTGTAGACAGCGGTCACCACAGATGGCTACCATGGTGTGCTAAAAGACATTACACATGTGTATGCCTGGCTACATGGTAGTCACACACACAAACACGCACACACTTGCCAGTATTGTGTATACACGTCTTGCCTATGTAAAGGTAACTAGTACAGTGGTATGCAGTTGGGGTATGTGCCACAGAACACATGCAATTACACTTACTCTGACTCGACGTCTGAGCTGGGTGACATCACAGGACCAATTACTTGCAGTGGGGAGGGGGAAGAGAGAGGTTTAGCTGTTGATAAGGATAAAGGCCAGTGCAAAAGGAGGTATCTCTTTGGAATGCAGCAAAACCCGCAGTCATGACAGGATGCGGACACAAATACACACACACAACCACACTCAGCCATTTGCTGACAGACACACTCAGGCATTTGCTGAGACACACACACACACACACACACACACACACACACACACACACACACACACACACACACACACACTCAGCCATTTGCTGACACACACACTCAGGCATTTGCTATCATACCCACAAACACATGCACACAGTTGCCAGTGGTGGGGTCAGTACTCCTATCTACAGATCACTATTACAGTACTACGCAGTTACGAGAAGCGCCACAGAGATTATACATTCCAAGGCAGTCAGACTGCCCATCTAAGATTGAGGACAACAACAGGGAGACTGACAGTCACGAAGTACATAGCTGTAAGCCTGTGTGTTTAAAGTAGGTGTCCATTACAACCTGTATGCGCAAACAAGACACATCATCTGCAGGTAGGCCTGAGAGGTATAGTTGTAGCACAACAAGAATCTGAACTGGAGTATGGCCATCTGTGGAATGGACAACTACTATCACTATACAGGGTTACAGTGGGCATGCTCATGCACTTTGTATCACAGGGCCATTTGAGATGCTCTATGACTACAACTACACAAGGTTATACTGGGCATGCTCATACACTTAGTAACAAAGGGCTTGTTGGAAGCACTGACTCAAATTACACAAGGTGGCAGTGGGTACGCTCAAACACCTAGTAGCACAGGGATGTTTGGGATGCACTCCGATTCTAACCACTGAAGGCCACAGTGTGCATGCTCATACACTTACATGTACAGAACATGTTGTAATGGACTCTATTGCAAACACACAGGTTTACAGCTAGGTACATCTTACCTGTCAGTATATATGCACATCATACAGGTTTACTACCTGATACCTGTATGTGGCCCGTAAATTATATATCTGTGTCTGTGCTGTGTGATATATATGCATACATGTATTTGACGTACTGACATATATATAAGTATACACATTCATGCATGTGTGGACATGACAGACAATAGGTTACCTGGGTTGCACAGGCGGATGCTACCTACAGTATGTGTCACACACCTTGCTGCCCTGAAAGGCATACACTGATAGCAGGTTGTGGACAGTGGCATTATATGTGGAACAGTGGCATGTGCAAGTATAATGTGTGAGCCACCTTGTTTAATGGTACTGAGGTGCAGTGTCAAGATGACCTCTCCCGGCTGTGTTAGTAGTTGTCATTATTAGCAGAACTGCTACCCTAAGTATATCTCACATTGGTCGGATACACAAGTTCTGCTGCTGTCCGTCACCTTACATGAGGCATTTGCTACCAAGCACATTACTGCCACTCGCAGTGATGTCATGGTACGAGTGGCAACTGCTAGACCAAAACAATGAGTCAATGTCCTGCTGTTATTATGAGGTTGTCCAGTGTCTGTCATTCCGGGCTGTCATGACTGAATGACGAGCCTTCAACACAGAGCACATGTGTCCATGTTCCACGTGTGTGTGGATAATACCTAGGTCACATTTACCCATATAGCCGCATTCCAAGGCAAATGTCCTACACCCAGAAGTAACATCCTGACACCTACAAGACAATTGCATTGGATGCTTATGCTAACCAGTGCTAGATGTGTGGCTTTAGTAATCCATTTGCTCAATGTAGAACCTACAATGGGAAATACTGACATCTGTGCAGTGAGGAACACCTGGCTGAAGGCTCTGTAGTGCACAATTGCACTACCACCATACAACTCATTTCCAGACATGTGGGCCATAACAGTGGTATGGACCATTCCAGGTGGTGGTGTACACATATTCATAAAGGCTACTCACATGTAAAGACCACTACTCCGACATAATGCATCACAGATGACTCAGGTACAGGTGACAGTGGCAAATGCTGCATTTTAGGTTGTATCCTCATATACATCCACCACCTTGTCCCCAGACTACCAACACACATCCATATGTGATATGACATAGTATGGTAGACCACCAGATAACCCTCAATTGGTGGACTGTACCTAGGCCTGCATCAACTGTGCAAAGTACCCATGTACAGACACAGCTGCATAAAGTGTTATGCAATGCAATAATACCACTGTTTGTAACCAGCTCAGTTGTACACATACCAGGGTCCCTCAGATGTTATCGCCATTAACACGGTCGACTGTTGCTGTATGCCAGTAAACAACACCCTCATGGTTGGATATGACCTAACTGTACCTGTCCTGGATATGTACATCCCACACTCATACAACATAAATGACATTACCATAGCTTTCGTTATCCTTTCTACATACAGGTGGCTACAGTCATTACACACATGCACATGGCAGATAGCATGCTAATAGCACATAAGATTTGATATCTATGTTAACAGAGGTAATATTCCCTCTCTACTGGTCACCCATGACACCTATCATATCATACAACACCCCATGTGGCATGTATGTCTTTAGACATGTCCAGTAAAACAAACCAGGATGAACCAATTCAACTGTAGAACACTGGTTTATT
Organism: Protopterus annectens; assembly: GCF_019279795.1. Lineage (NCBI taxonomy): Eukaryota > Metazoa > Chordata > Ceratodontiformes > Protopteridae > Protopterus > Protopterus annectens. The sequence continues at coordinate 983,542,124 of NC_056733.1, forward strand.
GATGCTAGTTAAAATATAACACAACAAAACGAGTACTAAGTGCTTTCACCCATAAAATATACTGGGCATCATCGAGTACAAACACTGTCACAGCAAATTCCATTCAAATAGAAGCAGCAATTAGTGAATGAATTAACCAAACCATGACTGATAAAAAACAATTATAATTAACTTGATTTTAGCAATCATTTGTGCAAAAACACATTGTAGTCCCTAAAAAACTGCTTTAGAACTACTTTAAAAAGATTGCCTACATCAATGATTATAATGCAAGACTAATAAACCAAATAAAATAGTATATACATAATGTGTTATATATATAACAAATACATGTAATAAATAACTCTATAAAATAGTTAAAAACATTAGCATAAATGTTAAAATAATAATGTGAAAATATAAAAATGTAAAACCATAATACATCCATTATTTGTTTAAAATGGTCCTTTATATATTTATAATAAATAAATTGTAATTAAATAAATTGTGATTTATGTCTAAGTATACTGGCTATAGAAATGTAGTCTTTGATACCTGTGTGAATACTTGCATTAAGTCTTAGTTGCCATAGACATTCTTTAACTTCTAATAATGTCTTGTCATCACCTCCTTTGTTGTTATTATAAGGTATTCTATCTATCACAAAGAATAGGAACCTTTTGAAATTGTCGCACCTTATGCTATGTGTATAAAGTGCACTAGTGTCTTTTTATTTATTTATTTATTTTTTTTTATATCTCTAACATGTTCTCCTATTCGATCTTTAAGCTTTCTAATGGTTTTCCATACGTAGTAGGCTGAGCATGATGAACAAGTAGCAAGGTAAACTACCATTTTGGTATTGCAGTTGCAATTGTCTTTAGACATGTCCACCTACTGCAATGCTTACAAACATACCCAAATAACAGGACCATAGGACCTACACCATAGGTGGTGGCATGGCCATCCTCTACTCAAACAACCTTAACCTCTTACCATACCCTTCCCCAATTCCTGACTTCCTTCCAGCTGAAATCATCATCCTTAACTGCCATCTGAATCCCCACAAAAAACTTGCAATTGCCTCTGTCGACCTTCCTCCTGGTAACAATCTGCCCATTCTTGAAAACATCCTATCCTGGTTCTCCCACAACATACCATATGAGACACTTATCCTTGGTGATGTCAACATTGATTGGTCCAAACTCACAAGTGATTCCCCCCAACTCAGTATCCACCTACACAGCTTCCACCAACTTATAACATCTCCCACTAGCTTCCATAAAAATTCCACTTCCAGCTCCATCATAGACTGGATCCTTACCAATTCTCCCCACCAATACCACAATCCCACCACCTTACCTGACTCCCTCAGTGATCATCTCCCTACCAACATCTTAAGAAGTACTGCCATATTCCTAAACCACACCTTATCAAAGACTGTTGAAAACTATCGACTTTCAATTCATCACAATTTAACTCCATTCTCCACAACATAGATTGGTCCATCCTAATACACCTCCCCCTAAACGATGCTGTAAGCACTTTCAATAACATCTTCATGAATAATCTAAACTCCTTAGCTCCCTCTAGGAAGATCAGAGCAAAATCAAATCATGATCCCTGGCTCTCCAAAGAGAAAAGGTCCCTTATGAAACAAAGAGATTGTGCTTGTAAAACCTGGACTAAAACTAAACAACCACCTTTTCTTCAAAAATACAGGCAACTGAGGAACCTTGAAAAAACATACAACTAATGACAAAAAGTTATACTATAGCTCTGCTCAGCTTAACAACAAATTCAGTCCTCGAAAATTTTGGTCATCTCTCAACAACATCCTCTATCCTGGAAAGTCCTCTAATCCCTCCCCATACCCTAACCCTTCCTCTCAGGAAACAGCTACCCTCCTGAATAAATGCTTTATCACTTCCATCCAAAATCTGGTAACCTCTAAGCCAAACTCTACTTCGACACCCAACCCTCCAAGTGCTACTAACACAACTTTGTTTTCTTTTGAGCCAGTTCCCATTACTTACATCAAATCTCTACTACTCAAGCTAAAACCTTGCTCTCCTTCCACTGACAATCTATCTCCTACATTCCTCAAACTTGCTGCTGACTCAATTTTTTATTCTATATCTATACTAATTCATCGATCTATTCTGGAATCAACTGTCCCCACCCTTTGGAAATCTTTCTTCACTATCCATCTTCATAAAGGTGGAAACTCCACTGACCCCCTCAAACTACCGATCCATTGCCATTCTGTCCTCCATCTCCAAGATATTAGAAAAGTGTATTCATTCACAGCATCTCAATCACCTCCTCACACACCACTTACTTACCCCTACCCAACATGGATTTCGTCCTCACCACAGCACCACCACTGCCCTCCTCTCCTTCACTCATATCATTGCAGAGGCCCTAGACAACAATAAACTCATTTCCTGTCTCTTCCTAGATCTCTCCAAAGCCTTCGATACTGTCTCTCATCCTCTACTACTATCCAAACTCACAAATCTCCACCTATCCCCCTCCACACTTGCCTGGTTTAATAGTTACCTATCTGGCAGGGAACAATCTGTAAAATGGTTCTCATCCTCCTCACCTTTCCTTTCATCTCCACTGGTGTTCCCCAAGGCTCCATCTTGGGACCCCTTTTGTTTAACATCTTCACCAATGAATTTTACACCTCATGCAAAGAATCCTCCCTTATTCAGTATGCCGGCGACTCCACACTTATATCCATCTCAAATAACATTCCTGAACTACACTCCCTGACCCAACAGGCCCTACTATCCACTGAACAATGGCTCTCTCACATCCTACTGATCCTAAATCCCAAAAAGACCAAACTCCTACTTTTCCTTCCCCATTCTCTTACTCATCACAAAACCTCCTTTTTTATTACATCTTCTAACAAAACAACTATTCAACCTGACACCCACAAAAAAATCCTAGGGGTCATTATCTATGACGAACTAAAGTTCAACCTACACATACTCCAATGTATAAAAAAAACAAACCAGAAACTAGGTCTGCTATATCAGAATAAAAAATTCCTAACCCCTGAATCTAGACTTACCCTGGGCCAGGCACTCCTCCTCCCTTCCCTCTTATACGCCACCCCAGTTCTTACCAATATCCATGCCTCCGCTCTAAACAAACTCCAACAGACTTACCATAAAATAGCCAGATTCATTATTAACTCCACATACAACTCACACCACTGCATTTCTTTAAACTCTCTTCAATGGCTTGAACTTCCCCAATTTCTGCTATCTTATCAATTTCATATGCTACACTCTATTCTTTATAAACCCTCCTTCTGTCCATCTCTATCTTCCTTAGTCTCCATCTACATCCCATCCCGGACCCTACGTACTTCTAACCAACAATTACTTGATATCTACCACCCAAAATGGTCAGTAGGCAGACTACTCTACAAACACTCCCTTGCCCATGCTTGGAACAAACTTCCCCTTGACTTACGTTCAATCTCCCACACCTCACACTTTAAAAATAAACTAAAAGCTTATTTTCTCAATTCCAGAACCTGCCCTTGCCATGACCCTACCTAGTCTTCCTTCCCTTTATGTACCCTCAAAAGGACCATACTTAGTACCTCATTACACCTCTCTCCAATCTGTCTACTATGCATTTGCATAATTTTATACAAACAAATTTTTTTATTGTTGACCTATTGAACTATATCAATGTAAAATTGTTACTTAGCTTCTTTTTAATGCAACTTTATGCATCTAACCCAACATATGTGAATCATTTTGCTATAACTGTTATTATATCAATATTGTTTAAAATTGTACTTGTTTAAAATGTACTACTGGAGCTTTTCTCCTCGGGTCTCCACTGAAAATGGGCCACAAGCCCAGTTGGACAAACCTAGTTAACAAATGTTAATAAATAAATAATAAATAAATACACAAGGCCTGTACTGACAGACTCAGGGAAATCCAACTCTGCTCTGTATGTTCCTGAGTAGTCACAGGTGATATGTTCATGACATGTACAGGCATGTGTGGCCACAGCTCCTACATATACCCCATGTCGACAATTGCAAGCCATGCATGCTGTGTGCTGTCTGGACATTAGCCTTAGTACCACAATAGCCAGTACATGCTGGGGTGAGATGTTTACAAGCCACAGACCTCGCACATGCTTGAATGAGTGTACCACCTAGCTCTAACAGAACACATTGCTGGCACTCTTCCAGTAAACATGAGGTGTGTGTGGCAAATATGATGTGCTCACTATTGACCAATACAGTGCCCTGGCTTCACCAAGGCACTGTCAAGTAACAGTTTGTAGGAGCATGACATGGAATAATGCTGTGTGTCCTACTCGGTGAAGGTGGTGGTGCCCTAGCAGTACATGAATACAACATCCATTATGGTATACTGCTCAGCTATGTTTCACACATGGTGTGGGGTAGGTGTGAAATGTATCATCTTGACCTGCTAGTGCACTTACTGATGTAGACCGCATATGTGTATATGTACTGATGTTTGTGTAGATTCCATGTGTGTGCAATGTCTGATGTCTGAAGGTGACTGTTGGCACGTGTGGGTGTGTGTGTCCATATATGTCACATATGATTGGGAATACATCCCACATGTTATCACTCTCCTGAACACTGTTGTTGACACCAGGACAGAGTGAAGTGTAGAAAGAAAGTCATAGGCAGGTGGTTAAACCTCACACATGTAAAGTGATTGTATGTGTATGACATAGGTGTATATCTTTGTGAATGCCACTGTGTGTGTGTGTGTGTGTGTGTGTGTGTGTGTGTGTGTGTGTGTGTGTGTGTGTGTGTGTGTGTGTGTGCGTGTGTGTGGCTGTCCGTGTGTATGGCTATCTGGTCCCTTGAGTGAGGCTGTATTTTACCATAGTGAAACATTAATACCCCTCCCCCCATCCACTCAATGCAATCTAGCATCCCTGTTGATATCATCAATCATAGACGGGCATTCTAACCACCTGTTAACATGTACACCCTGGGGTGTGCCCTGTTGTTACATAGCCTACTGATGGACCCCCCTCCCCACATACACACACTGCACTGTAGTATCCCTGTCTATGTCCTCGATCATAGGCCACTCCAACTACCTGTACATGTGTAATCTCTGGGTGCGTCTTGTAATTGCGTAGTACTATAATGATGATATGCACATAGGCAGGGGTTCTTATCCGAATACTGGCAACTGTGTGTGTGTGTGTGTCAGAGTGTGTGTTACTGTGTCTGTGAATCCCTGAGTGTGTGGGTGTGTCTGTGTTTGCATGCTGTCATGGCAATGGGTATTACTGCTTCCACTATTTCCATTGGCCTTTACCATTGTCATCCGGCATACAATTATTTTACCTCCTCCGCGCCCCAGGTAACTAACTATACCTGTGATGTCACCCACTATGGATGTGACGGCTCTGAAAACAGTAGCTTACTACACAGCTATCATGCTCTTGGATCATTAGAACAGTAAACATAACTGAAACATGGGAGAATATAACTGTGATGTGGAAGCTACAAAGTGCATGCAGGTATTGTCATACTGACCTGTGGGTAGTCAACATGTGCATATGGGACACTAACCACAAACACCAACATCCCCCGGCACATGCAACTACACCTGAAAGAGGAAGGCAGAACATCAAGATCAACATGCTGTTAGTGTTGTTACACATGATACATACTGTCACATGTACAAAATGCATTCCAAACCTGTAATACATGGTATGTCTGCTGCCTGTCAACGCTACTTAACAATATTAATCTACAATTGTCTAAATAGTATGTTCACCTTGTGCATCAGACCATATGAACATGTCCCTGCACCAATGGTGTGGATAACAGGGATGCAGCACATGCATCATCATATGCACAGGGTGATAATATTTGCCAGAGGCTTAGGCTGCACCATTGGATGACATCATGTGTGTGTGTGTTAGCGCCTGTGATTTCATTGGGCGTCTGTGGATGTTATGCGTGTGTGTGTTGAGGTGCCCTACATTTGTTTTTAGTGTGCGTGTGTGTGTGTGTGTGTGTGTGTGTGTGTGTGTGTGTGTGTGTGTGTGTGTGTGTGCATGCACACAGGTCTGGCATATGGCTGGCCTACCCAGGGGTATTACTGACAGCTGCAGACTGTACAAGGCAGGTGTCACAGTTCACGGTGTCCGGCCACAGCCACATGAACTGCACCTGCCAGGGGTTGCACGGGTACTACCAGGCAGAGGTCCAGATTGGGTACTGTCTGATGACACATGTCCACTGGGACCGTGTCCCTATTGGGACCGTCCAGAACAACATGCATGTGGCCTGCTGTGTCCTGGTGTGGACTGCACAACACCAGCTGCACTGCTGCTGCTACCGCCACTATGGGAGCGGTCATGTGCAGTAGCATGTTCACACAGACCTTCAACAGGTGATGTAGCTGACCTACGTCCACGTGCTCGATGCCTCACTCTCACCAGATGTTCCAGCACAGACATTCCATGCTCGAGGATTGACATGCCACCGTCAAGGACTCCCACCATGTCACCCAATCGTCTATCCATAACATTTGCAAGATGATGGTGAGCATTTGCAAGTGCCTGGATGTTGTCAGTTAATGAATGGACAGCAGCCCTCTGAAGCCTCAGACCTTCTCTGTTGTGCTATTCAGCACATACCTGTGCCTCCATTACAGCCTGAAACGTGTGTCTGGTGACTACAGCTGATATGCTTTGTCTCGCAGGAGCATGTTGGCCAGTGATCCTCCTACAAGCAGCACTGGGCACATGCCTGTGTGGGACATCACCAGTCTGTTGACTGGAATCATGGTGTGCAGGCACACCTTCCAAATTCTCCACACTTCCCTGTTCCATGCTACCACCCACCAACTGTACTTCCTCTATGGCCAGTTGTAATGGGGTATGTGCAGGCAGGGGAACTGTGTGCGAGAATGAGGGGGAGACAGGTGGAATGGCAACCAATGGCACAGATTCAGCCCCTAACAACTCTGCCTGTGCCTCAATTATACTATCATCATCACTGCTAGAGTCTGTGGGGACACTAACATCAGGTGGACCGCAGGAGAGCAACACACCTACATCAACAACTGTGAGGGGATGACAAGAACTGTACATTACAAGTTATACCAGACAGACACAGACAGACATGGACAGAGACAGACAGAGGCAGACAGCGACAGACACAGACAGACAGAGACAGACACACACAGACAGAGACAGGCAGAGACAGACACACACAGACAGAGACAGACACACACAGACAGAGACAGACACACACAGACAGAGACAGACAGAGACAGACACACACAGACAGAGACAGACACACACAGACAGAGACAGACAGAGACAGACACACACAGAAAGAGAAACAGACAGACAGAGACAGAGACAGACACACACAGAGACATACACACAGACAGAGACAGACAGAGACAGACACACACAGACAGAGACAGACAAAGACAGACACACACAGACACGCAGATACACATGCTACATGCAGGTGATATGGCAGATGCCATTCAGCTTAGACAATTATAGTTTCAGCTTAGACAATTATAGTGGTAGTTATCATACATCCCTGAGTTGCACACAACAGCATGCATGTGTTATAGCAGACGGCATGCACCTTACACAATTATAGTGGTGGTTAGCATACATAACTGTATTGCACCATTTGTGTTAGTAGCCTATGCCCCATACTTGCAACACAAAGCATGCACTTTGCACCATTGCACCGCACTGCCATGGTGTGTGCAACATACACCACATGTTAACAGACCATTGCTGACCTTTGTACATCTGCCACTAATGCTTTGTGTTGGCCACCACCCCTATGTGTGAGGACATGAGCAGTAGGGTATGTCGACTGCATACTATGTTTGCATGAGCCCTAGCTTGCATATCTCCCCCAAAGCAGTGCATGTCTGTTCAACATTATTCCGCCTACACCTGAGCTGAGTCTAGACATTGTACATGTGGCTGTACACACATGTTTGACATGGCTGTCCCTACTTTGCAATGGTGCCATAGACCAGCACTGGTTTACAGTACACCAGCCTGCTGTGTGGCGTATGACCTTGTCAATCACATGTAGTATGACATGTCTTCTGCTGACGTGTTAAATGACATGCATACATGTGTAACACAATGGTATCCTTTCCGATCTACAGTATGGTAATGGTGTCCCAATGCAGGGAAGTGTTGTATTAACATGGGCCTTCAGCTGATGCAATGTTGTCTGTCCACCCTACAAATATGCAGGGACATACTGCACATTGAGCTGATGTGCATAGCCATTGCAGGGCATCATGTGGCTTCCCAATTGCTATACAGAGTGAGCTACTGAAACAGTTCATAGCCATGACTATTTTCACATTCAATACATAGCTAATGTGGAATGTGACCCACGTCACTGAGGTGCATACACACTAAACCCTAATGTGGACTGTGAGACACAGGTCACAGAAGGGTATACAGATGACACCCCTGCACATCTGCAACCATATTATTGATGCCTGGCAATTATGCCCGCACATAGCTAACTTAGCAGTACTTTATGTCCCACATGCCATCTGTGCACCTCACAAACATGAGGAGCAGGCATGACAGTGATGTCTGACACCAGCAAGGTGAATGTACTGTATCTGTGGCTTGATGTTGTTGTAAGTATATGTTGTGCAACACGTGTATGTATTTGGATACTGTATAGGTGAATGCTTCCATGTCATGACACACTCAAGATATTCAAGACATGTTATGTGTTGGTTTCATGTTATGCCTACTCAAGCTGTGCACAGGTCTGTATGATGTTTAGTGTTTCACATCTATAACAGACCAATATACAACTGCCATAGTTGTATTGTGTCAAGCCACTGTACAACAGGGTATACACACATGTACATCACTTCTACTGTGTGTATTGCTTCATGTCTCTGGCCATCCTCTATGGCTATGTGTGCACATGTTTTGTCCCATGATTGTGATGGCCATCTTATTTCACATGACAGTGTTATCCCATATGGCATACACCCATAGATGTCATATGCTCCACTGAGGACAGGGTTATGCAGACAAAGGGTGGTATGTATGGGATGTGATACATGTTTTGCAGGATAGCTGAGCAGTGTTGCAGTCAGCCCACTACATGTCATGGGCATGTCAGATAGCACATGACATTGTGTGACATTCATAGCAAGGGTATACTCCACAAGGGTGCATCCTGTGGGCCGGTCATACTCCAGCTCCAACACATTTAGAGTGTGTGCACACATATGCTCTCTCTACAGTACTGTTCATATTCCCAACATGTGTAATGATGATATGTAGTACCTGTCCCTACAGTGGAACACACCTCCACCATTGTATTCACTGTTGTCCACACATCTGGCAAAGATAGTTTGGAAGGTTTAGTGTAGGTGTTTCTTATAGTCCTCAATTGTTTCACATAGGTAAACACTGTGATGCATTGCAGGTCTGACCAGTGTCCATTAACAGGACCACCATACATTATGTGTATGTGTGTTATGGCAGCTAGCATGCAATTAATATGCTGCGTGCATATCAAGCCTGGTAAATAATAACAATCTCACCTGACACAGGCTGCTGTCGCTGCAAAATGCCAGAGGTACCTAAACAGGAGTGTCAAAGCAGTAAGATCATTATCCACACCTGTGTGATAGCTACAGGGTGCAATGTCCATGTTAGCACATAAGCCAGTACAATACACTATACTATGGAGTATGCACATCTGTGCATACATAGAGTAGCGGACTATAGTATGTGGCATGAGTGCATACATGCCTTGCATATGATGTTACATTATATATTGTACAGTAACTCATGTAACTATGTGAAATATAGTTGTGTTTTAAGTGCAGTAATGACTTACCAGGCATCTCCAGGCTCGGAGGCTGAGAGACACCCACCTCCACAATACCAGCTAAAGCTTGTGGATGGAGGTCTGCAGGTGTCCCCATGTTGGCCAGTAGCTCCTCGGTACGTGTGAGTGGGGGATGGGTGAGTGCCCCCCCCCACCTGTTGCTCCTTGTTCCCTGGCGATTGCATTAGCACACTGTTTCGCCTGTCTAATGAGGTCCAGTACAGTGGCAACACACCTACTGATAGGTGCAATTGTGACCACCAACATCATTTACCCTCCTGCAGAGTTCCTCCCACAGGGCATCCCACTGCTGTGCATCCTGTGGCATATGGCTGAAGAGCGTTGTGTGGTTGTCAAGGAGGTATGAGATGAGGACCTCATCCTCCAAGTGGCTGTATGCTGGCAGTCTGCTACGTGGCATACCTGGAAGACATAATGATGGAGACAGGTCACAGTAACTCACAGAGAAGTACAGCAGTACAGCTGAACATACATATGTATCACATTTATTAAGATTACAAATACATCTTTGCAATTCTACATGACACTAACACCACTGACATGTATAAGTCATGCACATTTGACACTTACTGGTGATGGGATGTTATCGCCATATATGTGTGTGTCATGTGTTGACATTGCTCATACACCATGTGGATGTTGTCTTGACTGTTTGCCTGTACTGGTATCTTTACCTATCAACACATGCCTGGATGTGTTCACATTAATGCAATCGACCTTAATGCTGTGTATATGTCACATATATAGTCATACATAGCCGTTAGAGACATGACCTGTGACCCTGCAGACTTGCAAGCATGTATGTGTTTTGCCAGATACATCTACATGGCACTGTACAGCTGTGTAGCATCCTGCCATGTATTGCATGTGTTGCACATGTGTAACACATGGGACAATAGCTAGCCCGATGGTATTTGCAGGGTTGGATATCAACTATAACATGTATGGTCATAGTGATCTAGTAGGCTATATGCCCTGGGCCATTTATGAGCCTAGGCAGACAGGTTACCTAACTGTAGGCAACAGACAGATAAGTTTCAGTGGCCAGTTCAAGCAGTGCCACAGAACTGATCCACAGGGTTACTGATATATTTGGCATGCGGCCATCCCGCCATGTCACAGAGAGGGGCAATGTGCAGCTTTGCTGGACAGGGATGCATAGTATGGCAAGAGTATGTTAAGTGCATGGGACAGAGATCTGTCAGGCATGTTGTGATCCTTGTACTAGAAAGGTGGATGTCCATGAAGTATGTGTTTATTTGGGATCAGGATGTGTTAAGATGTCCAACACCTCTGGGTTGGAAATGGCTTTATTCAGGGTAGGCTGCATGCTACATAGTGCAGCTATGGATTGGGAAGGGCAGTGTAGGCCATCTACACATGGGCAATAACCCTTAAAGGAAATATGTGATCTATTATGGGTCACATGGTTGTTGGGTATGACTGAGCAATTATCTCTATATTCCTGGATGGCACCCTGTCATGATTAGGGGTGCCACATATGACTACCTGTCTGGTGTGGTGAAGTAACTATCAAAGGAAAGTACTGTCTAGCTGCATCCCATACACACAGTTGCCATTATGTTGACCGCTGCCTAGGTGGTAGTAATGGGTACAGGGTTTGTAACATAGGGGATGACAATACAATACGTAGCTGTCAGATTGTGACCATACATCACACACCACACATCTGTCACACTAAGGCCCTTCTGTATGTTGAACGCAGCACACAATGAGTCAACTATTGCTCCTAGCTCATAGTCATTTGCAAACATCAATAGGCAGATGCCTTCTGTGTCAGTCTATGTGGTATAGATAACAAAGAGGGGGAGTACCAGGAATGACCCCTGTATTACTGTGGCTGGCACTGGTTTGATGTGCGTGCATTAGTCAGACACCTTCTGTAGTGTTGGTTCTGCCAGCAGTCCAGTTGCCAACCACTCCTGTGACAAAGGACTAATACACTTAGTTTACTGAGTGTAGCTGGAACACAGTATGGGTGATGGTGTCCTACGACCTGGCAAGGTCATGATATGCAGTATGAATCAACCCTAGTGTCATCTACATCTGTACCGAGTATATCAAATAAGTTGATCATGGTTCATGGCTGTACAGACCAGACTCAGCAGGGTAGTTGTGCACTATGTCCCATTATCAATGGTGTCTCCCCCTTTGTGGGGTGTGATAACTGTTACTGTGCACCATTTGGTGTGTACACAGCCTGACATGGAGCTATGATTGAACATGATGTGTATGTGGATAGCTGACTTTTCTTACCTTTGTGTAGGATACACCCTGAGATGTTGGCAGGTCCCATGAAAGCTGTATGTATGGCTTTAGAGAGTGCAGCTTGTACCTGCATAGTCGTTTGTACAGGGGCCCTCTAGTGTACATGTTTATATTACTAAGTCTACCTGTTGGGGAGAGGTGGGAGTGGGCTTAGGGTCTCCAAGACCCTATCTGGATGAACAGGTGCTATTTCTGTAGGTGCAGTACTTCCCATGCCATAGTGCTGTGCAGCATGGCAGGCCTTGTCATTGCCGTTACGATTGATGACACAGCTATGGAATGCTCTGTGCTTGACCTCATAATATGTGGCTGATTAGTTTCACAGTAGCTTTGTGTGGTTATATATGGTGTTATCTGCATCTTACTGAGGCTGACCAGGGATCACCTACACTCATGTGTGTTCACTCTTGCAACAGTCACTACCTTCTGTGGTACAGTTTAAAACATGACACCACCAGTTTGCCTTATTGTTTGTGTTGGGTTGAATCCTGGTTCTGTTTCAATGGCACAATCACTGCACATATGTGACTGCTTAAGGTTCATTTGTGTAGGATTCAGCATTTGCATATGCATTGTCTATCTGCATGGGTGCCATGACAGTCACCATTCTGCTCTTAGGAAACATAGCATTGGCATTGGGGACTAATTATGTGTAGCATACTGTTAGCACTGTTTGTGTGACTACTGTGATCCAGGTCAGTGGGGGCGATGGAATCCAACATGCACTGAGTGTAGATGTTGGTACATGAGAAGTCTTCCCAGTTCATAATGGAACAGTTGAGTGTAGCCATTATTATGGTTCTGTCTCAGACCTAATCTTCCCCATTACAGCACATTATGACAGTTGGGAAGTCCGTGGCCTGGTGGGTGATCTGTCTCAAGGTGCATTTTGAATTCCACTTTGGCACAAAGCTAGTTGCTCAGCATAATGCATCTGATGTTATGCAAGTGCAACTAGCGTGGGGGTGTACATATCCTTCAGGAATATGGACACACCTGCAGCCCGCGTGTTCTAATAAAGGATAATGGGCAAGAGGTGAGGCATGTGTTATATCATGGTCATGCAGGTGTGCTCTCTGAAGCGTTGAGACATGTCTCAGCCACTGCACAGATATGTTCTCCATGTTAGGGATTGACATATGTGTGCCTGTATAGTGTTTCTGACACGTATCATTGTGTAGCGAGACCCGCAGTTTTTTGCTTGGCTGTCCCTGTAACAGCAGTGGGCCTTCACTTGAAACATGCATGATGAAGGCACTATAGAGGAAGCATGAGCCCTAGGCAGTATCCAGATTCCCAGGGGTGACAGGTGCAGGCCCTGTCTGGCAAAGCATCATGGTCTGTCAACCATGTTATCCCAGGCAGACTGATACTGGATACCCTTTGACTTGTACCACTACACTAGACAATTGTGGAATACAATCCTTTTGTCCCTGTACTGCAGTATCATTCTGGCCAATGGCAGAATGCTACCCAGGCCTTGGAACATACCTGCATGGGCTACAAGACCTGACAGTTCCTACATGTGTTTCCATGCAGTCCAGACTACTGCATCACAGGTCCTGCACAACAACATGGAATATGCCAGAGCCATGTGTATAGTTCAAAAGGTGGTCTGAGTGTATGGGTATGTGGCTAATCATGGCAGACAGGCAGCTGATAGCATGTATGCCCTCGTATAGGTTGGTGTGTAACATAGTGCTAGAGTTTGCATTCACAAATGAGTACTGTTGGGCATGTTTCCAGTCACATGTTCTGAGGTGTGGCACAATTATGCAAACTATGTCATACAGTTTGTGTATTTCGGTGTCTGTCTCTTCCTGCTTAGGGGGGGTCACTTGTTTGGCCAGATACTTATACGTGTCTGTGAATGTGTGTGATTTCTGGTAGTGTGTGGGTGTCCTTACTGTGTTCTGGTAAGGGTATGTGTTGATTGTGTTGATGAGCTGCATGTGTTAACCTGCACCTCATGACTGTCCAGTCCAGTCATGGCTGTTGACTGGCCTGCCTTCCAGCTTATCCCTGTTGCTGCATCCCAAACAATGTGTGGGGCATGGTGTTAGGTGGGTTTGGCAGTGTACATGGCATAGAGATTACATTCCCCCAGCATGTCCACATACACAAAGCTGACATTAGTAAACACCATTAGCTGACTAGTGGACATGCATGTATAAGCATTCAGTACTATAAGTACCAAGTACTGTATTTCATTTACGTATTGCTTATGAAGATGTTTTAGACAGTGATACTCACATGTACATATTTGTGTTATGGACGTGACAACACTGGCTATTATGGAAACATTGGTGCTACCTTTAGCAGTAATCCTCCTCTGAGGAGCACATCAAATCCTATTAGTTGATTACAGATGATGCAAGTATCTACAGGTCTAATTCCTTCTCTGGATATATACTCACATATACACCAGAACCATGAGCTCTGTTGGGCACAGACACCCACTCTCCAAACAGAGTCATGTATCAATAGACTCTGCTGCCACTATCAACATGATCCGGATATAATCAGATAGTGTGAGCCATCACCTATGAAGCGGCTATTACACATGGGCAGCTGTCTCCTACATCTTACACTCCTACTGCAGATGTTACGCTGGAGTTAAAGATAATATGCAACTTGTTTCATTACCAGTACTGTGCACAACCTTACATACAGTATTTGCAAGCAGCTGTTAGGTTGGCAATGAGAGGTTGGGCTACACAAACCTGGTAGTTCAACCACTGTGGCTGTACTCTCAATATCCACTCTATGTAGGTGCACACATAGCCATTTGGCCCAGCCCTGTAACAAGGGTCACTACACATTTGCATAACATGTACACATGCACAGATGTTATTGCTTGCAAACAATAATAGAGAGGTGAATATTACATGTGTTATGTGCATGGATCGTTACCTAGCTCTTCCAATTATCTTTACTATCATGCTGCTAAACTGTCAGATGAATACAAATTATATGTATCCTGTTATTGAGTATTGTAATTGCCAATAGACATAACTACTGTTTGCATAACAGAACTGCTATGTAGAATAGAATACAAATCTGCCTATAATACTGTACATTACACAGTTATTGGCACAATATCCCACAATGCACACCATATTTGCACGGTAAGCCCACCTTTAACATGTTCATCTTACTTATACACCCATACATATGTTGACTGTTACAATATATCGACATATACTATCCCCTGTTATAGCACATACTTGATGGACCAATCCTGACACTGACAGTGGCTTGAAGAGAATTGGTGGGTTCCAAGCCCATATCATCCCTTGTGGTGTATGAGGAGTTTGCTGTGTGACCTACAGCAGTACACACATAGAATACTACAAGCATTACTACTGCTCAATAATACATCGCTACAAGATAGCTATTTCCGCTATATGCATTGATTACACTGTAATTCTTACAGTACAGGTACTACATACACAGACATACTACATGTATTGTATACATTCTTAGTAATCAGAGGTGTTATTAACTAGTATAATACTTGTTTTCAGTTCATCTTTCATTGTTTTGTACTGTCCTACAGGTAGATACAGATGGTTTGAATGTGTGACAAGGCAACCTTTTATAGTCACAGATCAGTAACATGTGCTATTCCAATGACCATTTGGTGTTCCTAAATAGCTAATTACATGCACATCAGCTGCACTGTTACTGCCTTAGCCAATACCATGGCTACAGTGGAGTATAACTGAGTACTCCACTTGGGCGTTGTCCCTTTGCCTTACTTGTGAGGAAGACAGTGTGGAAGTGTTGTTTGGAATCTATTGCAACAGCTGTATGGAGACAAACAGTAATATATTGTGTGTAATGCCTAGAGAATTTGGTCTAAATGTGAGTACTGCTGTTATATTTCAGAACATTGCTACTTGTGCAGGGTTTGTCTGCACCTAATACTTCTGCATATGTTTCAGTCTGGCCAGGTTGTTTGACCAGCTTAAGACTGCATAGCTATGCATATAATGTTAGGGGGTTTACAGTGTGCTTACCAGACATATGTAGTTTGATGTTACTGTGTATCATACTGTGCTGATAATCAGTACTCGGTAACACTTCCTGGTGTACAAACCTTTCAACACTCTGAAATGGGAATAGTTCATACAAACCCTGTTACATCAGCAGCTGTTCAATTGTATAACGGCAACTATTTCACATAGGGCCATGTTAGTGTGTCTGTGTCCAGGTATGTTAAGGTTTCAGCAGATGTTGTACAGTAGTTGAATAATTGGTTATGGTATGACAGTATGTATTGATGTAATTATTTTGGTTGTGGAGTAGATGTTGGTGGGTGTACATAGCACATGCAGGTGTGTAGGAACCCCTTTTATACAACGTCCATATGTGTGTGGGTGTTCTTTCCCTATGTGAACACCTATCCCTTAGTGGACTAATACTATGGTAATTGCAGGCTGATTCATTAAGACACTATTAAATGCTTCCTGTATAGCATGCATATACTGTTAGTCCTTCAATCCTTTTGGCAATACATTGGAATGTAATAAAGTTTTGCAAAATGAAAGCTGTCTGTGTATTAATATCATGGATATTTGCAGTCATTGCAGTTGTGTTGGTGACTGTGTCCATAGAACATATTTATAATAGTGTATTGGCATATACTCTTCGTATGTTATGTTCATATTGTTTGGGGGGGGTGGAATGTGTGATTGCTATGGTCCATGTTATACTCAGATATGACCACTTCGGATGCTGTCCACAGATATGTATGTATGTATATATATATATATATATATATATATATATATATATATATATATATATGTGTGTGTGTGTGTATGTGTGTGTGTGTGTGTGTATATCTATATATATGTATATATATATATATATATATATATATATATATATATATATATATATATATATATATATATATATATATATATATATATATATATATATATATATATATATATATATATATATGTGTGTGTGTGTGTGTGTGTGTATATATATATATATATAGATAGATATATATTATTGCCTATGTTTATCTGTACCTCCATAGATGTGTAGATGTTTTTAACCTATCTATATATATATTCATATATATGTAGACCTGTATATATCGACATGTCTCTATGTATCTCTCTCTCTCTCTCTCTCTCTCTATATATATATATATATATATATATATATATATATATATATGAGCATACACCTTTAATTGGGTACATGGTGGGTTGTCCTATTTCAATACATTCCTCCCTTTTGTGTTTTAACCTGTCTGCATACACAACTGGGATAGGTACATCCCAGGTAGCTTAGTGTTAGGTTACTCTGAGGATGGAGTACATGGTTGCGGGTTCTACTCCTGGAAGGTGTTATTATTTTACCTCTCAGAGCAGGCGCTGGTAGGGAAAGTGTGAATAATGCACATTTACGCGGTTGTAAGCAGGTTTGCCCGTGGTCTGCACGACATTAAGCAAAGGTTAAACCTGTGAAGCGCTTCTCCGTTTACCGTGTTTCAGCGCCGCTTCACGCAAACCCGTGGAAACCCGCTTACAACTGCTTAAGAGTGCTTTAATCCACCTGCATCCAACAGCCCTTATTCTGGCCCTCAAAATAACCTAACAGCCCTTGCAGGACTTGAACCCAGGACCATGAACACCACAGTCACTGACATTACTACTAAGGCATCTGAGATATGTACAAATGTTATGGTGTTTAGAATATACATTTTGCTACAGACATTCCTCACTACTGAAAACAAATGTGACAGTCAGTTTGTGCACATATGTCTGATACATGTTAATGTTCATATGTTTGTGAAATTAGGTGTTGCAATGTGACATGACAGGGTGTATAATGAATGAGAAAAGTTCATGCTTTGTGTCCTTTTTATCTTGTCCCCATACTTCATGTATACCCCTCCAGTTCACTTATTGGACATCCGACCCAGGCCCTCCTTGATGCATGATTGCATTACCCATCATTCCTCCCCCACCCCAATCTTCACATACACAACAACCACCCCTTCTATGGTGAATTAGGTTAATATTAATTGTTATAATACCAGAGCTGAATGTGTTTTGTGTACATCCCAATTCCTTTGGAGTGCTTATATGTCATGATGCAACTGTATAATATATATATATATATATATATATATATATATATGTGTGTGTGTGTGTGTGTGTGTGTGTGTGTGTGTGTGTGTGTGTGTGTGTGTGTGTGTGTGTGTGTGCAGACATCACTGACATGCATATATATATATATATGTATATATACATATATATACATATATATATATCTATATATATATATATATATATATATATATATATATATATACATATATGTATATCTATATATATATATATATATATATATATATATATATATATTTTTTTTTGTATTAGTTTGTAACAGTAATACATATCTAGACTGGAATGTGTTGGTTCACAAACTATAGTACATTACAATGTACTGTACATATGTACACAAAGTGACTGTCCCATTTGTGATCATTACAGTGAAATACATACGGTATAAGCTGTAGTCTCAAGACCATGAAACATGTATACACCTCAGATGGCTTAGTGGTAAGTCCCGTGACTATAGTGTGCATGGTCCAGGGTTTGACACCTGCGATGCTTTACAAATGTTTTTTACTGCAGAATAAGGCTCATTTAAGCAGTTGTAGGCATGTTTAAAAGTGTTTGTGTGACATTATAGCAGTGGTTAAACACAGTTAAACAAACTTTGTAACATATAACCTGTGCGCACAAACACGACCACATCCGCTAACTACTCAGGATATATACATTTCAGTGAAGTAACATCTCACTATCTGCTGACATAACATTACATTCTCTGTTGACTGTACTCTCCAGCACACATGTGTTTACATGGGTGCTTCAAATGTTTATTATACAGACGATTACTACCTATATATGAAAGCTGTGGTTAAGGTATACTTTTGCACATAATAAACATCCCTGCCTTTATCGGGATTGTAACCTCGAATGCACAGATACTATGCAGATGCTGTAACCATTACACTGTTGACATTAATGTTGCTTCCACCTATTTCCTATTTAGATGATTTCTGTGTGTAAGCTAGGCTAAGCAAAGGGCAGGAGCCCCCAAACTCACTGAGCTTCACGTACTCTTGAAATAACAACATATAACAAATGTACTGTGAGACAATGCATTACATTTCTAACTACATTAGACATAGCCCCTCATTGACACACTTCAAGGGAAACCTTGTTGTGTGAATGGGTATACACCCCTGAGCTCATGTGTCCCAGAACCATACAGCCAGTGGGTGGGGGAGCCTGTCCAGTTTGATAGCTGCGAGACCTGTTGGGGGAATTGAATGGTGTTGAATTGTCACATTAACATGCCCTCTTTAGATCACTAAGTCCCCCTATCACCCTCCACAACCCCAGTCTTCAACTGCTTCCAGCAACTCTGCCTGGAATTGCTTCATTGGCTATGCTTGACAGAGGCTCAGTTACTTCATCAATGATGTGGGGAAAGCTAACACACTGTAGCTATGCTTCTAATTGACCTTAGGCAGATAGGTAGTAGGCTATCTGTGAACCTCTAACGTGCAGGCCATCACAGCCATAATATGTGAATAAACAGACCTTCAGATCACAATATACAGTGAGAAATCACCATGTAGTCAGGAAACAGTTAAGTACAGCAAGAACACACTGAACACTGATACTTAGTCACTCCAAAAGCCTATCTTGGAATCTAGAAGACTTATATAAGTTTAAGGCTTTCTATTTTTTACCAGTAAGTTACCTACATGGAAGATGAAAAACAAGCCCAGATGGGGAACATGCATGCAATGATACCATACCGGCCCATGTGTCAGCCTTAGGCTTTGGAATACTGGCCAAGGCTATTGGCACCCCCATGGTGCCTTATTTAGGAGAGTCTTGAAGGTGAATACCAGCTCTATAAACAGCACAATAGCAGGTTCAATGAGGGTTATGTTACTCAACACCAAGGGTTGTGATCACAACATGCATGCACTTACAGCACTCCTCAGGATGGACAACATCAACATCTGTGCAGTAACTGACATCTGTCAAAAGGCTTCTGAGATCACACCAGCACTACCAGACTACAACCCATACCACACATTTTAGCCACAGAACATGGACTGACAGACATGGAGGGGCTGTATCCATATTCATCAGGGATACCTACATCTCCAGGTTAGTGGGGCAGCATGATACCTCTGAGATCATCCATGTGCAGCTAACATCAGCCACAACTGCAATGTAAACTCTGGCATGATATGGATCACCCTCCATGACCCAGGACCTCCACTCCATGTACCTGGAGACAGTGGAGAATATGACAGTCCTAACACATACCCTGGCATTGGTCGATGTCAACTACCATACCATTAACTGGGAAACTTACTCCGGTACCCACTTCCAGGCCAGCACTTCCAGGAATTTATCACCTCATATGCCCAGTATCAGGTGGTAACCTCTCTAATGTGGGGTAGAAACTACTAAAAGTGGTCATCATCAACATGGGCAACAGGTGCACCACAGCATAGGTTAACCGGTCACTGGTTAGATCTGACCATGAACGTACTTGGATATTTATAATGTAATACAGAATATTTATAATGGTAATGGAGTGTAGTGGTAATATAAGGGAGTGCTGTGGCATAATTTTGGGGTCGTGCTTGGATATTTATAATGTAATACAGAATATTTATAATGGTAATGGAGTGTAGTAGTAATATAGGGGAGTGCTGTGGCCTAATTTTGGGGATGTGCAAGGATATTTATAATGTAATACAGAATATTTATAATGGTAATGAAGTGTAGTGGTAATATAAGGGAGTGCTGTGGCCTAATTCTGGGGTCGTGCTTGGATATTTATAATGTAATACAGAATATTTATAATGGTAATGGAGTGCAGTGGTAATATTTGGGATGGCTGTGGCCTAATTCTGGGGTGGTGCTTGGATATTTATAATGTAATACAGAATATTTATAATGGTAATGTACTGTAGTGGTAATATAAGGGAGAGCTGTGGCCTAAATATGGGGACTTGCTTGGATATTTATAATGTAATACAGAATATTTATAATGGTAATGAAGTGTAGTGGTAATATAAGGGAGTGCTGTGGCCTAATTCTGGGGTCGTGCTTGGATATTTATAATGTAATACAGAATATTTATAATGGTAATGGAGTGTAGTGGTAATATAAGGGAGTGCTGTGGCCTAATTCTGGGGTCATGCTTGGATATTTATAATGTAATACAGAATATTTATAATGGTAATGGAGTGTAGTGGTAATATAAGGGAGTGCTGTGGCCTAATTCTGGGGTCATGCTTGGATATTTATAATGTAATACAGAATATTTATAATGGTAATGAAGTGTAGTGGTAATATAAAGGAGTGCTGTGGCCTAATTCTGGGGTCGTGCTTGGATATTTATAATGTAATACAGAATATTTATAATGGTAATGGAGTGTAGTGGTAATATAAGGGAGTGCTGTGGCCTAATTCTGGGGTCGTGCTTGGATATTTATAATGTAATACAGAATATTTATAATGGTAATAGAGTGTATTGGTAATATAAGGGAGTGCTGTGGCCTAATTCTGGGATGTGCTTGGATATTTATAATGTAATACAGAATATTTATAATGGTAATGGAGTGTAGTGGTAATATAAGGGAGTGCTGTGGCCTAATTCTGGGGTCGTGCTTGGATATTTATAATGTAATACAGAATATTTATAATGGTAATGGAGTGTAGTGGTAATATAAGGGAGTGCTGTGGCCTAATTCTGGGGTCGTGCTTGGATATTTATAATGTAATACAGAATATTTATAATGGTAATGGAGTGTAGTGGTAATATAAGGGAGTGCTGTGGCCTAATTCTGGGGTCGTGCTTGGATATTTATAATGTAATACAGAATATTTATAATGGTAATGGAGTGTAGTGGTAATATAAGGGAGTGCTGTGGCCTAATTCTGGGGTCGTGCTTGGATATTTATAATGTAATACAGAATATTTATAATGGTAATGGAGTGTAGTGGTAATATAAGGGAGTGCTGTGGCCTAATTCTGGGGTCGTGCTTGGATATTTATAATGTAATACAGAATATTTATAATGGTAATGGAGTGTAGTGGTAATATAAGGGAGTGCTGTGGCCTAATTCTGGGGTCGTGCTTGGATATTTATAATGTAATACAGAATATTTATAATGGTAATGGAGTGTAGTGGTAATATAAGGTAGTGTTGTGGCCTAATTCTGGGGTCATGCTTGGATATTTATAATGTAATACAGAATATTTATAATGGTAATGGAGTGTAGTGGTAATATAAGGGAGTGCTGTGGCCTAATTCTGGGGTCTTGCTTGGATATTTATAATGTAATACAGAATATTTATAATGGTAATGGAGTGTAGTGGTAATATAAAGGAGCGCTGTGGCCTTATTCTGGGGTCGTGCTTGGATATTTATAATGTAATACAGAATATTTATAATGGTAATGGAGTGTAGTGGTAATATAGGGAGTGTTGTGGCCTAATTCTGGGGTCGTGCTTGGATATTTATAATGTAATACAGAATATTTATAATGGTAATGGAGTGTAGTGGTAATATAGAGGAGTGCTGTGGCCTAATTCTGGGGTCGTGCTTGGATATTTATAATGTAATACAGAATATTTATAATGGTAATGAAGTGTAGTGGTAATATAAGGGAGTGCTGTGGCCTAATTCTGGGGTCATGCTTGGATATTTATAATGTAATACAGAATATTTATAATGGTAATGGAGTGTAGTGGTAATATAAGGGAGTGCTGTGGCCTAATTCTGGGGTCGTGCTTGGATATTTATAATGTAATACAGAATATTTATAATGGTAATGGAGTGTAGTGGTAATATAAGGGAGTGCTGTGGCCTAATTCTGGGGTCATGCTTGGATATTTATAATGTAATACAGAATATTTATAATGGTAATGGAGTGTAGTGGTAATATAAGGGAGTGCTGTGGCCTAATTCTGGGGTCGTGCTTGGATATTTATAATGTAATACAGAATATTTATAATGGTAATGGAGTGTAGTGGTAATATAAGGGAGTGCTGTGGCCTAATTCTGGGGTCATGCTTGGATATTTATAATGTAATACAGAATATTTATAATGGTAATGGAGTGTAGTGGTAATATAAGGGAGTGCTGTGGCCTAATTCTGGGGTCGTGCTTGGATATTTATAATGTAATACAGAATATTTATAATGGTAATGGAGTGTAGTGGTAATATAAGGGAGTGCTGTGGCCTAATTCTGGGGTCGTGCTTGGATATTTAAAATGTAATACAGAATATTTATAATGGTAATGGAGTGTTGTTGTAATATAATGGAGCACAGTGGCCTAATTCTTGGGTCATGCTTGGATATTTGTAATGTAATACAGAATATTTTTAATGGTAATGAAGTCTAGTAGTAATATAAGGAGTGATGTGGCCTAAATCTGTGGTCCTGCTTAGATATTTATAATGTAATACAGAATATTTATAATGGTAATGGAGTATAGTGGTAATATAAGTGAGTGCTGTGGCCTAATTCTGGGGTCATGCTTGGATATTTATAATGTAATACAGAATATTTATAATGGTAATGGAGTGTAGTGGTAATATAAGGGAGTGCTGTGGCCTAATTCTGGGGTCATGCTTGGATATTTATAATGTAATACAGAATATTTATAATGGTAATGGAGTGTAGTGGTAATATAAGGGAGTGCTGTGGCCTAATTCTGGGTCGTGCTTGGATATTTATAATGTAATACAGAATATTTATAATGGTAATGGAGTGTAGTGGTAATATAAGGGAGTGCTGTGGCCTAATTCTGGGGTCATGCTTGGATATTTATAATGTAATACAGAATATTTATAATGGTAATGAAGTGTAGTGGTAATATAAGGGAGTGCTGTGGCCTAATTCTGGGGTCGTGCTTGGATATTTATAATGTAATACAGAATATTTATAATGGTAATGGAGTGTAGTGGTAATATCGGAAGTGTTGTGGCCTAATTCTGGGGTCATGCTTGGATATTTATAATGTAATACAGAATATTTATAATGGTAATGGAGTGTAGTGGTAATATAAGGGAGTGCTGTGGCCTAATTCTGGGGTCATGCTTGGATATTTATAATGTAATACAGAATATTTATAATGGTAATGGAGTGTAGTGGTAATATAAGGGAGTGCTGTGGCCTAATTCTGGGGTCGTGCTTGGATATTTATAATGTAATACAGAATATTTATAATGGTAATGGAGTGTAGTGGTAATATAAGGGAGTGCTGTGGCCTAATTCTGGGGTCATGCTTGGATATTTATAATGTAATACAGAATATTTATAATGGTAATGAAGTGTAGTGGTAATATAAGGGAGTGCTGTGGCCTAATTCTGGGGTCATGCTTGGATATTTATAATGTAATACAGAATATTTATAATGGTAATGGAGTTTAGTGGTAATATCAGGAGTGTTGTGGCCTAATTCTGGGGTCATGCTTGGATATTTATAATGTAATACAGAATATTTATAATGGTAATGGAGTGTAGTGGTAATATAAGGGAGTGCTGTGGCCTAATTCTGGGGTCATGCTTGGATATTTATAATGTAATACAGAATATTTATAATGGTAATGGAGTGTAGTGGTAATATAAGGGAGTGCTGTGGCCTAATTCTGGGGTCGTGCTTGGATATTTATAATGTAATACAGAATATTTATAATGGTAATGGAGTGTAGTGGTAATATAAGTGAGTGCTGTGGCCTAATTCTGGGGTCATGCTTGGATATTTATAATGTAATACAGGATATTCATAATGGTAATGGAGTATAGTTTTAATATATGGGAGAGCTGTGACCTAATTCTGGGTCTTGCTTGGATATTTATAATGTAATACAGAATATTTATAATGGTAATGGAGTGTAGTGGTAATTTAAGGGAGTGCTGTGGCCTAATTCTGGGTCTTGATTGGATATTTATAATGTAATACAGAATATTTACAATAGTAATGGAGTGTAGTGGTAATATAAGGGAGTGCTGTGGCATAATTCTGGGGTCGTGCTTGGATATTTATAATGTAATACAGAATATTTATAATGGTAATGGAGTGTAGTGGTAATATAAGGGAGTGCTGTGGCCTAATTCTGGGGTCGTGCTTGGATATTTATAATGTAATACAGAATATTTATAATGGTAATGGAGTGTAGTGGTAATATAAGGGAGTGCTGTGGCCTAATTCTGGGGTCATGCTTGGATAATTATAACGTAATACAGAGTATTTATAATGGTAATGGAGTTTAGTGGTAATATCGGGAGTGTTGTGGCCTAATTCTGGGGTCTTGCTTGGATATTTGTAATGTAATACAGAATATTTATAATGGTAAAGGAGTGTAGTGGTAATATAAGGGAGTGCTGTGGCCTAATTCTGGGGTTGTGCTTGGATATTTATAATGTAATACAGAATATTTATAATGGTAATGAAGTGTAGTGGTAATATAAGGGAGTGCTGTGGCCTAATTCTGGGGTCATGCTTGGATATTTATAATGTAATACAGAATATTTATAATGGTAATGGAGTGTAGTGGTAATATAAGGGAGTGCTGTGGCCTAATTCTGGGGTCATGCTTGGATATTTATAATGTAATACAGAATATTTATAATGGTAATGAAGTGTAGTGGTAATATAAGGGAGTGCTGTGGCCTAATTCTGGGTCGTGCTTGGATATTTATAATGTAATACAGAATATTTATAATGGTAATGGAGTGTAGTGGTAATATAAGGGAGTGCTGTGGCCTAATTCTGGGGTCATGCTTGGATATTTATAATGTAATACAGAATATTTATAATGGTAATGGAGTGTAGTGGTAATATAAGGGAGTGCTGTGGCCTAATTCTGGGGTCGTGCTTGGATATTTATAATGTAATACAGAATATTTATAATGGTAATGGAGTGTAGTGGTAATATAAGGGAGTGCTGTGGCCTAATTCTGGGGTCGTGCTTGGATATTTATAATGTAATACAGAATATTTATAATGGTAATGGAGTGTAGTGGTATTATAAGGTAGTGTTGTGGCCTAATTCTGGGGTCGTGCTTGGATATTTATAATGTAATACAGAATATTTATAATGGTAATGGAGTGTAGTGGTAATACAAGGGAGTGCTGTGGCCTAATTCTGGGTCTTGCGTGGATTTTTATAATGTAATACAGAATATTTATAATAGTAATGGAGTGTAGTGGTAATATAAGTGAGTGCTGTGGCCTAATTCTGGGGTCATGCTTGGATATTTATAATGTAATACAGAATATTTATAATGGTAATGGAGTGTAGTGGTAATATAAGGGAGTGCTGTGGCCTAATTCTGGGGTCATGCTTGGATATTTATAATGTAATACAGAATATTTATAATGGTAATGGAGTGTAGTGGTAATATAAAGGAGCGCTGTGGCCTAATTCTGGGGTCGTGCTTGGATATTTATAATGTAATACAGAATATTTATAATGGTAATGGAGTGTAGTGGTAATATAAGGGAGTGCTGTGGCCTAATTCTGGGGTCATGCTTGGATATTTATAATGTAATACAGAATATTTATAATGGTAATGGAGTGTAGTGGTAATATAAGGGAGTGCTGTGGCCTAATTCTGGGGTCGTGCTTGGATATTTATAATGTAATACAGAATATTTATAATGGTAATGGAGTGTAGTGGTAATATCGGGAGTGTTGTTGCCTAATTCTGGGGTCATGCTTGGATATTTATAATGTAATACAGAATATTTATAATGGTAATGGAGTGTAGTGGTAATATAAGGGAGTGCTGTGGCCTAATTCTGGGGTCGTGCTTGGATATTTATAATGTAATACAGAATATTTATAATGGTAATGGAGTGTAGTGGTAATATAAGGGAGTGCTGTGGCCTAATTCTGGGGTCATGCTTGGATATTTATAATGTAATACAGAATATTTATAATGGTAATGAAGTGTAGTGGTAATATAAGGGAGTGCTGTGGCCTAATTCTGGGGTCGTGCTTGGATATTTATAATGTAATACAGAATATTTATAATGGTAATGGAGTGTAGTGGTAATATAAGGGAGTGCTGTGGCCTAATTCTGGGGTCATGCTTGGATATTTATAATGTAATACAGAATATTTATAATGGTAATGGAGTGTAGTGGTAATATAAGGGAGTGCTGTGGCCTAATTCTGGGGTCGTGCTTGGATATTTATAATGTAATACAGAATATTTATAATGGTAATGGAGTGTAGTGGTAATATAAGGGAGTGCTGTGGCCTAATTCTGGGGTCGTGCTTGGATATTTATAATGTAATACAGAATATTTATAATGGTAATGGAGTGTAGTGGTAATATAAGGGAGTGCTGTGGCCTAATTCTGGGGTCGTGCTTGGATATTTATAATGTAATACAGAATATTTATAATGGTAATGGAGTGTAGTGGTAATATAAAGGAGTGTTGTGGCCTAATTCTGGGGCCGTGCTTAGATATTTATAATGTAATACAGAATATTTATAATGGTAATGGAGTGTAGTGGTAATATAAGGGAGTGCTGTGGCCTAATTCTGGGGTCGTGCTTGGATATTTATAATGTAATACAGAATATTTATAATGGTAATGGAGTGTAGTGGTAATATAAGGGAGTGCTGTGGCCTAATTCTGGGGTCATGCTTGGATATTTATAATGTAATACAGAATATTTATAATGGTAATGGAGTGTAGTGGTAATATAAAGGAGTGCTGTGGCCTAATTCTGGGGTCATGCTTGGATATTTATAATGTAATACAGAATATTTATAATGGTAATGGAGTTTAGTGGTAATATCAGGAGTGTTGTGGCCTAATTCTGGGGTCATGCTTGGATATTTATAATGTAATACAGAATATTTATAATGGTAATGGAGTGTAGTGGTAATATAAGGGAGTGCTGTGGCCTAATTCTGGGGTCATGCTTGGATATTTATAATGTAATACAGAATATTTATAATGGTAATGGAGTGTAGTGGTAATATAAGGGAGTGCTGTGGCCTAATTCTGGGGTCGTGCTTGGATATTTATAATGTAATACAGAATATTTATAATGGTAATGGAGTGTAGTGGTAATATAAGGGAGTGCTGTGGCCTAATTCTGGGGTCATGCTTGGATATTTATAATGTAATACAGAATATTTATAATGGTAATGGAGTGTAGTGGTAATATAAGGGAGTGCTGTGGCCTAATTCTGGGGTCGTGCTTGGATATTTATAATGTAATACAGAATATTTATAATGGTAATGGAGTGTAGTGGTAATATAAGGGAGTGCTGTGGCCTAATTCTGGGGTCATGCTTGGATATTTATAATGTAATACAGAATATTTATAATGGTAATGGAGTGTAGTGGTAATATAAGGGAGTGCTGTGGCCTAATTCTGGGGTCATGCTTGGATATTTATAATGTAATACAGAATATTTATAATGGTAATGGAGTGTAGTGGTAATATAAGGGAGTGCTGTGGCCTAATTCTGGGGTCGTGCTTGGATATTTATAATGTAATACAGAATATTTATAATGGTAATGAAGTGTAGTGGTAATATAAGGGAGTGCTGTGGCCTAATTCTGGGGTCATGCTTGGATATTTATAATGTAATACAGAATATTTATAATGGTAATGGAGTGTAGTGGTAATATAAGGGAGTGCTGTGGCCTAATTCTGGGGTCATGCTTGGATATTTATAATGTAATACAGAATATTTATAATGGTAATGGAGTGTAGTGGTAATATAAAGGAGTGCTGTGGCCTAATTCTGGGGTCATGCTTGGATATTTATAATGTAATACAGAATATTTATAATGGTAATGGAGTGTAGTGGTAATATAAGGGAGTGCTGTGGCCTAATTCTGGGGTCGTGCTTGGATATTTATAATGTAATACAGAATATTTATAATGGTAATGGAGTGTAGTGGTAATATAAGGGAGTGCTGTGGCCTAATTCTGGGGTCATGCTTGGATATTTATAATGTAATACAGAATATTTATAATGGTAATGAAGTGTAGTGGTAATATAAGGGAGTGCTGTGGCCTAATTCTGGGGTCGTGCTTGGATATTTATAATGTAATACAGAATATTTATAATGGTAATGGAGTGTAGTGGTAATATAAGGAGTGCTGTGGCCTAATTCTGGGGTCGTGCTTGGATATTTATAATGTAATACAGAATATTTATAATGGTAATGGAGTGTAGTGGTAATATAAGGGAGTGCTGTGGCCTAATTCTGGGGTCATGCTTGGATATTTATAATGTAATACAGAATATTTATAATGGTAATGGAGTGTAGTGGTAATATAAGGGAGTGCTGTGGCCTAATTCTGGGGTCGTGCTTGGATATTTATAATGTAATACAGAATATTTATAATGGTAATGAAGTGTAGTGGTAATATAAGGAGTGCTGTGGCCTAATTCTGTGGTCATGCTTGGATATTTATAATGTAATACAGAATATTTATAATGGTAATGGAGTGTAGTGGTAATATAAGGGAGTGCTGTGGCCTAATTCTGGGGTCGTGCTTGGATATTTATAATGTAATACAGAATATTTATAATGGTAATGGAGTGTAGTGGTAATATAAGGGAGTGCTGTGGCCTAATTCTGGGGTCGTGCTTGGATATTTATAATGTAATACAGAATATTTATAATGGTAATGGAGTGTAGTGGTAATATAAGGGAGTGCTGTGGCCTAATTCTGGGGTCGTGCTTGGATATTTATAATGTAATACAGAATATTTATAATGGTAATGGAGTGTAGTGGTAATATAAGGGAGTGCTGTGGCCTAATTCTGGGGTTGTGCTTGGATATTTATAATGTAATACAGAATATTTATAATGGTAATGGAGTGTAGTGGTAATATAAGGGAGTGCTGTGGCCTAATTCTGGGGTCGTGCTTGGATATTTATAATGTAATACAGAATATTTATAATGGTAATGGAGTGTAGTGGTAATATAAGGGAGTGCTGTGGCCTAATTCTGGGGTCGTGCTTGGATATTTATAATGTAATACAGAATATTTATAATGGTAATGGAGTGTAGTGGTAATATAAGGGAGTGCTGTGGCCTAATTCTGGGGTCATGCTTGGATATTTATAATGTAATACAGAATATTTATAATGGTAATGGAGTGTAGTGGTAATATAAGGGAGTGCTGTGGCCTAATTCTGGGGTCGTGCTTGGATATTTATAATGTAATACAGAATATTTATAATGGTAATGGAGTGTAGTGGTAATTTCAGGGAGTGCTGTGGCCTAATTCTGGGGTCATGCTTGGATATTTATAATGTAATACAGAATATTTATAATGGTAATGGAGTGTAGTGGTAATATAAGGGAGTGCTGTGGCCTAATTCTGGGGTCATGCTTGGATATTTATAATGTAATACAGAATATTTATAATGGTAATGAAGTGTAGTGGTAATATAAGGGAGTGCTGTGGCCTAATTCTGGGGTCGTGCTTGGATATTTATAATGTAATACAGAATATTTATAATGGTAATGGAGTGTAGTGGTAATATAAGGGAGTGCTGTGGCCTAATTCTGGGGTCATGCTTGGATATTTATAATGTAATACAGAATATTTATAATGGTAATGGAGTGTAGTGGTAATATAAGGGAGTGCTGTGGCCTAATTCTGGGGTCGTGCTTGGATATTTATAATGTAATACAGAATATTTATAATGGTAATGGAGTGTAGTGGTAATATTGGGAGTGTTGTGGCCTAATTCTGGGGTCGTGCTTGGATATTTATAATGTAATACAGAATATTTATAATGGTAATGGAGTGTAGTGGTAATATAAGGGAGTGCTGTGGCCTAATTCTGGGGTCGTGCTTGGATATTTATAATGTAATACAGAATATTTATAATGGTAATGAAGTGTAGTGGTAATATAAGGAGTGCTGTGGCCTAATTCTGGGGTCGTGCTTGGATATTTATAATGTAATACAGAATATTTATAATGGTAATGGAGTGTAGTGGTAATATAAGGGAGTGCTGTGGCCTAATTCTGGGGTCATGCTTGGATATTTATAATGTAATACAGAATATTTATAATGGTAATGGAGTGTAGTGGTAATATCGGGAGTGTTGTGGCCTAATTCTGGGGTCATGCTTGGATATTTATAATGTAATACAGAATATTTATAATGGTAATGGAGTGTAGTGGTAATATAAGGGAGTGCTGTGGCCTAATTCTGGGGTCGTGCTTGGATATTTATAATGTAATACAGAATATTTATAATGGTAATGGAGTGTTGTTGTAATATAATGGAGCGCAGTGGCCTAATTCTGGGGTCATGCTTGGATATTTATAATGTAATACAGAATATTTATAATGGTAATGGAGTGTGGTGGTAATATAAGGGAGTGCTGTGGCCTAATTCTGGGGTCGTGCTTGGATATTTATAATGTAATACAGAATATTTATAATGGTAATGGAGTGTAGTGGTAATTTCAGGGAGTGCTGTGGCCTAATTCTGGAGTCGTGCTTTGATATTTATAACGTAATACAGAATATTTATAATGGTAATGGAGTGTAGTGGTAATATAAGGGAGTGCTGTGGCCTAATTCTGGGGTCGTGCTTGGATATTTATAATGTAATACAGAATATTTATAATGGTAATGAAGTGTAGTGGTAATATAAGGGAGTGCTGTGGCCTAATTCTGGGGTCGTGCTTGGATATTTATAATGTAATACAGAATATTTATAATGGTAATGGAGTGTAGTGGTAATATAAGGGAGTGCTGTGGCCTAATTCTGGGGTCGTGCTTGGATATTTATAATGTAATACAGAATATTTATAATGGTAATGGAGTGTAGTGGTAATATAAGGGAGTGCTGTGGCCTAATTCTGGGGTCATGCTTGGATATTTATAATGTAATACAGAATATTTATAATGGTAATGAAGTGTAGTGGTAATATAAGGGAGTGCTGTGGCCTAATTCTGGGGTCATGCTTGGATATTTATAATGTAATACAGAATATTTATAATGGTAATGGAGTGTAGTGGTAATATAAGGGAGTGCTGTGGCCTAATTCTGGGGTCATGCTTGGATATTTATAATGTAATACAGAATATTTATAATGGTAATGGAGTGTAGTGGTAATATAAGGGAGTGCTGTGGCCTAATTCTGGGGTCATGCTTGGATATTTATAATGTAATACAGAATATTTATAATGGTAATGGAGTGTAGTGGTAATATCGGGAGTGTTGTGGCCTAATTCTGGGGTCATGCTTGGATATTTATAATGTAATACAGAATATTTATAATGGTAATGGAGTGTAGTGGTAATATAAGGGAGTGCTGTGGCCTAATTCTGGGGTCGTGCTTGGATATTTATAATGTAATACAGAATATTTATAATGGTAATGGAGTGTAGTGGTAATATAAGGGAGTGCTGTGGCCTAATTCTGGGGTCATGCTTGGATATTTATAATGTAATACAGAATATTTATAATGGTAATGGAGTGTAGTGGTAATATAAGGGAGTGCTGTGGCCTAATTCTGGGGTCGTGCTTGGATATTTATAATGTAATACAGAATATTTATAATGGTAATGGAGTGTAGTGGTAATATAAGGGAGTGCTGTGGCCTAATTCTGGGGTCGTGCTTGGATATTTATAATGTAATACAGAATATTTATAATGGTAATGGAGTGTAGTGGTAATATAAGGGAGTGTTGTGGCCTAATTCTGGGGTCATGCTTGGATATTTGTAATGTAATACAGAATATTTATAATGGTAATGAAGTCTAGTAGTAATTTAAGGAGTGCTGTGGCCTATTTCTGTGGCCCTGCTTGGATATTTATAATGTAATACAGAATATTTATAATGGTAATGGAGTGTAGTGGTAATATGAGGGAGTGCTGTGCTCTAATTCTGGGGTCATGCTTGGATATTTATAATGTAATACAGAATATTTAAAATGGTAATGGAGTGCAGTGGTAATGTAAGGGAGTGCTGTGGCCTAATTCTCGGGTCGTGCTTGGATATTTATTATGTAATACAGAATATTTATAATGGTAATGGAGTGTAGTGGTAATATAAGGGAGTGCTGTGGCCTAATTCTAGGGTCATGCTTGGATATTTATAATGTAATACAGAATATTTATAATGGTAATGGAGTGTAGTGGTAATATAAGGGAGTGCTGTGGCCTAATTCTGGGGTCATGCTTGGATATTTATAATGTAATACAGAATATTTATAATGGTAATGGAGTGTAGTGGTAATATAATGGAGTGCTGTGGCCTAATTCTTGGGTCGTGCTTGGATAATTATAACGTAATACAGAGTATTTATAATGGTAATGGAGTTTAGTGGTAATATCGGGAGTGCTGTGGCCTAATTCTGGGGTCATGCTTGGATATTTATAATGTAATACAGAATATTTATAATGGTAATGAAGTGTAGTGGTAATATAAGGGAGTGCTGTGGCCTAATTCTGGGGTCGTGCTTGGATATTTATAATGTAATACAGAATATTTATAATGGTAATGGAGTGTAGTGGTAATATAAGGGAGTGCTGTGGCCTAATTCTGGGGTCGTGCTTGGATATTTATAATGTAATACAGAATATTTATAATGGTAATGGAGTGTAGTGGTAATATAAGGGAGTGCTGTGGCCTAATTCTGGGGTCGTGCTTGGATATTTATAATGTAATACAGAATATTTATAATGGTAATGAAGTGTACTGGTAATATAGAGGAGTGCTGCGGCCAAATTCTGGGGTCGTGCTTCAATATTTATAATGTGATACAGAATATTTATAATGGTAATGGAGTGTAGTGGTAATATAAGGGAGTGCTGTGGCCTAATTCTGGGGTCATGCTTGGATATTTATAATGTAATACAGAATATTTATAATGGTAATGAAGTGTAGTGGTAATATAAGGGAGTGCTGTGGCCTAATTCTGGGGTCGTGCTTGGATATTTATAATGTAATACAGAATATTTATAATGGTAATGGAGTGTAGTGGTAATATAAGGGAGTGCTGTGGCCTAATTCTGGGGTCATGCTTGGATATTTATAATGTAATACAGAATATTTATAATGGTAATGGAGTGTAGTGGTAATATAAGGGAGTGCTGTGGCCTAATTCTGGGGTCATGCTTGGATATTTATAATGTAATACAGAATATTTATAATGGTAATGAAGTGTAGTGGTAATATAAGGGAGTGCTGTGGCCTAATTCTGGGGTCATGCTTGGATATTTATAATGTAATACAGAATATTTATAATGGTAATGGAGTGTAGTGGTAATATAAGGGAGTGCTGTGGCCTAATTCTAGGGTCATGCTTGGATAATTATAACGTAATACAGAGTTTTTATAATGGTAATGGAGTTTAGTGGTAATATAAGGGAGTGTTGTGGCCTAATTCTGGGGTCGTGCTTGGATAATTATAACGTAATACAGAGTATTTATAATGGTAATGGAGTTTAGTGGTAATATCGGGAGTGTTGTGGCCTAATTCTGGGGTCTTGCTTGGATATTTATAATGTAATACAGAATATTTATAATGGTAATGGAGTGTAGTGGTAATATAAGGGAGTGCTGTGGCCTAATTCTGGGGTCATGCTTGGATATTTATAATGTAATACAGAATATTTATAATGGTAATGGAGTGTAGTGGTAATATAAGGGAGTGCTGTGGCCTAATTCTGGGGTCGTGCTTGGATATTTATAATGTAATACAGAATATTTATAATGGTAATGGAGTGTAGTGGTAATATAAGGGAGTGCTGTGGCCTAATTCTGGGGTCATGCTTGGATATTTATAATGTAATACAGAATATTTATAATGGTAATGGAGTGTAGTGGTAATATAAGGGAGTGCTGTGGCCTAATTCTGGGGTCGTGCTTGGATATTTATAATGTAATACAGAATATTTATAATGGTAATGGAGTGTAGTGGTAATATAAGGGAGTGCTGTGGCCTAATTCTGGGGTCGTGCTTGGATATTTATAATGTAATACAGAATATTTATAATGGTAATGGAGCATAGTGGTAATATAGGGGAGTGTTGTGGCCTAATTCTGGGGTCGTGCTTGGATATCTATAATGTAATACAGAATATTTATAATGATAATGGAGTGTAGTGGTAATATAAGGGAGTGCTGTGGCCTAATTCTGGGGTCATGCTTGGATATTTATAATGTAATACAGAATATTTATAATGGTAATGGAGTGTAGTGGTAATATAAGGGAGTGCTGTGGCCTAATTCTGGGGTCATGCTTGGATATTTATAATGTAATACAGAATATTTATAATGGTAATGGAGTGTAGTGGTAATATAAGGGAGTGCTGTGGCCTAATTCTGGGGTCGTGCTTGGATATTTATAATGTAATACAGAATATTTATAATGGTAATGGAGTGTAGTGGTAATATAAGGGAGTGCTGTGGCCTAATTCTGGGGTCGTGCTTGGATATTTATAATGTAATACAGAATATTTATAATGGTAATGGAGTGTAGTGGTAATATAAGGGAGTGCTGTGGCCTAATTCTGGGGTCGTGCTTGGATATTTATAATGTAATACAGAATATTTATAATGG
The DNA here is from genome assembly GCF_019279795.1 of Protopterus annectens. NCBI lineage: Eukaryota > Metazoa > Chordata > Ceratodontiformes > Protopteridae > Protopterus > Protopterus annectens. Next base: position 983,577,995 of record NC_056733.1, read on the forward strand.
TAATGGAGTGTAGTGGTAATATAAGGAGCGCTGTGGCCTAATTCTGGGGTCGTGCTTGGATATTTATAATGTAATACAGAATATTTATAATGGTAATGGAGTGTAGTGGTAATATAAAGGAGTGCTGTGGCCTAATTCTGGGGTCATGCTTGGATATTTATAATGTAATACAGAATATTTATAATGGTAATGGAGTGTAGTGGTAATATAAGGGAGTGCTGTGGCCTAATTCTGGGTCTTGCTTGGATATTTATAATGTAATACAGAATATTTATAATGGTAATGGAGTGTAGTGGTAATATAAGGGAGTGCTGTGGCCTAATTCTGGGGTCGTGCTTGGATATTTATAATGTAATACAGAATATTTATAATGGTAATGGAGTGTAGTGATAATATCGGGAGTGCTGTGGCCTAATTCTGGGGTCATGCTTGGATATTTATAATGTAATACAGAATATTTATAATGGGAATGGAGTGTGGTGGTAATATAAAGGAGTGCTGTGTCCTAATTCTGGGGTTGTGTTTTGATATTTATAATGTAATACAGGATATTCATAATGGTAATGGAGTGTAGTGGTAATATAAGGGAGTGCTGTGGCCTAATTCTGGGGTCGTGCTTGGATATTTATAATGTAATACAGAATATTTATAATGGTAATGGAGTGTAGTGGTAATATATGGGAGTGCTGTGACCTAATTCTGGGTCTTGCTTGGATATTTATAATGTAATACAGAATATTTATAATGGTAATGGAGTGTAGTGGTAATATAAGGGAGTGCTGTGGCCTAATTCTGGGGTCGTGCTTGGATATTTATAATGTAATACAGAATATTTATAATGGTAATGGAGTGTAGTGGTAATATAAGGGAGTGCTGTGGCCTAATTCTGGGGTCGTGCTTGGATATTTATAATGTAATACAGAATATTTATAATGGTAATGGAGTGTAGTGGTAATATAAGGGAGTGCTGTGGCCTAATTCTGGGGTCATGCTTGGATATTTATAATGTAATACAGAATATTTATAATGGTAATGGAGTGTAGTGGTATTATAAGGTAGTGTTGTGGCCTAATTCTGGGGTCGTGCTTGGATATTTATAATGTAATACAGAATATTTATAATGGTAATGGAGTGTAGTGGTAATATAAGGGAGTGCTGTGGCCTAATTCTGGGGTCATGCTTCGATATTTATAACATAATACAGAGTATTTATAATGGTAATGGAGTTTAGTGGTAATATAAGGGAGTGTTGTGGCCTAATTCTGGGGTCGTGCTTGGATATTTATAATGTAATACAGAATATTTATAATGGTAATGGAGTGTAGTGGTAATATAAGGGAGTGCTGTGGCCTAATTCTGGGGTCATGCTTGGATATTTATAATGTAATACAGAATATTTATAATGGTAATGAAGTGTAGTGGTAATATAAGGGAGTGCTGTGGCCTAATTCTGGGGTCGTGCTTGGATATTTATAATGTAATACAGAATATTTATAATGGTAATGGAGTGTAGTGGTAATATAAAGGAGCGCTGTGGCCTTATTCTGGGGTCGTGCTTGGATATTTATAATGTAATACAGAATATTTATAATGGTAATGCAGTGTAGTGGTAATATAAGGGAGTTCTGTGGCCTAATTTTGGGGTCATGCTTAGATATTTATAATGTAATAAAGGAAATTCATAATTGTAATGGAGTGTAGTGGTAATATAAGGGAGCGCTGTGGCCTAATTCTGGGGTCATGCTTGGATATTTATAATGTAATATAGAATATTTATAATGGTAATGAAGTCTAGTAGTAATTTAAGGAGTGCTGTGGCCTATTTCTGTGGCCCTGCTTGGATATTTATAATGTAATACAGAATATTTATAATGGTAATGGAGTGTAGTGGTAAAAAAAGGGAGTGCTGTGGCCTAGTTCTGGGGCATGCTTGGATATTTATAATGTAATACAGAATATTTATAATGGTAATGGAGTGTAGTGGTAATATAAGGGAGTGCTGTGGCCTAATTCTGGGGTCGTGCTTGGATATTTATAATGCAATACAGAATATTTATAATAGCAATGGAGTGTTGCGGTAATATAATGGAGCATGGTGGCCTAATTCTGGGGTCATGCTTGGACATTTGTAATGTAATACAGAATATTTATAATGGTAATGGAGTGTAGTGGTAATATAAGGGAGTGCTGTGGCCTAATTCTGGGGTCGTGCTTGGATATTTATAATGTAATACAGAATATTTATAATGGTAATGGAGTGTAGTGGTAATATAAGGGAGTGCTGTGGCCTAATTCTGGGGTCGTGCTTGGATATTTATAATGTAATACAGAATATTTATAATGGTAATGGAGTGTAGTGGTAATATAAGGGAGTGCTGTGGCCTAATTCTGGGGTCGTGCTTGGATATTTATAATGTAATACAGAATATTTATAATGGTAATGGAGTGTAGTGGTAATTTCAGGGAGTGTTGTGGCCTAATTCTGGGGTCATGCTTGGATATTTATAATGTAATACAGAATATTTATAATGGTAATGGAGTGTAGTGGTAATATAAGGGAGTGCTGTGGCCTAATTCTGGGGTCGTGCTTGGATATTTATAATGTAATACAGAATATTTATAATGGTAATGGAGTGTAGTGGTAATATAAGGGAGTGCTGTGGCCTAATTCTGGGGTCATGCTTGGATATTTATAATGTAATACAGAATATTTATAATGGTAATGGAGTGTAGTGGTAATATAAGGGAGTGCTGTGGCCTAATTCTGGGGTCGTGCTTGGATATTTATAATGTAATACAGAATATTTATAATGGTAATGGAGTGTAGTGGTAATATAAGGGAGTGCTGTGGCCTAATTCTGGGGTCGTGCTTGGATATTTATAATGTAATACAGAATATTTATAATGGTAATGGAGTGTAGTGGTAATATAAGGGAGTGCTGTGGCCTAATTCTGGGGTCGTGCTTGGATATTTATAATGTAATACAGAATATTTATAATGGTAATGGAGTGTAGTGGTAATATGAGGGAGTGCTGTGGCCTAATTCTGGGGTCGTGTTTGGATATTTATAATGTAATACAGAATATTTATAATGGTAAAGAAGTGTATTGGTAAAATAAGGAGTGCTGTTGCCTAATTCTTGGGTAGTGCTTGGATATTTATAATTTAATACAGAATATTTATAATGGTAATGGAGTGTAGTGGTAATACAAGGGAGTGCTGTGGCCTAATTCTGGGTCTTGCGTGGATTTTTATAATGTAATACAGAATATTTATAATAGTAATGGAGTGTAGTGGTAATATAAGTGAGTGCTGTGGCCTAATTCTGGGGTCATGCTTGGATATTTATAATGTAATACAGAATATTTATAATGGGAATGGAGTGTGGTGGTAATATAAAGGAGTGCTGTGTCCTAATTCTGGGGTCTTGTTTGGATATTTATAATGTAATACAGAATATTTATAATGGTAATGGAGTGTAGTGGTAATATAAGGGAGTGCTGTGGCCTAATTCTGGGGTCGTGCTTGGATATTTATAATGTAATACAGAATATTTATAATGGTAATGGAGTGTAGTGGTAATATAAGGGAGTGCTGTGGCCTAATTCTGGGGTCATGCTTGGATATTTATAATGTAATACAGAATATTTATAATGGTAATGAAGTGTAGTGGTAATATAAGGAGTGCTGTGGCCTAATTCTGGGGTCGTGCTTGGATATTTATAATGTAATACAGAATATTTATAATGGTAATGGAGTGTAGTGGTAATATAAGGGAGTGCTGTGGCCTAATTCTGGGGTCATGCTTGGATATTTATAATGTAATACAGAATATTTATAATGGTAATGGAGTGTAGTGGTAATATAAGGGAGTGCTGTGGCCTAATTCTGGGGTCGTGCTTGGATATTTATAATGTAATACAGAATATTTATAATGGTAATGGAGTGTAGTGGTAATATAAGGGAGTGCTGTGGCCTAATTCTGGGGTCATGCTTGGATATTTATAATGTAATACAGAATATTTATAATGGTAATGGAGTGTAGTGGTAATATAAGGGAGTGCTGTGGCCTAATTCTGGGGTCATGCTTGGATATTTATAATGTAATACAGAATATTTATAATGGTAATGGAGTGTAGTGGTAATATAAGGGAGTGCTGTGGCCTAATTCTGGGGTCGTGCTTGGATATTTATAATGTAATACAGAATATTTATAATGGTAATGGAGTGTAGTGGTAATATAAGGGAGTGCTGTGGCCTAATTCTGGGGTCGTGCTTGGATATTTATAATGTAATACAGAATATTTATAATGGTAATGGAGTGTAGTGGTAATATAAGGGAGTGCTGTGGCCTAATTCTGGGGTCGTGCTTGGATATTTATAATGTAATACAGAATATTTATAATGGTAATGAAGTGTAGTGGTAATATAAGGAGTGCTGTGGCCTAATTCTGGGGTCATGCTTGGATATTTATAATGTAATACAGAATATTTATAATGGTAATGAAGTGTAGTGGTAATATAAGGGAGTGCTGTGGCCTAATTCTGGGGTCATGCTTGGATATTTATAATGTAATACAGAATATTTATAATGGTAATGGAGTGTAGTGGTAATATAAGGGAGTGCTGTGGCCTAATTCTGGGGTCGTGCTTGGATATTTATAATGTAATACAGAATATTTATAATGGTAATGGAGTGTAGTGGTAATATAAGGGAGTGCTGTGGCCTAATTCTGGGGTCGTGCTTGGATATTTATAATGTAATACAGAATATTTATAATGGTAATGGAGTGTAGTGGTAATATAAGGGAGTGCTGTGGCCTAATTCTGGGGTCGTGCTTGGATATTTATAATGTAATACAGAATATTTATAATGGTAATGGAGTGTAGTGGTAATATAAGGGAGTGCTGTGGCCTAATTCTGGGGTCATGCTTGGATATTTATAATGTAATACAGAATATTTATAATGGTAATGGAGTGTAGTGGTAATATAAGGGAGTGCTGTGGCCTAATTCTGGGGTCATGCTTGGATATTTATAATGTAATACAGAATATTTATAATGGTAATGGAGTGTAGTGGTAATATAAGGGAGTGCTGTGGCCTAATTCTGGGGTCGTGCTTGGATATTTATAATGTAATACAGAATATTTATAATGGTAATGGAGTGTAGTGGTAATATAAGGGAGTGCTGTGGCCTAATTCTGGGGTCATGCTTGGATATTTATAATGTAATACAGAATATTTATAATGGTAATGGAGTGTAGTGGTAATATAAGGGAGTGCTGTGGCCTAATTCTGGGGTCATGCTTGGATATTTATAATGTAATACAGAATATTTATAATGGTAATGGAGTGTAGTGGTAATATAAGGGAGTGCTGTGGCCTAATTCTGGGGTCGTGCTTGGATATTTATAATGTAATACAGAATATTTATAATGGTAATGGAGTGTAGTGGTAATATAAGGGAGTGCTGTGGCCTAATTCTGGGGTCGTGCTTGGATATTTATAATGTAATACAGAATATTTATAATGGTAATGGAGTGTAGTGGTAATATAAGGGAGTGCTGTGGCCTAATTCTGGGGTCATGCTTGGATATTTATAATGTAATACAGAATATTTATAATGGTAATGAAGTGTAGTAGTAATATAAGGAGTGATGTGGCCTAAATCTGTGGTCCTGCTTAGATATTTATAATGTAATACAGAATATTTATAATGGTAATGGAGTGTAGTGGTAATATAAGGGAGTGCTGTGGCCTAATTCTGGGGTCGTGCTTGGATATTTATAATGTAATACAGAGTATTTATAATGGAAATGCAGTGTAGTGGTAATATAAGGGACTGCTGTGGCCTAAATCTGGGTCGTGCTTGGATATTTATAATGTTATACAGCAAATTTATAATAGTAATGGAGTGTAGTGGTAATATAAGGGAGTGCTGTGGCCTAATTCTGGGGTCGTGCTTGGATATTTATAATGTAATACAGAATATTTATAATGGTAATGGAGTGTAGTGGTAATATAAGGGAGTGCTGTGGCCTAATTCTGGGGTCATGCTTGGATATTTATAATGTAATACAGAATATTTATAATGGTAATGGAGTGTAGTGGTAATATAAGGGAGTGCTGTGGCCTAATTCTGGGGTCGTGCTTGGATATTTATAATGTAATACAGAATATTTATAATGGTAATGGAGTGTAGTGGTAATATAAGGGAGTGCTGTGGCCTAATTCTGGGGTCGTGCTTGGATATTTATAATGTAATACAGAATATTTATAATGGTAATGGAGTGTAGTGGTAATATAAGGGAGTGCTGTGGCCTAATTCTGGGGTCGTGCTTGGATATTTATAATGTAATACAGAATATTTATAATGGTAATGGAGTGTAGTGGTAATATCGGGAGTGTTGTGGCCTAATTCTGGGGTCATGCTTGGATATTTATAATGTAATACAGAATATTTATAATGGTAATGGAGTGTAGTGGTAATATAAGGGAGTGCTGTGGCCTAATTCTGGGGTCATGCTTGGATATTTATAATGTAATACAGAATATTTATAATGGTAATGGAGTGTAGTGGTAATATAAGGGAGTGCTGTGGCCTAATTCTGGGGTCGTGCTTGGATATTTATAATGTAATACAGAATATTTATAATGGTAATGGAGTGTAGTGGTAATATAAGGGAGTGCTGTGGCCTAATTCTAGATAGTCATGCTTGGATATTTATAATGTAATACAGAATATTTATAATGGTAATGGAGTGTAGTGGTAATATAAGGGAGTGCTGTGGCCTAATTCTGGGGTCATGCTTGGATATTTATAATGTAATACAGAATATTTATAATGGTAATGGAGTGTAGTGGTAATAACAGGAGTGCTGTGGCCTAAATCTGGGGTCGTGCTTGGATATTTATAAGGTAATACAGAATATTTATAATGGTAATGAAGTGTAGTGGTAATATAAGGGAGTGCTCTGGCCTAATTATTGGGTCATGCTTGGATATTTATAATGTAATACAGAATATTTATAATGGTAATGGATTGTAGAGGTAATATAATGGAGTGCTGTGGCCTAATTCTTGGGTCGTGCTTGGATAATTATAACGTAATACAGAGTATTTATAATGGTAATGGAGTTTAGTGGTAATATCGGGAGTGTTGTGGCCTAATTCTGGGGTCGTGCTTGGATATTTATAATGTAATACAGAATATTTATAATGGTAATGGAGTGTAGTGGTAATATAAGGGAGTGCTGTGGCCTAATTCTGGGGTCATGCTTGGATATTTATAATGTAATACAGAATATTTATAATGGTAATGGAGTGTAGTGGTAATATAAGGGAGTGCTGTGGCCTAATTCTGGGGTCATGCTTGGATATTTATAATGTAATACAGAATATTTATAATGGTAATGGAGTGTAGTGGTAATATAAGGGAGTGCTGTGGCCTAATTCTGGGGTCATGCTTGGATATTTATAATGTAATACAGAATATTTATAATGGTAATGGAGTGTAGTGGTAATATAAGGGAGTGCTGTGGCCTAATTCTGGGTCTTGCTTGGATATTTATAATGTAATACAGAATATTTATAATGGTAATGGAGTGTAGTGGTAATATAAGGGAGTGCTGTGGCCTAATTCTGGGGTCGTGCTTGGATATTTATAATGTAATACAGAATATTTATAATGGTAATGGAGTGTAGTGGTAATATAAGGGAGTGCTGTGGCCTAATTCTGGGGTCGTGCTTGGATATTTATAATGTAATACAGAATATTTATAATGGTAATGGAGTGTAGTGGTAATATAAGGGAGTGCTGTGGCCTAATTCTGGGGTCATGCTTGGATATTTATAATGTAATACAGAATATTTATAATGGTAATGGAGTGTAGTGGTAATATAAGGGAGTGCTGTGGCCTAATTCTGGGGTCGTGCTTGGATATTTATAATGTAATACAGAATATTTATAATGGTAATGGAGTGTAGTGGTAATATATGGGAGTGCTGTGGCCTAATTCTGGGGTCATGCTTGGATATTTATAATGTAATACAGAATATTTATAATGGTAATGCAGTGTAGTGGTAATATAAGGAGGTTTGTGGCCTAATTTTGGGGTCGTGCTTGGATATTTATAATGTAATTCAGAATATTTATAATGGTAATGAAGTCTACTGGTAATATAAGGCAGTGCTGTGGCCTAATTCTTGGGTCGTGCTTGGATATTTATAATGTAATACAGAATATTTATAATGGTAATGGAGTGTAGTGGTAATATAAGGGAGTGCTGTGGCCTAATTCTGGGGTCATGCTTGGATATTTATAATGTAATACAGAATATTTATAATGGTAATGGAGTGTAGTGGTAATATAAGGGAGTGCTGTGGCCTAATTCTGGGGTCGTGCTTGGATATTTATAATGTAATACAGAATATTTATAATGGTAATGGAGTGTAGTGGTAATATCGGGAGTGTTGTGGCCTAATTCTGGGGTCATGCTTGGATATTTGTAATGTAATACAGAATATTTATAATGGTAATGAAGTCTAGTAGTAATTTAAGGAGTGCTGTGGCCTAATTCTTGGGTCGTGCTTGGATATTTATAATGTAATACAGAATATTTATAATGGTAATGAAGTCTAGTAGTAATTTAAGGAGTGCTGTGGCCTAATTCTGTGGTCCTGCTTGGATATTTATAATGTAATACAGAATATTTATAATGGTAATGGAGTGTAGTGGTAATATAAGGGAGTGCTGTGGCCTAATTCTGGGGTCATGCTTGGATATTTATAATGTAATACAGAATATTTATAATGGTAATGGAGTGTAGTGGTAATATAAGGGAGTGCTGTGGCCTAATTCTGGGGTCGTGCTTGGATATTTATAATGTAATACAGAATATTTATAATGGTAATGGAGTGTAGTGGTAATATAAGGGAGTGCTGTGGCCTAATTCTGGGGTCGTGCTTGGATATTTATAATGTAATACAGAATATTTATAATGGTAATGGAGTGTAGTGGTAATATAAGGGAGTGCTGTGGCCTAATTCTGGGGTCGTGCTTGGATATTTATAATGTAATACAGAATATTTATAATGGTAATGGAGTGTAGTGGTAATATAAGGGAGTGCTGTGGCCTAATTCTGGGGTCATGCTTGGATATTTATAATGTAATACAGAATATTTATAATGGTAATGGAGTGTAGTGGTAATATAAGGGAGTGCTGTGGCCTAATTCTGGGACGTGCTTGGATATTTATAATGTAATACAGAATATTTATAATGGTAATGGAGTGTAGTGGTAATATAAGGGAGTGCTGTGGCCTAATTCTGGGGTCATGCTTGGATATTTATAATGTAATACAGAATATTTATAATGGTAATGGAGTGTAGTGGTAATATAAGCGAGCGCTGTCGCCTAATTCTGGGGTCGTGCTTGGATATTTATAATGTAATACAGAATATTTATAATGGTAATGGAGTGTAGTGGTAATATAAGGGAGTGCTGTGGCCTAATTCTGGGGTCATGCTTGGATATTTATAATGTAATACAGAATATTTATAATGGTAATGGAGTGTAGTGGTAATATAAGGGAGTGCTGTGGCCTAATTCTGGGGTCGTGCTTGGATATTTATAATGTAATACAGAATATTTATAATGGTAATGGAGTGTAGTGGTAATATAAGGGAGTGCTGTGGCCTAATTCTGGGGTCGTGCTTGGATATTTATAATGTAATACAGAATATTTATAATGGTAATGGAGTGTAGTGGTAATATCGGGAGTGTTGTGGCCTAATTCTGGGGTCGTGCTTGGATATTTATAATGTAATACAGAATATTTATAATGGTAATGGAGTGTAGTGGTAATATAAGGGAGTGCTGTGGCCTAATTCTGGGGTCATGCTTGGATATTTATAATGTAATACAGAATATTTATAATGGTAATGAAGTGTAGTGATAATATAAGGGAGTGCTGTGGCCTAATTCTAGAGGTCGTGCTTGGATATTTATAATGTAATACAGAATATTTATAATGGTAATGAAGTGTAGTGGTAATATAAGGGAGTGCTGTGGCCTTATTCTGGGGTCATGCTTGGATATTTATAATGTAATACAGAATATTTATAATGGTAATGGAGTGTAGTGGTAATAAAAGGGAGTGCTGTGGCCTAGTTCTGGGGTCGTGCTTGGATATTTATAATGTAATACAGAATATTTATAATGGTAATGGAGTGTAGTGGTAATATAAGGGAGTGCTGTGGCCTAATTCTGGGGTCGTGCTTGGATATTTATAATGTAATACAGAATATTTATAATGGTAATGGAGTGTAGTGGTAATATAAGGGAGTGCTGTGGCCTAATTCTGGGGTCGTGCTTGGATATTTATAATGTAATACAGAATATTTATAATGGTAATGGAGTGTAGTGGTAATATAAGGGAGTGCTGTGGCCTAATTCTGGGTCGTGCTTGGATATTTATAATGTAATACAGAATATTTATAATGGTAATGAAGTGTAGTGGTAATATAAGGGAGTGCTGTGGCCTAATTCTGGGGTCGTGCTTGGATATTTACAATGTAATACAGAATATTTATAATGGTAATGAAGTGTTGTGATAATATAAGGGAGTGCTGTGGCCTAATTCTGGGGTCATGCTTGGATATTTATAATGTAATACAGAATATTTATAATGGTAATGAAGTGTAGTGGTAATATAATGGAGTGCTGTGGCCTTATTCTGGGGTCATTCTTGGATATTTATAGTGGAATACAGAATATTTATAATGGTAATGGAGTGTAGTGGTAAAAAAAGGGAGTGCTGTGGCCTAGTTCTGGGGCATGCTTGGATATTTATAATGTAATACAGAATATTTATAATGGTAATGAAGTGTAGTGGTAATATAAGGGAGTGCTGTGGCCTAATTCTGGGGTCGTGCTTGGACATTTATATTGTAATACAGAATATTTATAATGGTAATGACGTGTAGTGGTATTACAAGGGAGCTCTGTGGCCTAATTCTGGGGTCATGCTTGTATATTTATAATGTAATGCAGAATATATATAATGAAAATGAAGTGTATTGGTAATATATGGGAGTGCTGTGGCCTAATTCTGGGGTCGTGCTTGGATATTTATAATGTAATACAGAATATTTATAATGGTAATGGAGTGTAGTGGTAATATAAGGAGTGCTGTGGCCTAATTTTGGGGTCGTGCTTGGATATTTATAATGTAATACAGAATATTTATAATGGTAATGGAGTGTAGTGGTAATATAAGGGAGTGCTGTGGCCTAATTCTGGGGTCGTGCTTGGATATTTATAATGTAATACAGAATATTTATAATGGTAATGGAGTGTAGTGGTAATATAAGGGAGTGCTGTGGCCTAATTCTGGGGTCATGCTTGGATATTTATAATGTAATACAGAATATTTATAATGCTAATGGAGTGTAGTGGTAATATAGCGGAGTGCTGTGGCCTAATTCTGGGGTCATGCAAGGATATTGATAATGTAATACAGAATATTTATAATGGTAATGGAGTGTAGTGGTAATATAAGGGAGTGCTGTGGCCTAATTCTGGGGTCGTGCTTGGATATTTATAATGTAATACAGAATATTTATAATGGTAATGGAGTGTAGTGGTAATATAAGGGAGTGCTGTGGCCTAATTCTGGGGTCATGCTTGGATATTTATAATGTAATACAGAATATTTATAATGGTAATGAAGTGTAGTGGTAATATAAGGGAGTGCTGTGGCCTAATTCTGGGGTCATGCTTGGATATTTATAATGTAATACAGAATATTTATAATGGTAATGAAGTGTAGCAGTAATTTAAGGAGTGTTGTGGCCTAATTCTGTGGTCATGCTTGGATATTTATAATGCAATACAGAATATTTATAATAGTAATGGAGTGTTCTGGTAATATACAGGAGCATGTTGGCCTAATTCTGGGGTCATGCTTGGATATTTGTAATGTAATACAGAATATTTATAATGGTAATGAAGTCTAGTAGTAATTTAAGGAGTGCTGTGGCCTAATTCCCTGGTCCTGCTTGGATATTTATAATGTAATACAGAATATTTATAATGGTAATGGAGTGTAGTGGTAATATAAGGGAGTGCTGTGGCCTAATTCTGGGGTCATGCTTGGATATTTATAATGTAATACAGAATATTTATAATGGTAATGGAGTGTAGTGGTAATATAAGGGAGTGCTGTGGCCTAATTCTGGGGTCGTGCTTGGATATTTATAATGTAATACAGAATATTTATAATGGTAATGGAGTGTAGTGGTAATATAAGGGAGTGCTGTGGCCTAATTCTGGGGTCGTGCTTGGATATTTATAATGTAATACAGAATATTTATAATGGTAATGGAGTGTAGTGGTAATATAAGGGAGTGCTGTGGCCTAATTCTGGGGTCGTGCTTGGATATTTATAATGTAATACAGAATATTTATAATGGTAATGAAGTGTAGTGGTAATATAAGGGAGTGCTGTGGCCTAATTCTGGGGTCGTGCTTGGATATTTATAATGTAATACAGAATATTTATAATGGTAATGGAGTGTAGTGGTAATATAAGGGAGTGCTGTGGCCTAATTCTGGGGTCATGCTTGGATATTTATAATGTAATACAGAATATTTATAATGGTAATGGAGTGTAGTGGTAATATCGGGAGTGTTGTGGCCTAATTCTGGGGTCTTGCTTGGATATTTATAATGTAATACAGAATATTTATAATGGTAATGGAGTGTAGTGGTAATATAAGGGAGCGCTGTGGCCTAATTCTGGGTCTTGCTTGCATATTTATAATGTAATACAGAATATTTCTAATAGTAATGGAATGTAGTGGTAATATAATGGAGTGCTGTGGCCTAATTCTGGGGTCATGCTTGGATATTTATAATGTAAAGAGAATATTTATAATGGTAATGGAGTGTAGTGGTAATATAAGGGAGTGCTGTGGCCTAATTCTGGGGTCATGCTTGGATATTTATAATGTAATACAGAATATTTATAATGGTAATGGAGTGTAGTGGTAATATAAGGGAGTGCTGTGGCCTAATTCTGGGGTCATGCTTGGATATTTATAATGTAATACAGAATATTTATAATGGTAATGGAGTGTAGTGGTAATATAAGGGAGTGCTGTGGCCTAATTCTGGGGTCATGCTTGGATATTTATAATGTAATACAGAATATTTATAATGGTAATGGAGTGTAGTGGTAATATAAGGGAGTGCTGTGGCCTAATTCTGGGGTCGTGCTTGGATATTTATAATGTAATACAGAATATTTATAATGGTAATGGAGTGTAGTGGTAATATAAGGGAGTGCTGTGGCCTAATTCTGGGTCGTGCTTGGATATTTATAATGTAATACAGAATATTTATAATGGTAATGGAGTGTAGTGGTAATATAAGGGAGTGCTGTGGCCTAATTCTGGGGTCGTGCTTGGATATTTATAATGTAATACAGAATATTTATAATGGTAATGGAGTGTAGTGGTAATATAAGGGAGTGCTGTGGCCTAATTCTGGGGTCGTGCTTGGATATTTATAATGTAATACAGAATATTTATAATGGTAATGGAGTGTAGTGGTAATATAAGGGAGTGCTGTGGCCTAATTCTGGGGTCGTGCTTGGATATTTATAATGTAATACAGAATATTTATAATGGTAATGGAGTGTAGTGGTAATATAAGGGAGTGCTGTGGCCTAATTCTGGGGTCATGCTTGGATATTTATAATGTAATACAGAATATTTAAAATGGTAATGGAGTGTAGTGGTAATATAAGGGAGTGCTGTGGCCAAATTCTGGAGTCATGCTTGGATATTTATAATGTAATACAGAATATTTATAATGGTAATGAAGTCTACTGGTAATATAAGGCAGTGCTGTGGCCTAATTCTTGGGTCGTGCTTGGATATTTATAATGTAACACAGAATACATATAATGGTAATGGAGTGTAGTGGTATATAAAGGAGTGTTATGGAGTAATTCTGGGGTCATGCTTGGATATTTATAATGTAATACAGAATATTTATAATGGTAATGGAGTGTAGTGGTAATATAAGGGAGTGCTGTGGCCTAATTCTGGGGTCATGCTTGGATATTTATAATGTAATACAGAATATTTATAATGGTAATGGAGTGTAGTGGTAATATAAGGAGTGCTGTGGCCTAATTTTGGGGTCGTGCTTGGATATTTATAATGTAATACAGAATATTTATAATGGTAATGGAGTGTAGTGGTAATATAAGGGAGTGCTCTGGCCTAATTCTGGGGTCATGCTTGGATATTTATAATGTAATACAGAATATTTATAATGGTAATGGAGTGTAGTGGTAATATAAGGGAGTGCTGTGGCCTAATTCTGGGGTCATGCCTGGATATTTATAATGTATTACAGAATACTTATAATGGTAATGGAGTGTAGTGGTAATATAAGGGAGCGCTGTGGCCTATTTCTGGGTCATGCTTGGATATTTATAATGTAATACAGAAGATTTATAATGGTAATGAAGTTTAGTGGTAATATAAGGGAGTGCTGTGGCCTAATTCTGGGGTCATGCTTGGATATTTATAATGTAATATGGAATATTTATAATGGTAATGGAGTGTAGTGGTAATATAAGGGAGTGCTGTGGCCTAATTCTGGGGTCGTGCTTGGATATTTATAATGTAATACAGAATATTTATAATGGTAATGGAGTGTAGTGGTAATATAAGGGAGTGCTGTGGCCTAATTCTGGGTCTTGCTTGGATATTTATAATGTAATACAGAATATTTATAATGGTAATGGAGTGTAGTGGTAATATAAGGGAGTGCTGTGGCCTAATTCTGGGGTCGTGCTTGGATATTTATAATGTAATACAGAATATTTATAATGGTAATGGAGTGTAGTGGTAATATAAGGGAGTGCTGTGGCCTAATTCTGGGGTCATGCTTGGATATTTATAATGTAATACAGAATATTTATAATGGTAATGGAGTGTAGTGATAATTTAAGGGAGCGCTGTGGCCTAATTCTGGGTCTTGCTTGCATATTTATAATGTAATACAGAATATTTATAATGGTAATGGAGTGTAGTGGTAATATAAGGGAGTGCTGTGGCCTAATTCTGGGGTCATGCTTGGATATTTATAATGTAATACAGAATATTTATAATGGTAATGGAGTGTAGTGGTAATATAAAGGAGTGCTGTGGCCTAATTCTGGGGTCATGCTTGGATATTTATAATGTAATACAGAATATTTATAATGGTAATGGAGTGTAGTGGTAATATAAGGGAGTGCTGTGGCCTAATTCTGGGGTCGTGCTTGGATATTTATAATGTAATACAGAATATTTATAATGGTAATGGAGTGTAGTGGTAATATAAGGGAGTGCTGTGGCCTAATTCTGGGGTCATGCTTGGATATTTGTAATGTAATACAGAATATTTTTAATGGTAATGAAGTCTAGTAGTAATATAAGGAGTGATGTGGCCTAATTCTGTGGTCCTGCTTGGATATTTATAATGTAATACAAAATATTTATATTGGTAATGGAGTATAGTGGTAATATAATGGAGTGATATGGCCTAATTCTGGGGTCGTGCTTGGATATTTATAATGTAATACAGAATATTTATAATGGTAATGGAGTGTAGTGGTAATATAAGGGAGTGCTGTGGCCTAATTCTGGGGTCGTGCTT